>NC_135506.1:49908463-50208463 GCF_052857255.1 Amblyomma americanum
GTATGAGCAAGAAACTTCAGTTCGTTCGCCAGCTACTACAGTAAGGTGCGTACGTAGGCATGTTCTGTGTCAGCGAAGTCGTATAGAGTTGTCGTCGCTCGCGAAATGTGCTCATTGCACTGGGTGCATATTACAGTGTATTTAAGTGTCTCTGCGCTTGCTATGAGAACCCACGGGGCAACAGCGATTCGTGGGCTCTTTTCTACGCTTAACAAACCTGAATGTCCCAAGACAGGGGCAGTGATATTTTAATAACCGCGCAGGTAAGCGTAGAGAGTTGAGAAGAGAATATACCTGCTGCTAAAATAGCAATCCTGAAACCACGGGGGCCGCCGCGGTGGCTGAGTGGTTATGGCGCTCGGCTACTTACCCGAGAGACACGGGTTCGATCCCGGCCGCGGCGGTCGAATTTCGATGGAGGCGAAATTATAGAGGCCCGTGTGCTGTGCGATGTCAGTGCACGTAAAAGAACCCCAGGTAGTCGAAATTTCCGGAGCCCTTCACTACGGCGTCCCTCATAGCCTGAGTCGCTCTGGGACGTTAAACCATCATAAACCGTAAACCGCGAAACTACTGGATGTGAATGCTTGTTATCGGCTATGTCCAACATTCATGGACAAATATTTTGAATATTGGAAAGCTGTAAAGTAGTCTCATGGACACATTGAGGATAATGGTCCATTTTTTCGATCTGTAGCAACGATGTGCAACTTTTAAAGTGTTTTCATCGATCGCATCACGCAGTTAACACTGCCATAAAAAACCAATGGTATTAACGCTATTAACGCTTTTGACGATAGCAAAAACGTTAATAGCAGAAAAACGCCAGCCTGTCGACGGTAGATGTCCAAATATATTGATCGTTGCAGGAAAATCTGACAATATATGTGAACAAAAAGAAAGAAATACAGTCGAATAACTATTTCCCATTCAAAAATGCTTTCGCCCAGAATTGCTGGGTATGATGTGGAATGCTGCACAGACAATGTGTGCAAGCAGGAGAGGACAAATACATGAAATGGATCAACGAGCTCATTAGGTTAGGGAAACAGAAGGACATTGATGCAACAGTAAGTGGCCAATAAAGTAAACTGCACAAATACAATGCCTCTGCAATGAGCACGATAACGACAAAAAAAACTGTGCCGACAGCGACAGCGAGATCGATATCATTGACCCCTGAGAAAATTGTTGTCAAATGGAAGCAACTGCACAACTTTATTACACACGCGTCTACATTGAGCTAAGAGGGGAACGCGCAAACACCGCCGCCGTAGCTCAGTTGGTAGAGCACCGGACAACGAAGCTCGGAGGTCGTGTGTTCAGATCCCACCGGCGGAATATGATAGTTTTGTCTTCTGCTTTTATTAACCACCCATTAGTAAAAACTACAAAATTTATTTTAAAAAATGCATCCCCCATGCTCCTTGGTTTCGGTAACTGTTGGCTTCCGTCATTTATGTCATAAAGAGCCCTTCTTTCCCTTGTCTGCTGAAAACAAAAATGGCGCCGCGGCGGTGGCTCAGAGGTTGTGTTATGGTGCTCGGCTGCTGACCCGAAAGACGCGGGTTCGATCCCGGCCGCGGCGGCCGCATTTCGATGGAGGCGAAATTCTAGAGGCCCGTGTGCTGTGCGATGTCAGTGCACGTTAAAGATCCCCAGGTGGTCGAAATTATTCCGGAGCCCGCCACTACGGCGCCCCTTTCTTCCTTTCTTCTTTCACTCCATCCTTTATCCCTTCCCTCACGGCGCGGTTCAGGTGTCCAACGATATATGAGACAGACACTGCGCCATTTCCTTCCCCCCCCCCCCCCCCCAAAAAAAAAAAAACAATTATTTTCTGGGAAAACATCGTTGCACGAGAGCAAGCCGGGTCTCCATGTGGCGTTTCACGACGTCTTCATCACGACAGCGCTCCATTCGAGTGCGGTGCCACTTCACTTTGCCTTAGTGTTCCGCACGGCTGTTCCGCACGGCACGAAGCAGTGCCATGGGCCCGCTTCCAAGCAGAAGCAGGAACGCTTCTGCAATCCATCGCCGCTCAGCTATAATAAGGGGACGCTAACGGGCCGTGTTTGGCGCCCTGCCTGTTCTCCGTAGAGCCCGTGCGCACCGCGACGATTGAAGACAAGGCCTACAGCTGTAGTAGAACGCCTTTCTGCATACGACTGCATACACGTGGTCCCCTGCTACCGCCTGTGGGATGCCATTTACCCAGCCGGCGTTGACTTTGCCCAAGGCCCAAGGGCTACGCGAGTGCGTGCCGACTCGCGTGTCGGATTTAAGCCCGCGTAAATTGGAAGAACAGCGCTTATTATAGGGCCGGTTGGTTAACAGCTTTAAGCGTGAAAAACTGAGCGAAGGAATAGGGCACGAATTTCAGGCCCGCCTGCAGGCAATGAACATCGTCGAGCCGATGAGTGCAGGTGCCTTCATTTACGACGTAGTATGATAGTGAAGTCTGTGCTGTCTATCTCGCAGGTAGACCCATATTCAGAGCAGTTATTGATAAAAAAAAAGACTTCCACACATTTTCGCCGTCTCCTGGCATCGAGAAGTGAGCGTGATGTGCGTATTGCATCTTATTCGTTTTACTTTTTGGCTTTATCTCTCTGTGTGTGTGTGTGTGTGTGTGTGTGTGTGTGTGTGTGTGTGTGTGTGTGTGTGTGTGTGTGTGTGTGTGTGTGTGTGTGTGTGTGTGTGTGTGTGTGTGTGTGTGTGTGTGTGTGTGTGTGTGTGTGTGTGTGTGTGTGTGCGCGCGTCTGTGCGTGCGTGCGTGTGTGTGTGTGTGTGTGTGTGTGCGCGTGCGTGTGTGTGTGTGTGCGTGTGTGTGTGTGTGTGTGATAGAAAGAGAGCGGACGCTGAACATTTATTTGCTTCTCCTCGCCCCTTATGTACTGCCCTTCAAGGGATACATAACGGTAAACGAATGTTGATGACAATGACGATGCGCCTATATTAGCTAGCCCCCACCCGCTGCGTTTGATTAGTGGATCTGGCGTTCGGCTGCTACCCAGGGTTGTAGGATCGAATCCTGGCAGCTGCGGTCGAATTGCAATGGAGATGAAACGCAAAAAGAGGCACGCGTCTGCTGTGAGATATTTCAGTGCACGTTGAATAATCCCAAGTGGCCGAAATTAATCCGGAGCGCTCCATTATACGGCATCCCCGTTCGCCCTAAAGGCGCTAGAGGACAATTTACTCCCTTTTTACTCCTTTCCGGTTATAGATCGTTTACGGCTCACTACGCTTTTTTACAGCGGTGACCGTACGGTGAGGCCTATTTCATTTAACCCGGAGAATACACCCTACATTTGCCTCGTACAGCTTTCGCCGTAAATAAAAAGAGGGGGAAAAAAAACCGCCCCACCCAGAAGGAGCATCAGACAGAGAGAGTGAAGACGTTCGTGTCAAGAAGATGCCGCCGCTACCGGCATAGATTGGGGGGGGGGGGGGGGGGGGGGGATCTAATCTGGGTCGAGGGTGACCGCGCTGAACTTTCCTCCTCAGCAGAGCATCGCGCAGCTCGACAGCGGCTCGTTTAGGCACCGGCGCAGACGTTCCTTAAAGCCGAGTGCGCTCGCTGGCGATGGGCGTCCGTGTAGACAGTGTATGGACAAGAATGCTTAATCATGCTGTCATCGCTGCAATAATGGGCTTCGCAAGCTACGCGTGGTGCAGACTGAAAGGTACTTGAACGTACTTGCCATAAAACTCTGCTGCGTACTTTCCAACGAATTCTACCGAAGTCTGTCCGTTTGATTAGCAAAAATATGAAAATTGCTTTTTGGGGAAAGGAAATGGCGCAGTATCTGTATCGCATCTCGCGGACACCTGAACCGCACCGTAAGGGAAGGGATAAAGGAGTGAGTTAAAGAAGAACCGAAGAAAGATGTGCCGTAGTGGAAGGATCCGGAATAATTTCGACCACTTGGGGATCTTTAACGTGCACTGACATGCAGTTTTCATTAAAGTGATAGCTTCTATACCTAGACGTTACAGCTGGCAGTCATAAGAGCTGTTATAGCTGCTGTAGTTTTGTTACTGGAGAAAAAACAAAAAATCTGGACTGGCGCGATATGGGAACTAATTTCAACGTGATCAAAATAAGTGCATCCAACAAGACCACTGTATACAGCAGGTGGAGATAATTTTGTGCGCCACGACGGAAGACGATCGCTACCCGGTGCGAACTCGGCAACTTCCAAGACTTGTGGCGCGACATTACCAGGATTATTTGGCCCCGACGTAATGAAATGAACGAGAAATGTTGCCTCATCGTTCATTCGTCTGGCGACGTGCGAATATGTTGGTCATTACTGCCTGCCTCAGCACGTACCCCGACAGCGTACTCTCAGGAGAGCTCACTTTTTGCTTTCTTGGATAATCTCTCGTTGGTAAAGCTCTTAATTGAGGCAACCCGGTCGATTCCCCAGCAAAACAGAAACAACCGCACCCAAACCCCCGTGCATGCGTTGTGCCCGGTAAAAAGCTCGCTCAGTTTACCCCGTAGAAACTTCGAGCAACGCTGAACCCTTGCTTAGATAGAGACTTCCAAGACCTGTCATTGCCTCGGCACTCATCATCTCCCTGCGTTCAAAGAAACATCCTCAAAATAAAAGAGACCGCTAAAGACTTCGACGGCTTAAAACAAAAGTAATTCCCGAGGGTCTCCGACTCTGTGATTGCCACCACCTCGACTGCGGCTCCTCCTCCACATTGCACCACGTTCGGTTTCTTTCGAGCCTCTTTCCAGCGTCTATGCGACTTTGCTCGTCACAGGCGAGACCCGCCCAAGGTGACAACGCCCGCACATCGGACTCTCGCTTATGCATAGCGTAATGGTTTCGCGGGCGCCAAGAGTAACGACTCGAGTAGCGCTCGGCATTCTGGTTGAGTACGCGACGAACGCAACAACAACAACAAAAAAAGAAGGCAAATGAGACAACAACAGCAAAATGAAAAAAAAGTGAAGTATACGACTTGGAGAGGCGCGAGCGAGCAGTGTTCTGGGCGCAGCCATCAGGAAAAGCAATGCGGCTGCACGCGCGCATGACAGTGCGCTTTGCACGCATATACCACGTTGTGCATGCACTGTACGTGGATCAGAGTTGTATACAGCAAGGCGCTGGAAGTGTACCGAAAAGGCCTGGCTCCGGACTCAGAGAGACTATGTATGGAGGCGTACTTTGACAGTGCATTGCGATATGGCTCTTCGGCATTTCGCACACAAGACACGCGTGACTTAAAGATGCGGCCGTGTAGGCGTGTAAGCAGGGCCTCTACACTTTCGCGCCAAGCCTATTCATGCATGGATTGGAAAGAGGATCAAAAACCCCGCGAGTTGCGCGTCTTGCGCCACATGACGACGGCATAATCTGCAGAGCGAGCAGAAATATTCAGGGTGTAGCGGTGAACTGCGAGGATTCAAAGCCAGTGCACCGTCTGCACTCAGAAGGGTTGAGAATCAGCTCATATGGTGCATTACGTTTTCGGGTACGTATATATCGCGAAGTGTAAGGCAGGCAAGGCACACGCAAGCGCAGACATTAAACAAATGGTTTTTCTGAAACAGGCGGACTGGAGTTGTCGATATACGCCTCTCACTGCCAAATGGCCCCAGCCGTAAACACACTATGTCGATTTTAAGGTAATTACTGCTGAGGTAAGGAAAGATGCGAAGTGCTAACGAAGTAGGTTTGCTGTCGTTGTAGCCTCAGCTGTCAGTCTGGTTAGACGGTGCCGGTGTGCTGACACGACAACGCAACGCTGAAACGACGGTACTCTGACTGCTCTTTCTACCAGCCAATCTGTAGTGCTGACAATGCGGGTGCGTTTAGAGTAAGTGTTTAATGCGGTTTCTATCAGCATTTCAGTGGCGTCCCTTCGCCGCTGATTCTTTGCTGCCCACTTGCGGTCAGCCAGACTATTACTTAAGCTGTAGCATAGCATGCATGATTTCCTTATGAAATCAGCTAATTAGGCAGTCATTTCAACTAAACCAAGATAACGATAGCTCGATACCTGAAGGCCAGAAATTTCGTGCAGCAAATCAACGCTTCAACCACTGTTGGCACGCGTTTCTGCGGCAGATGGATACGGCTGAACCCTTTCAATCGGGCGGTGGCTCAAGCCACCTAGCCATGACTTGTGAAATTTTACTCTTGTCTTGACTTTAGCCACCAATCAGATAACCTTCGCTTGGTTACTTCTAACCTCTTAAAATCCACTTTCCCTTCACTATCCCTAAACCCCAATGCCTTGGATAAGTCAGCCCCGCTGCTTTCCACTGTAGGGTGAAGCCCTTTACAGAAAAGTACCAAGTGTTCAGCCGTTTCCTCCTCCTCTCCGCACGCAACGCACAAAGTGTCTATCTCCTGGTACCTGACTCTATATGCCTTAGTCCGCTAAAATCCCGTCCTGGCCTCAAACAACAAAGAGCTTCCCCTACAGTTATCATAGATATTTTCTTTGGCAATTTCCCGCTTAAAGATCCTGTGTGTTCTCAGTGCCGATTTCGTCAGCATCCCTGTTTTCCACATAGCGCTCTCTGTTTCTTTAACCCTAAATGGCGGTTAAAAGCGCCACCTATTAGGTCAGTGACACGGTTATTTCAATTTTTCAAGGAGGTTTGTTTTTTTGCGCCTATATATAATCTCAGCCGCAAATAAGTCGAGAAAAGTGGTGCTATTTTTGACAGACACGGCAGGCGATCCCGACTTAGTTTCCAACAAAAATCACGCCTCTACCCGAAAGCTCACCCTGTGGTTTAGCCTGGTTTACACGTCCGAAAAATGGCTACGCGGGTGGTCTCGCTTCTGTGCAAGCACAGACACCTCTGGTGTTAAGCCTTCGCGAAAATGTTTCCATTACATTCAGAAGAAGAGCGATCAACTCGCCTCTTCAAAATGAGCAGTAGGAAGGCAAATAGCCACTGAGCCGCCCTTGCTTCATCTCCTGCTGCTGCTGCTTCTGCTGTAAAAGCAGATGCAGCCCTCGTTTAAAGCCAACTCGGTTAGCGCCCAATTCGGGAGCCATTTTTCGGGCGTTAAACCCAGAAACTATAGCAGCCACGCGACCCGGCGCGGCTTGCTCCAATTTCATTTCGCGCACGTCCGAGGACCACCGCATACTTGACTCGGGCTCCGCGTGAAATGTAGCGGCGGCACCTCCCGTTTTCAATGTCGTGAGCAGCGCAGCCGAGCGTTAGCGCAGCCGACGACTCCGCCCGCATCGCGAGGCGCGGTGCAGGAGACGAAGCCGTGACGCGATTCCTGTCGCTTTCCTGCTTCGCGAAAGCCACCGCCGCATCCATAAATTACCCCCCCCCCCCCCCTCCCCCCAACCACCTCCTTTTTCCTCCGTCTTTGTACGTATGTATTTCTTACACGGTGGCTCCTGCAGCCCGCAACCCGTGCTCCCACCTCCTCCTCGTCTGCCGCGGACAGCTGCAGATATGTGGTGGAAGCGCGAATGCGGGATTCCCCTACGCGCCGCTACACTGCACACTCAGATGCACTGCCTGGGATGCTCGCCGACTCTTGCACGGGGCGATGCATGTATGCATGTCATCTGCTGCGTTAGTGGTCGCGTGGGTGATGACAGGACACGCCCGCAGTTGCTGATGTCAGCCGAGGTGATGGCCGCCTGTATATGACGTCTGTATATGCCGCCTGTATATGGCCAAGGAGCCAGGACTTGAGCTGCTCTGAGGTATGCGCGGACTGTGGTGCAGTGGGCGCGGGAAGGAGGATAAGAATTGCAGGAGCAGGATATAAGAGCCCGAATCTTGTTCGGTTCTATTTCAAATCGATTCCAGGGCCGTATTTTGTCGCGATTAATTCTCGGATTAATTATTTGGTCCCTGTATCGATCATTGGCAGCTGCGGCCGCGACGTGAGGGTTGGTGTAGCCAGCAGCCAAATTCTTTCGTCAGTTGTTGTGTCACAGGCAAGAAAGAAAGCGATCAGAAAAAAGAATATTTTTAAAACGTGGCTCCAATTCATTTCTCTTCTACATTTTCATGGCTGCGGGGAAATCGCACATCTCTTGGTCTTTACGATCGACCAATCGGCGGAGATGGTGACAAGGTATACTAAAAGGAATAGAATAAAATCAATAGAGGAGTCGTGCTTCTTCCGGTCTCCGTTTTAGCAACAGCTCGCCGAACAGTGTGCCCACCGCCAAATTGTGTCGGGGCAAGATTGGCACCAGTCTTAATTCGCAAAAAGGTTCCTTGTCACTGATTACATTTTAAATTGCTTTCGCTCGCTATCTGTCGTGATTTTGCACTCGTTTCTGAATTTTCCTCTCCGCATTTAATTTGCGCTCGATAGTGCATGCACTATGAGCCAATCACGCGGAAAGTGTTACTAAGTCTAGCACTGAGGCTTCATGAGGAAGCTAAGTGCGTCGGTTATCTTTTTGCATTTAGTTTCTGAGGGAGTATAAATGGGTGTGCAAGCGCAATTACTCCCCAAGGGCGAACCCTTGCGCCACTTTTATCCCCTAGCTTCAGCCTTAAGAGGCCAAGACGTATCTTTTATCTTCATTTATTTGCATCCTCTGAGGCAGCCGGATAGCGCATTCCTTTTGAAAACGAGGAGATGCGCGCCAAAACGGGTTCGCAAAACGAAGCGTAGTACACACACACAAAACGCACGCACGCGCAGCCACACGCACTCACACAAACACACTCAGGCACGCCATGCTAACACACCGCGCACACACGAACAAGGAGAGGCGAATTTGGAAATCTCCTGTGTGTCGGAATTGGCGCCTTGCTGCTGGATACGTGGGCGTCCGTGTGCCCGGACGACGATGTAAAAACGGCGGCTCGCAGTGAAAGAAAGAAAAAAAAAACCTTGCTCGTTCCCCGCGGGAAGGTCTCGGACGCCCACCCGACCGCCGGCGTCTCCGGCACCGCCCCTCGTTGCCTGCCAGCGTCCTCCGTTTTGCTGGGCGCCTGTTTGGAACAGATTGATGGCCGTCCTACCCCTTTCCATCTCTTTGTTTATTTCCCAAAAAATGTTTTCGCCCCTAGGTCCTCTCTTTTTTCTGCTCTATGATGGATCACTTTACGCCAGCGATACATTAGCAGGGCAGGCAGGGGCCCCTCTACTATCGGGCTAACTCGCTGTCTGATGGCCCCGTCGAAAGTAGAAATGAATGTCTACTTTCACCATGCGTCAACGACCGTCTCGTTTTGTGGCACAGGCGAACCACATTGCCCGGACAAAAGCCGTTTTATTATTATTGACACTTTTGTTAAGCAAGGATGGCCGTACAAGGCCCTTTTTCTGGTCTAGACGCGCCGTTGGCATTGAGACTTATTTCACAACCAAAAACAAACATTAACCGTTTGGAATTGGAGACCGTTGTTAACGAAGGTGCGAATCGTAATGAAGGATGTGGATGGGTGTTTCTCAGAATCTGACATCCGTATTGAGGTCAGTCGTGCGGCCCTGGTGGCGGGATGGTGGGTAGACCACCACCTGGCTATGTCCACCAACTGGCATCAGCTGACCGTCTTGGTTGGTCGGATGGGCCTGAGAGTAGCTATGAGACGTCGGTTACTCTCACTCACTCACTCACTCACTCACTCACTCACTCACTCACTCACTCACTCACTCACTCACTCACTCACTCACTTACTCACTCACTCACTCCAGGCTTTTATATATCAGTGTATGATTCATAGTCAACTGATTTTATTACTCATATTATCTGATATTAACCGATATTATCTTCACCTCATACTTTGACCTTTACTGACTCGTCAGCCGTCAGCAGGCGGCTTCTGAATGTCCGCATCATGCTGCTTCTAGATGTGCGCATCTGTGCCCAGATGCGCACAGCCATAAGCCGCGCATGCTGACACCAGTAACGGCTGATTGCAACGATGGTGCAAACATTTTGTAACGGGTGGCGCTGATGGTCCGTAGTGCCCATTGTGTGCTGTCATGCCCGAATGGCTATGGACGGCGAGGTTAAATTGCGAAGCATCCCACGGGAAGCCGCAATACGCAGGGCTCGGAACGCCATCTACCGGCGGTCATCATCACCCAAAACTCACGCATGCAAGACTCGACGAGCTCCACGAATGACTCGCGCGTGGGGTCGAGCTATACCGCAAGATCAACTCTCGATGCCGAAATAAAGAAATATAAAAACCAAAAAGAAAAAAGGATTTAACGGAGAGTTTGAACAAAGCTTCCTCCCGCTCCGCCTCCAAACACACACACACAGACACCTCGTTTGCTGCTCCGTACACGCCACAAAGGCGATAAAGCCGAGCCAAGCCGTTTAAACTCTCGCTGCTGGAAACAATGCGTTCGTCTTAAAGCCGGCAGCGGGTAAAACAGTAGCCGCTGAGAGTCTGTCGCCCTTTGGCCGGTAAGGCACAATGGCCTTTTAGTGTCTGCCGCTCCGCCGCTGTTGCACAACCCTGCACAGCGCCTGCCATGCATCCCGGCCTGTCTGCGAAGGAACGTCGGGCAAATACCCGCGCGCTCTCTCCAGCTTTTGTTTCCTTGCCCTATAGCCTCTGCTTCTCTGTTTTGAATCTCCCCCACAGCGAGCTTCGGAAGGAACAGTACAGAAGAAGCAGAAGAAGCGGCGGCGGTGTCGACAGACTCATTGATCCGCCGACAGGCTTTGAGCTTCTGTCGCAATCGCGGGCTCATTGATTGAGGCGCTGCCTGTAGGGCTCGCGTGTCTTTCGTTTGTTTGTTCGGTGCCTCTCTCCTTCTTTTTTCCTCGCCCATCTATTCCCGCTTCTCCTGTGGGCGGTTTTTCTTTCGTCTCTTCGCGCGTTGACGAGGCAATGATGCGTCGCCCTGCAGCGGCTCTGCCTGTCTCCGTGGGTAGCGATGTTGTCAGCCGAGGCATCATCTTGGTTGTGAAAGGCCGAGATCGTCTGCTGGGGAGAGTAGCTGGCTTTACAAGGGCTTTGCGGTTGAACGGGGTATCTAATGTGCAGTTCTTCGCGTACTAAAAGACGGTAGTAGAGGAGGTCTCGCCTCATTTTTCCCCCGTTGCACTCGACAGTTAAGTGAGGTTTGGTTTGTGACGTTTAACGCCCCAAAAACGACTCAGGCAATGAGGGACGCCGTAGTGAAGGGCTCCGGTAAATTTCGACCACCCGGGGTTCTTCAACCTTGGCAAAAAGCGAAAGTTGCGAGACTACGAACTATACTGTCGGCCCCAGCGGTGGCTCAGTGGTTAGGGCGCTCGACTACTGATCCGGAGTTCCCGGGTTCGAGCCCGACCGCGGCGGCTGCGTTTTTATGGAGGACAAACGATAAGGCGCCCGTGTGCTATGCGATGTCAGTGCACGTCAAAGATCCCCAGGTGGTCGAAATTATTCCGGAGCCCTCCACTACGGCACCTCTTTCTTCCTTTCCTCTTCCACTCCCTCCTTTATCCCTTCCCTTACGGCGCGGTTCAGGTGTCCAACGATATATGAGACAGATACTGCGCCATTTCCTTTCCCCCAAAACCAATTATTATTATTAATATTATTATTCTTTAACGTGCACTCACTGACATCGCACAGTACATGAGCCTCTACAATTTCTCCTCCATCGGAATTCGACCGCCGCGGCCGGAATCGAACCCGCGTCTTTCGGATCAGCAGCCGAGCGCCACAAACAGTGAGCCACCGCTGGGGCCGACATTATAGTTCGTAGTCTCGTAAATTTAGCTTTTTGCCAAGGGACTCACTGAGTTTAAATCATAAATTAAAAAAAGAACTACCAATACAATAACGCTCAAAAAGCTGATAACCGACGTCTCCTTGATCGTATAAGGCCGAAAGCGATGTACAAGTGTACACAAAAGAGCAGGAAGTTGAGCTCATTGCATAGACATGCGGTCATTTTAAGTGATTTCAGCGCTGATATATCTTAAAATGTCGAGTGTACACGTTCATGTATCTTCCTATAGTTCAGTGGCTTTGGCCTTCGGCTGCTAAGCCTAAAGGTCACCTGATCTAATCCCTGAAGAAGGTGAAACTACAAACACATCCGTGTGCCGTGCGATGTTGTTGAAGAAGCCCACAAGGCCAAAATTAAATCGAAGCCCTCCGCCGTATCCGACGTCTCCCACAGCCCCCTTGTATTTTCTGTTCGACAAACACCCACACACGAAAATATTCCCAGTCGCGAACTGTGGAGCCTGGGAGGCCTTGGCTGGGTGCCGGTGGTGGCAAAATAAACTGTAGCGGATCCTTTGCGTGAAGATTTTAAGACGGTGTACCACAAACAGGCTGTCTTTTATCGCACCAAGACACGCATCACGATGCGCATGTGAGCAAGATGATATCAACGCGTTTTGTATTTCCTTGATCAGTTTCAAATAAGGTTCTAGCACGGAAATAGCCGATTCCATTAGACACCGCTATACACAGGAAATGGAGGAGCATCAGTTGCAGCTCGGTGAGAGTCCAAGCGTCGAGTACGCAATTTCAACTGTTGTTCCTCTTGGGAAGAGAATCAAGTGGTGAGGCGCATTATCTAATAATAATAATAATAATTGGTTTTTTGGTGAAAGGAAATGGCGCAGTATCTGCCTCATATATCGGCGGACACCTGAACTGCGCCGTAAGGCAAGGGATAAAGGAGGGAGTAAAAGAAGAAAGGAAGAAATAGGTGCCGTAATGGAGGGCTCCGGAATAATTTCGACCACCTGGGGATCTTTAACGAGCACTGACATCGCACAGCACACGGGCGCCTTAGCGTTTTTCCTCCATAAAAACGCAGCCACAGCGTCTAGGAGAATTAGTTTTTCGCCCAGACCGGGCCTGGGGGGCGGGGGGTGGGGGGGGGGGGGGACGTTAGCGGTGATGCGGGCACGCGGGCAACCGACTGGAGGGGGGTTAATAGGCTCCTCGCAAAGCAGGCACGAGCTTGCTCGAAACGTCGTAATCGGCGCGTAGGCGATTATCCGACTCACGTTCGATCTATTACGGGCGCGCGCAAGGTTATCGCCTCCGGAGCGCGCTCTAAAGAGTTGCGCGTTCTTCGAGTTCTAATCGCGTGCCGGCACGTGCGCGAAATGCGAGCGGCTTAGAGAGGGAATGCGATAATAGGGTACGTGAGCGGATTATCTCCAGTGTTCGATAGCTTCGTGCAAGCTACACGTGTGTGTGTGTGTGTGTGTGTGTGTGTGTGTGTGTGTGTGTGTGTGTGTGTGTGTGTGTGTGTGTGTGTGTGTGTGTGTGTGTGTGTGTGTGTGTGTGTGTGCGCGTGTGTGCCTGTGTGTGTGTGTGAGAGAGAGAGAGAGAGAGAGAGAGAGAGAGAGAAATGCAGGCAAAATGTTTGTCGAAACCCTAAAAAACTCTTGAATGTCGTGCAAGATACATGTCTGCTGTAGCTATGTGTGCATGGACTTGTGCACCGTCTTGGAAATTACGTTGCAGTAACTGCATTTTGACTTCGCCACCTGCCATCTACGTTACCTACAGATTTTTTTTTCTGTCTCTTCTCTTTTAGTCTAATGTAGAGCGATAATGATGATGATGATGAATTTTTATGGCGCAAGGGCATCTGTGGCCAAAGAGCGCCACGGCACAAGTTTTTTTTTGTTTTACTCAAGATGGGGTCAAAGACCCATTTCCGAAGCCATTCACCCTAAATAAGCCGAGCACAAAACCAGGGGGAAGCTTTTACCCATAGCGTCACCGGTGGGTGCCCGGCGGCGTTGGGTATCGAACCCCGCACCTCCCGCATGCGAGTTTGGTGCTCAAACAACTAGGCCACTGCTGTGGTCAGTCTAATGTAGAGTAACGGGCCAGAACTCCTGCTTGGGGGAAAAAAAAAATCAACTCCGAAATAGTTGCCCTGAAGTATATTTGTACAAATAAGTAAATAAATAAATGCATAAATAAATAAATAATTAAATAAATAAATAAATAAATAAATAAATAAATAAATAAATAAACGTTACTTCTCTCGTACTCTCGATCATAGTTGTCATTAAAGCCTTCTTTAACTCATTCTTTAGGAGACACTATGCGGAGAACTTCATACGCTTTTTGGGCTTAGCAAAACCGAATAGTTGACTTTCGCGCGACTTCGTCGGCTATTTTATGGCAGAAAAAGACGTTTCGTTGGCCAGAAATAAAGAGCTATAGATAATTGTGAATTCCCCCCCCCCCCCCCCCCCTCGCTCGCCTGCGGTTCCAATTAAGTGATAATGTCGAGGGCCTTGCCTTGGCTTCGCTTTAATTTTCCACTGTTACTTTTTCCACTCGTATGCCTTGTGCAACCTTCTTTGTTCGAGGGTTTGCGAAAGGAAAAAAAAAAAGACCTTAATATTCAGGCGCGTAGCCTTCGTTTTCCCTTCTGTGTAACAGAGAACCTTCTATGACGTTAGCGCAGATTAAGTTGTGCAAACAGGTTGCAGTGTCAACACCCGTTTGTAATTTTTCTCTTTCCTTACAGCTTACTTCTTTTTTTTTACTCCCACGTGTATTCTTGTTTAGAGTGCAGCTTATTTGGGGGTACGTTTTCAGAGAAAATAATCATTTTGGCCTTAAATATGTTCATTCATCGATCTGCAGGCCGGATTTAGCTGGTCCTCAATGTCCTTTTAAAGGTTGCCAGATTTCCTGCCAGGCCACGCGACCTTTTGAAGTTGCAGATGCGTGTTAGAAGTGAAGGCAAGGAAGCTCTGTTTCCGTTCCAAACCTTCCTGGTTTCCTTTTCGCCGATCGATGCACAGTTGCGCGTATCGACAGAAACGTATAATCCCGGATGACGCTGCATGCCCTTCAGTAATGGTCTTTCTCGCTTGGAAACGCAGCGCTTATTCTTCAGTTCCATTCTATCCCGGCGTATCTCATAGCTTTAAGCCAAGGCTGTCCGCAATATAGGAGGAGTGTGCGTTAGATGCGCAGTAATGGTTGGCGCCCGAATATATTGCGCCGCGAAAACGATCTACAAGCGGGACGAGAGGATGCGGAGGTTGACGCTGGCGTTTTGTATTACATGCATATATGCGTCGCGGCACGCGTGCGCCGGACGAAATTGGCTGTGCCGCCTCCGCTACACAGTGTGGCAGTCACGCAGTTGGAGGAGAAGGGGGCTGGATTGGCAGGCACCACGCGTGGTGGTGTGCGTGATGAGCGGCGTGTGCTGCGCTCTAGGTAGACCATATAGACCGCGGCGGTCAAGGCGGTTATGCCGCGAAGCCCTCAGTTCGACACGTCTATAGCCATAGCTCGTAACCGTGGTGAACGCAGGCTGCACGAGTGCAGGCCAGCGGGCGAACAGTGGTGTTGTCGTAGGTGGAACAAGTGCGAAAGCGATGACGTCACGTACAGTGGGAAACGAGCAGTGAAATCGCGTATAGATATACTTTCTGTTCATTTTACAGCGATGGTTCGAAGGGGCGCTGCCTCTAAGACAATGGCGCCACCGTCGGCGTAATATGTCGTGAGCGGAAACGACAGCGTTCATATGCTGGACGAGGGCAATGTTTTTCGGGGAGATGTGAGCCAATATGAGAGTCGTGTGGATCAGGATGTGGCAGCTCTTGCAATGCCCCATCGGGACCCGTATTCTGGAAGTGTCCTCTGAATGGACGTGGGTTTAAGCAGCGTGCATCCTCTAGTCTCAAAAGGACACAGCCTGGTCGGTACGGGATGGTTGCGTAGAAGCTACCGCAGCCTTTAAATGAAACATTGCCATCCATTTCTGCTTTAGAAAGTTTTCGATATAAATTGTAGGAATTTGTAGCGAAAGTTTTGCAATATTCGCCGTTGCGCTACTAATACTGGCGCAATCGCAAGCGCAGTTTCATCCGAGATGACGTCAGAAGAAAAAATGGCTAGCTTCCTTCACGCCGCCACTGCCACGGACATGTCCACTTAGTCGGTACTCGTACTTCCAGAATACCATACCCAACAATTCTGCACAGAAGCATTTTTGAATGGGAAAAAGTTCATGAGCGCAATTTTTTTTTCATATATTGTAACATTTCACTATAACTATATATCCGCAGATCTCCCGTCGGCAAGCTTGCGTTTTGTAACTATTAACCTTTTTTCCTATCGTCAAAAGCGATCCCTAGTGGTTTGCTATGGGAGTCTTATTAACTACCCGATGATAGCGATGGAAACACTATAAAAGAAAGATTTCGCTACAAGCGAAATAATGGCCCCCTACCTTCAATATTTCTACACCGGCATTTTACCTTTTTCCAATTTTCCAAATTTTTGCCCAAGAATGCAGGACATGCCGTAGTCATGCATCCCAGAGGACATGACAAGGGGCGGACTGTCAGGAGCAGGTGCTATCCGTGCCACTTCCGCTAGATTATTTAACATAATACTAAGAAAACTGCTTCTTGCAAACAGTTCAGACATTTGTTCCAAGGGCACTGTAGCTGTGCCATTCAAGTAAATGAGACGTTTCGGCAATGATTTTACACAGGTTACAGGCTTGGTGAAATTTATTTGCAAGAAGTTTTGCGTGAAAAGAAGTTGGTGTAAGCGAGTGCCTGACATGATCATGCCGATGAAATAATGTGCAAAACCTTCTTCCAAAGTCAACAAGGGAGGGAAAACCTTATGATGCTTGCCAACGTTTCGACAAGTGGACTTGTCTTCGTCTGGGCGAAGCAAGGAGCAATCTTAGGCATTAGTAGATGTTGCGTATAGGGTATACGGGAACCTTTACCTAAACAGGTAAAGTGAGCTAGCAGTGGAAACCTTTAGGTAAACAGGTAAACCTTTAGGTAAATAGAAGTGAGCTAGCAGTGGAAAATCAGCAACGCAACGGAAAAGTGAGATCATCCCGCGGAGGTAAACCGCTTGACGAGGACTGCTGTCTCAAAAACACGACAACAACGTGCGTCAAGGTGTGCGTTCTGCTCTACGCTGATGTTCTCAGTGCTTTACGTCTTTCAAAAAATGCCAAAAGACGAGAAAAAAAAAACGAATAAACGCACTTCACGATTGCCGTCGTTCATGACGCATAGTTTATGGCTGTGACCGACGCCGCCCCAAGGTTACCCCAAGTTTGTCCGCCGCCTCATTAACTCACTCTGCACTGAGCTTTTTGCACGGGCGTTAATGACAGTCTCCTCGTGATGTGTAACGGAGCCTCAACAGCCTATACAGCACGTGCTGTGCTTTTTTCCTCCGGCACATGCACTGAGGTGAAGGATGCAAGCTCATTTCTTTGCGCTTTGCCATCGAGGCGGGTGCCAAGGGCGGGCGCGTGTAGATGCATGTGCTCTGTTGTCCTTGTACTGAGAGCCCGCGCCATCCTTCAGTAAACCTGGCAGCAAAGCGTTTGGCCGGGCGATAGATAGCGTGTGTGTGCGTGCTTATCTCGTAAACTCTCCCGATAGGGCAACGGGTCGTCACCCTTCTGTTTGGGGGCGCACTCTCCCACGGTCGGCAGGAGCGATTGAGTCTGGCTCGCTTTTGTTTTCTGGCGAGAATTCGTTGCACGAAGTACTTGAAGGCATGCGAAATATTGGATCGGGCGTAAAATCAATACGCAAAGTAATTAGCGTTTAAATCTGGCAGATTTGTGCCTTGATCCAATCTTTTAAGTTTTATAAATGTGGTATTCAGTTTTTATTGCTATTGCGGAAGTTATGCGTACAAATGAAAGCAAAAACGGGTGTTTGATTCACTTAAGGCGCGCCCACTTTTCGTTTCGCTTATCTACATTCGCAGATAAATGAAGCTGGTTCAACGGGGCCCCATTTAATCCTACCTGACGTCTCTATAGAGCATATCGTCACCTCACTCTCTAGAGTAGTCCGTAGAAGGCATTTTTTCTGACCCTCAGTTATTTTCCATTCGGAAGAAACATTTCGAAGAAGTCGAATGGCAATCGGCTCATACGAAGAACTAGCAGGAATAACTTCTTCGAGATGTCTTTTTGTCTGCATATTCAGACGCCTCCCCCAGTGCGAGTCCATTGAAACTCACGGTTTAAGCGTGATTCTGAACAATTTCTCCCGCTTCTGGAAGGAAGGAACATACTCTTCACACAGGCACGTTCCTTCCCTGATATCTTCAGAGGTCAAAACCGGAGTGCACAGTCTTTTTTTTTTTTCCGGCTGGAGTTCTCACAGCCTTGGGAATGTCTGGGAGCTGAGAGCAATCTGAGATGGAACACAACCTGTAGACAGGTGAGGTACCTTCAAGTGAATTTAGTACTTGGCTGTTCTCGTCAGGATCAAAACTGATCGCCACCAAAAACAAAAAAAAAACGAAAGACGCCACCATTACTGGCTACTCACGTTAGTAGTCCCTGCTCCAGCGCCCAGTCCATAAGGCTCCGATCCACCCTAGGCACAGGCACGTTAGAAGAAGACGACGTCGTCGAACCGCGAGAACCTCCGCGCTGCGCCGTCGACAATCCAGCGCAAGACGCTAACACCAGGAGCACCGGGATCAAAGAGGAGGAGGTCATCATCATCGTGATGACGGTTGCGGGTGGCCGCGCAGTATGCGGCCCAGGAAGCCACACGGTAGCTGTGGGGCCAGTGACGACTCCGCCGCCGAGCTGTCAGCGGCGAGGAAGGCGCAACACGCGGCGAAGCCACACACACACACCCCTTCTTCGGCGCGCGCGTCGTGCCGGTGGGTTCGAGGAGTGGCGTCGACGGACGGCGTTAGCGGGACGACTTCGGCGGAGGAGGCGCGGTGCGAACCGGTCGGCGCACGGCGCTCCACTGAGACGGCGGCCCGCGGGACCGCGGGAGGCTTATAACGTGCCAGGACCTTGACCGGCCGCCGCTGCCCGCAGACGCTCCTCTGCTGCTGCTCCTCAAGGAGGAGGCGGCGCCGGTTGCTGCCTCCTTCCTCACCCCTTCCCCCGCTGGACGCCGGAGCGCCGAGGCGAAGACACCTGTCCAGGAGCGGTGGCTGGAGGTGGGAGGGAGAGTCGGCCGACACGAAGCGATTCTGGAGTGCCCTTTGCGCGGCGATTACTGAACGGATTTTCCCGGAGGTAAGCGGCGTCGGACCTGACCTCGTGTGTCGTAACCTGAAACGTTAGCGTTAACCTGGTGGCCTAAGAGAATGTTAACCGCACGAGCCTGGACCTGGAGTGCTTGAAATACAGCTACAGTTGTGTGTCCTCCATACGAGATAGCGAGGTGGGGCTGCAGGTGCAAAGAGAAGGAGGAGGATGAGGAGGAGTAAACATTTAAGGTGTAGCATGAGAGGAGTCAGTGCAAGCGGTAATGTGGACCACCGTCTGTCAGTAGCCAATGGCAGGTGCCTCACCTGCCACGGTGGGTAGGTGGAACCTGCCAACCGAGCTACGAACGAACATAGTATACTAGGTAGGATGTAACGAAGGTTAGTATGTCGCCTCCGATATAATGACCTTTCGTGTGTTAACCTCGCATATAACGAACCTTACAATCCCACCTCGGATATAACGAACGTTAGTGTGTTAACTTCGGATATAAAGAATTTTCGTACTTGTATGCATATTGTAACCGCGCGAGCGACAACGTACGAAGAAATGTATATGTTGTCTCAGATATAATGATTATAAGTATGCCACCGTTGGATATTAAAAAAAAATCGTGTCTGGACCTCGGATATGACGAGCATAAGCGTTCCGTATAGGATATAAAGAACTTTGGTGTGCCAGCCTCGCTTGTAAAGAACGTTTGGCTGCTAACGCTTTCAAACGATAAACCACGGTCGTCTAAGAGTTTGTTCTTTTTAACCATTTCTATATACGGGTATACTGCATAGCAGCACGCTTGTATAAGACGCTATGTATGTGCCACAATCGGCTGAGGAACGCCTTTTATTCAAGTTTCCTTTCCGTGTCGACAAAGGTGTGACCCTATGGCCCGAGGTCGTGAATATAACAACTCTGAGCAAAGTGTCTTCCGTTAATTTTATTGTCTAGTGAATTAAATACAGAGAGCCTGGTTGGTCGCAACGCGCTTTGTAAATTCACTAAACGGCTTTGATTGTCGCATCGGAACTACGGAGGGAAACTGGCTAAAATCGGCTGAATAGTGAAACGATATACGATTGACCTCAGGCTGGAAAGACACAAACGGTGTAAGAATTAAGGAATGAATCAAGAAGCAGCGTACGTGAACGCAGGAAGGAAACACAGAGAGCCAGAAGACTCCACAGGCGGTGACTGCCATCATTTTTAACCCGGAGACACTATGGCACACTTATAATTGAGTCAAGCAAAGTAAAAAAGTGCTTCGGTGAATTACTATCAAATGAAATGACCGTCAGCCTCTGTGGTGACTTCTGTGTTATTTTTTCCAGTGGTCATCTTTGCTCGCTGTGCTGTTTCGACAATATACGTTTCGACATGGACAATATATAACAGAAACAGCCTCCATTAGGCAAAACCGGCAAGCCTCACTACTTGTAACTGATCTTCAGCCAGGGGGCCATTGTCGACAAGTGAAGAAAAATTTTTCTAAGAAGCTGAAAGAGTTATCAAAACTTAGCTGTAGTGTAGGATATATTACAATAAAATCGCATTAAAAGTTTTACAGGCAGCCAAGTTTATTGAAATTCACTCCTCAATATTGTCTTTCAGAGACATCAGTATGCTCGACATCATCACCCTGGCTGGCCGCGTACAGTCGTCAGCAGTATGACAGGGAACCGAGTTTGAGCATTAATTCATTGATTACTCCTTAACTATGTATGGCAAGCACTGTGTTGATTTTTTTCTAAATATTTGTTCTTTTGGCGCATAACACACAAAAACTCATTCTCAAATTTAATCGAAAAATAACCAGAAACTTTTTGCGCATAAAGTTTGCTTCCTCGAATTGCTTACGGGTGCACAGTGCAGGACAAACTCCACTTCCGTTATCTCCCGCTAGACGTGTCCCTTGCCCGCCGCGCGGCCACTTGTCCAGTTAGTCTAGCCACCGTATCCCAGCAGATTTCCTAATCTCCTCTTCCCAGCCCACTCTTTTCCGTTCCATGCTGCGTTTTCATTCTCTTGTGGTCCGCTCTATTTGTTTGTATGTTTGTTTGTTTGTTTATTGACGTTTTGACATCGCAGTAGTATCTCGGGCCAGAGGCAGAAGGTGATTACAATGATCGCCTGACCAGGCCCTTGTCCCAGCAAATACTTGAAGCACAGGCAGGGCAGCAGTTCTCACACAGCAGAGTTAAAGTACACATCTCACAAAAACATAAAAAGTAATAAAGAGAAGCATTATGCACACTTTAGATTCACCAAAAGTAGAGAATCTGTACATTTAACTGTGGAGATAATCTTTAGAGTGAATTGCGATAATCAAAATAGCAAAAACTGCATATCAAGCAACATTTCTCGCGAAAGAAAGCCGAAGGAACTTATAGAAAGAATGCCCCATAGGAAACCAGCGCTTACCTGTCCGCTTCTCGACATTACGTATCCGATCACGTCCGTTCATAAACCTCCATTTCGACAAGTATATCAATAACTCGAGCATTTTTTTAAAATCTCCGCTGCTGTATTCCTGCCTATTAACTTTATCCCTAACATCCGGCTTTCTGCAGGTCGCTTCGCCTCCTGGTCGAGGGCCGATAGATAAAAACACGGCAGAGCTGAGCATCTGCATGCTATTTTTTAGGGATATCCCTAATAAAATAGGAACATGTCATGTATACAGTGCCACGTCCTCCCAGTCAGGGAATATTTCTGTAGGCAAGAGGTAGCTTGGAACGGAGCCGTTCTACAAAAGCTTCACCGAGAACATAGCGGCTGTTCATTGCCAATGTCAGTTGTCAATGTCAGTACCAATTCTAAAGGAGGCGTCGGGTTGCAGCCTCGAGCAGCTATCCTGGTAGGGACCACTCTCATACGGTATCAGCAATTCAGTTCGAGTTTTCGGAGACTCGTGTGCTCTGATATCATACGGACGTCTTGCGTGGCCAATGAGAGGAAGTTGACCCTTACTTGAGTTAAGGGTGAATTCCCGGGCCAGCTTGTTGGCCGTGGCGACGGAGAGCAGCTCGGGTCAGGACCCCACGACTCGATTTCTCATTTGGACTCCAGGCCACCAGGGCCTACCAGGGAATGAGGCCGCCAACTCGGTCGCCCGCGCACTCACTAACCGGGCCTCCGACGTAGACCCTACCGATCTTGACCAGGACTCCTATCCTCTGTTAACTTTCAAAGATATCTCCGCTTATTACCGGGACTCGCACCGTCAGTACCCGGCTCCTCTCAAGGGGCTAGGGAAAGCGGACGAGAGAATACTGCTTAGACTTTTCACTAACACTCTACTGTGCCCGGCAGTGCTCAAACATTTGGACACTTCTTTCTCTGGCCTCTGCTCTTTCTGTGGGGAGGTGGCTGACACGTTCCACATGGTCTGGGCATGCCAACACAATCCTTCTCTTCCGCCCCTAACCCCTTCCACTACCCGAGAGGACTGGGAGGAGGCCCTGCTCAGCTGCCTGGACCTACCGGCCCAACAAGCCCTAGTTCAGCGAGCTCGAGTGGCGGCCCAGACCAATGGGGTCCCTGAATAAGGGACTTCACCTAGTGCCGTAAGGGGAGCGGCCCACTGGGGATTGCTACCCACGCAACCTCTCTGCAATTTTCAAATATATGTTTTCACCACCACCATACGGACGTCTCTGCGCTTAAGATTATTCGCGCTCTCCAATTCAGCGCTACGAAATTTGCAGTTCACGTCGTTTATATGCGACAGTGCAGGTGGCTGTGTTTCACGTTGCATTCACCGTTCCCATGTCTTTGCTATCCCTCTTTGAGTGAGATTGCTGGTTTGAACGTTGAAGTATCGTTTTCCGAGGTCCGTTTTTCGGCGGTAGTTAATGTGGCCAGATATGTAAATATATTGTAATTTTATTATTTTGTGTGGGTCATAATTTGCTACTTAATTCCACCTCCTTCATTCCTGTCGGGCTCCGCGCTCCAAGCAATATTTCGTTTTTATGGAAGTAGCAAAATATTTATCGAATTTCCTTTGTATTATTATGCTGTCCTTCCAGCTGCTCTTTCAACGTCGCGATAGATGCAAAAGCCGCAAAGAGTCGCTGGCCACAGGAGTACGAAACTGAAGTCGAACGCAGGGCGCTCCGCTGTAAACTTTCTAGGTGGTGTTTCCCAGGCACACCTTTATCTCGTGGCCAGGGGTACATTCAGCAGTGTCCACTCCTCTCCAGATATCCCAGTCACATATGGGTAACATCCCCTTTGAGCAGCAGATGAACGTGAGTTTTTATTTACGACATACTAGGACGCTTAAGGCGACACCGTTTACCTCGAATAAGGTACTCCGTACAACTGTTGCTTTAAAGTCGACTGGACCAAATAAGTGACGATGCTTCGTGTCTCCGCCGGTAGATGGCGACTGTAGGCAGGTTGGTTTAGATTTGCGGCAGGCAGACAATAGACGAAACATCATTGACCAGCAGCGCATAGGTGAGAACGGATGCCTGTCCTTGCCCGACTCTCCTTCTAATAGCTACTCACCGCTCTGACTACGTGGAATGGGGGCTTCTGTGCCCATGGCAGCACTGTCCAAAGGAGGTCTTGACTCGCAGACTTCTTTTACTTGTGTATACGAATGCGTTGAATTTGCGTAGCCAAGAACAAGCATCACCGAGAAATCATTTTAATATTTAACCTTCTCCAATCGTTGAGGACGCGTTCGCAGCAGGTTAACTGGTGCTGTGGTGGAATCCTTTGACAATCTATGGACGTTTAGCATTAGTCCCTAAACGATGTTTAGAACCACGTGCTCTAATTTTGTGTGACGACGTACTCACCTTGTGGCCATTACACCTGACATTATTAATGCGCCTGACGTTCTGTTCTGTGTTTTTTTTAAACACGCGCCAATCTATACCCCATTTGGTGATTGTAACTGTTTGTAGTAGATTATTCGGGAAGTGCGAATTGTGAACGGGGGGTCTAATGTCCCGAAGCGACACATGAGCTATGGGTACGCGGTAGTAAAGGGCCCCGGATTTGTTTAGGCCTCCTGGGGTTCTTAACGTGCGCTGACATCACAAAACATCCTTTTGCGTTTCGCCTGCGTCGAAACGCGGCCGCCGCGGCCGGGATTGAACTCACGACCTTGCGATCAGCAGCTTAAAGCCAAGCCACTGCGGCGGGTAGTAGATTATTCGAGAGCATAGCGATTACCTAGTCAACTCTGGTGTATGGGTGGGTTACCTAGGCGTCAGAGGTGTAATCCAAATAACAGGCTGCTCGGTATACCCGGTGTCGATATCGGCATAATTGCCGATAGTGCAGCAAGATGACGAGTTGTCCATTATTCATCTTCAGAAGAAGGCGCGGAACAGGGCGACCACAGAAGGAGCAGGGAAAGGCTCGTGTCGTCGTCTTTCTTTTGCGGTTGTCCTGTTGTTGTTGTTGTTGTTGTTGTTGTTGCCTCACAAGCGATGGCACAGTTTCGCGAGATAGAGACGGTTACTGCGATGGTGCGTGCCAGCATCAAGTTCTGAAGGGAACAGCCGTGCAAGTGAGATCGATAACTGTACCGCATCTCTCTGTTTTGAGTAAAGCCATTCCCAGTCCCACTGCAGGTGGTGTACTGTTGAGAGCAAGCGTTCCTTGGACTACACGTCCAATATGGCTCAAGGCCACCTTGGTAGCGTCCTTTTCAAATGGAAGCTGAAAGCAGGGTTGTTCGGTTAGGATATGCTATGGCGGCGACGCCGATAACCCAAATAAGGGTTCTCATTCACCTGCAACTGTAAAACTGCCACGTCCCTGAGAAAAGGTGCAGGATGTATACGAACCAGTGACAGCAAATACTATGGTAGTGCAGTGCACAAATTCTGACTCAGCGCTGTATCTTTCGTTTTTGCGTGGTGGAAGGAACCCGGATGTTCGGATGGCCACTATAGGACTTCAAAGATGATCGCCTGCTGTGCTATGTCAGTGTACTTTGAAGAGTCCCAGATAGTCAAAATTAATCCGGACACCTCAATTGAGGCGTCACTCATAGCACACATGCATGTTAAACTGCACGTGTCATGCAGCATCACACCGTGCCTTACTATACCACAGCGTATTATTTTTCCGTGCTACTTTTGATCCACGATCAGGCGCGTTTTACAGAAGCTTCGCTTGCCTTTTTTGGCTCGCATCACAAAGCTGCTTCCATGCACGCACTCGCAAGGCCGTTTCGTGGCTTTCCCCTGGTTTAGTTATGTCCAACGAGGGCCAGTCGTGGACAACAGGGACCGGCCGTGCACGCACTGGGATGTATACGGGACTTTGAAGCACCCTTGATCAATATGCGCTGTCCGAGGCCCATTCGTGGGAGTGGGCTGCTCGCAACGCCTATTACGTGTACCCCATGTCCGGCGCGAAGAAGACGCGTGGGTGGGGGGGCTTCCGTTGCTGGACTTGCGGTATGCGCAAGCGGCCACGGTCCCGGTGGCGCCGGTCTCTCGTATCGCCAACGCCTACTGGGAGCTGCCCGGCGCCTGCATGGGCTTCGCAACGTGCGATGCCCGCGGCCTGTTTTGGGAGTCCGGTCTCGTCGCCTCCGCTGCAGCGTCGAGAAGAGCGGACGCGGGTGGAAGGCGGCTTCCTGGAGACTTCAAGACGTAAACATCGCCGGCGAGACGTGAGAGGTTGGAGTGCACCTAACGATCGAACGGAGGGGTATGATGCCTCGCTAATGAACGCGTGGTCCCGGCAAGTAAAGCAGGCGCTGTATGTAATAACGTTGCATCATATAATTCCTGTGAAGAACGCCAACATGAAAAAGGCCGCCATTTGGAGCCTGCAGTCTGGTTTGCAGAAGTCTAACCCGAACCCGACCGCGGCGGCTGCTTTTTTCCGGAGGCAAAACGCTAAGGCGCCCGTGTGCTGCGCGATGTCAGTGCACGCTAAAGATCCCCAGGTGGTCGAACTTATTCCGGAGCCCTCCACTATGGCACCTCTTTCCTCCTTTATCCCTTCCGTTACGGCGAATCAAAATCAAATGCGATGGGTTCAAATCAGTTATTTCGTGAGTGTGCTGAAGATACCAACAGAGCTAGAACTGATGTAAAACGATAAAAAAATATCCCAACTAAGGCGCGTTTCATTAGCCCGAGGTGAGTCTGGGTGACGGGTTCAAACCCAACAGTTGGCGTGTTCCGATTTTCTCCACATTCTTTCATTTGGTCTGAAATCTGAACTAGTGAAGTAAACTGTCTCCAATTTTAAATGAAAGCGGCTTTTCGTGCTTTAGCAAGTTTCATTTTTTATCTGGCCACTTGAGCGTTCGGCAAGTCTGTGTTTATACGCGGGTGAGCTTCGTGCTCACGTGACAGGCAACAATGAGCTCCGAATTCTGTGTAGACCACGAGCCAACCGAGATTTGAGGACTTCTTTCAGGCTAGCATGCAAACCACATTTGGCGTCTTCTGGGAGATGCGGAAGAGGCCAAGGACAATTAACAGTGGCGGGGAACACAGCAGCGAAAGTATTAAAAATTAACCGAAGTACCGTGCTGGAACTATTAAACTGGAGCTGCTCCTGAGCGCGCGCAAGTGCATTCTCCTTCATAATGCAGAGACAAGGTTGTTTTCATGCGAGTAATGCGTGTACTTCTTGCGGATGCGTAGCGCGCGTAATCATTAGCGTACGCGCAAAAGCGAGCTACGCCCACCCTCCGTAACAGGCGTCGGCGTCGCGGTGACGCAGTCTTCCAGGCCACATCCGCCGCGTACACTACTTTCCCTTGCGCGTCAGACAGCCACGCCCTTGTGGCTGTTTTGTTTACGACGTCATCATCCCGCTCATTGCACTCTTTTAGCTGCAAAACAGAAACTGCGATCCTGTTTTGTTTTTTTTGTGCGATGTCAGTGCACGTTAAAGATCCCCAGGTGGTCGAAATTATGCCGGAGCCCTCCACTACGGCACCTATTTCTCTTTCTTCTTTCACTCCCTCCTTCATCCCTTCCCTTACGGCGCGGTTCAGGTGTCCAACGATATATGAGACAGATACTGCGCCATTTCCTTTCCCCCCAAAAAACCAATTATTATTATTATCCTGTTTTGTAACGATTCTTCGCGTAATCCTTCCCTTCCCCTCGACGTTTGGTTGGATGGTTGGTTTATTGATTGATTGATTGACTGACTGACTGACTGTCTGATTGACAGTTTGGATGATTAATTAATTGATTGACTGACAGATCGATTGATTGATTGACTTACTGACTGACTGCCTGTCTGACTGATTGATTGATTGATTGACTGACTGACAGACAGATTGACCGATTGAGTGACTGACTGGTTGATTGATCGATTAACTGACTGACTGACTGATTGATTGTTTGATTTATTGATCGATTTATTGATTGAAACGGGCTCCTCCCGCTCCGCCCCCGGCACGCAGGCCAGCATGGGAAGACGGGTAGGCAGCCCTTGGCTCGTTGCGGCCTCTTCCGCCAGATGGACGGTGCGTTGCTGGATGGTAGGGTCCGTGCTTCGCAGCGGGGTTTCCCAGGCTTCTGGTCACTGTGACGTCATCTGCTATCCGCAAATGAATCGATGGGAGATTCTTTACAAAACTCGGCCACAGTATGGCACTCGATGTCAAGATACAAGGCGTCCTCTCTTTAATGTTCTTGGTCATAACACCGCGGGTTCTGTTATTCAGTGCCATGCGTTTGCGGTGTGCAGCTATTCTGGCACGAGCCCAGCGTAAGTACGCCACGAAACGCTTAGCGCGTTCACTTTCTAATACAATGCCAGAAAACGCTGTACACCTGAGTCTCCTTTTCCTTTGCCTTTGCTCATTCTTGAAATGGTGTGACGTGGTCACAGGTCAAACTAATAAAACTATGCAAGGCAACGCTTCTACACGGAACGGCATCTTTATTAGTGCAAAGAAACCTGCTTTTTGCTAATCAAGAAAAGCTTGTTGACTATCATAGAACCCTGTCCCTTTAGCGATGGTGCATGGTAATGAACTTCGTCGGTTTTTGGGCTGTTTAATTTTGTGGGTTTTTGATTTTAAGTTGAGTATTATGGCGTCTTTTCTTTTCTCACGCCTGTGTCACTATCCGCTGCTGGACGTATGATAACAGTAACATCTAACTCTGCTGCTCCACTCGTGACTAAGGAATTCACGCGACAAACGTTGATAACAGTGTGCGAAGCAGACAACAGGGGAGATAAGATACTCGCTATAGGAATTCCTTTAAAGGAGAGAAGTGGACTAAGTTGGCCGGCTATAATTAGGCAACACTGTACCAGTTTATAGGACGGGCATTTAGAAAAAAGCCACACACCTCAATCATTGGAAATCAGCACACTAATGTCCGGCGAATGTGCAGGGTGCTTGCCGTAAAAGTATCCCTCTTTACACAATGTTCCAGAAGCTCATGAGTACATATGATAAAGTATCCAGCAGCTTGTGAAACCAAGAAAGCCACAGGGAAACATTTCTGGTTATTTGTTTTTGCTGTTAAAAGGAGGGAAGAATATTAGCAATTATTTTATATAGAAGACAATTCGACAAAACAGAAGGAGAAACAGCCCGGCCCCGCTGGGAACCTAACGTGGACAACACGCAGTAGCCAAACGCGTTATTTCTTGTTTGGCTTAAACTGTTGTGGGCGTGGCGGGTGCTTGGGTGCCCCGTGTCCCTAAAACGTGCTCACCAAATGAGGGGCCACGCCATGCACCATCCAAGGCTGAGGTGCTTTGAACTCGCCTGCCCATGCAGTATACCCCAGTTGCACGCGCAAACTCGAGCCCACGTTTCCCGCTGCCTCTCCACGCGTCATAAATGGGCCACGCCCCTGCAGCCCTGCCGTAGACAAAACACGTCTCGGCACGTGCTACCTATGGCCTCCTTTGTAAAGAACAGCATGGCTGCAACCGTTCTGGCGTCGGGCGCAGCGCGGCTGCGCTGTTGTGCTGCTGAACGCGAGGACGCGGGTTCGATGCCCTACCCTGGCACATAAGTTTCGACTCAGACGCAGTGAAAAAACGCTGTAGAGTAATATCACAACGATATAGTTTGTTGGCCGTGATCCAGCTTTGGGACCCGTCCGCGGCGGCTGCGTTTTTATGGAGGCAAAACGCTGAGGCGCCCGTGTGCTGTGCGATGTCAGTGCACGTTAAAGATCCCCAGGTGGTCGAAATCATTCCGGAGCCCTCCACTACGGTACTTCTTTCTTCCTTTCTTCTTTCACTCCCTCCTTTGTCCCTTCCCTTACGGCGCGGTTCAGGTTTCCAACGATATATGAGACAGATACTGCGCCATACGCTTTCTCCAAAACCAATTAAGACATTAGAGTTAATTCAGGTGGTGCTATAGAGTTCAGTTGAGTTCAGTCCTGATGCAATGGGGACGACCTGATGAGGCTCTGGACGCGTGGTTTGCGTTCATCAGTGTTCAATTTCACAATGGTGGTGGTGGTGAGTATGTGCTACTGACACGTTTAGAAGCTAAGGATTGAAGTGATCGGGGTCCCTAGCTCGAGAGTCCGTTGGCTGGTGCTGCCACCTCTTGGTCGGTCGAGGAGTCGAACACGGTCACGACCTGCGAGCTGGTCACAGCCGCCTCGCATCCCTCGCGTGGTAAACAACAACAGCAAAAAAACAAAAACTCCGGTCGATGGGCTCGACAAACAAAGGTTTGATGGAAAGTGGTGAAAATGCGAGTTTCGGTTTAAAAATTAGAAGCTACAGTGTTGCTATCCGGAACAACTTATGCGCCGAAGTAAAAGCGTAGCGGTTCTAAACCACCGTCACTCTATTGATATAGAAGCCAAACAAACTACGCCCAGCGTAAAAACAAACAAGGAAGAAACCGCGCTAACGAATTCGAGTCCAATATTCTTGTACAAAAAATTTTGAATATTGTAATACTTTATAGGTAACTGGTGTAGAAATATTGAAGGTAATAGTCTATTCTACTGATACGTAGCAAAATATTTCTTTTATAGTGTTTCCATCGACCGCATCGAGCAGTCAAGACTGCCATAGAAAACCAATGGGGAACGCTTTTGAAGGTAGCAAAAACGTTAATAGCAAAAAAAAAAAAACCTGCCGATGGGAGATCTGCGGATATATTTTAATGTTATCGCGAATTCTTACCCTATATGAAAAAAAAATGTGCTCATGAACTCATTTCTGCTCAAAAATGCTTTTGTCCAGAATTGTTGGTTATGCTCGGCTATCGAAGCTGCTTGGGTTTGTTTAAACTGCCACGAGTTATTGACGTGGCCTGCTGTGTAAGAGGGGGTGGGGGGATCCGGTGCATTCCTTCCCATGCGCTTTTGTTTTCAGCCGATAGCACATGAGCGGACATGGAGATAGGGAGCTCGCAAACACAGGGCGACGCGGTGGTACGATCGCCTTAGCAGCTTATCGAACTCCGTTTTCTTTCGTCTTATCAAAGGGGTCCCAAACGCGCCTAAAAAAAACGATGCCCCGAAGCGTGGGAACGTGCAAAAAGTACGCAAACACCTCTCGAATCTTGCTTTTAAAAAAAAGAAGTAAAAGCTAGCGATACTCGAAGAGTGCTATTCGTCAAAACTGTGGCAATACTGTGACGAAGAAGACGACAAACTATGCAGTGGCGCGGGCAGGAGCGCTCGCGCTAGGCCAGCGGCCATTAAATCTGTTGCAGAAGAATGGTGAGTTGGGCGAGTTGGATGTAGTTCATTTTGGCGGCAAAATTCAGCGCGAACGGACGAAGGACACAGAAAAGGGAACGAAACAAGCGCTTGTTTTGTTCCCTTTTCTGTGTCCTTCTTCCGTTCGCGCTGAATTTTACCGCCAAAATGAGCCATTAAATCACCTCATTGCCATCGACCACCGCGTCTTTCTTCGGCTGGCCGCCGCGTAACATTTGGTGAAACTTGCAAGGTACCATCGGCATCCTGGTCCTGGAGCTTCGGCGTCTGCGTCAGCCGTGGTCGTCGGTCGTGAGTTCTTGGCCTGCGTCGCTCGGCCGAGCCCCAGCCTTTCAGACCCAAACCGACCTCGCCGTTGCCCCCCCCCCCCCCCCCCGCCCCGTCCTCCGCCAAGACCACTTAGCACGACGAACTGAACCCAACGCATGGACCTGACCGAACGACCCCACCGACCCGAGACGCCGCTTACATCTGAAGACACCGTTCCCCCGCCCATGCCGTTCGGCGCGTACTGGGGCCTCGACCGTCGGCTCCTGGCGACCTGCGGCCCTGAAGCTTCGTGGACCAGGGTTCATCCAGCCATCTCATTCATCGTGGTCGCCAGCACCTCACCACTTTCTGCTTCCTGTCCCGCCATCCTCTGAAGCGCGTAACCACTTCGCGCGTCTCTTTGTCACCGATCGGGACGACCGCTCGGTGGCCCCGGGTAGTGTGACTAAGAAGACGACGAACTGTGCAGTGGCGTGGGCAGGAGCGCTCGCGCTAGGCCATTAAATCACCTCACTGCCATCGATCACCGCGTCTCTTTCTTCGGCTGGCCGCCACGTAACAATACCATTTGAATGGCACCAGTGTTCTGAAGGTTCCAGAGCAGCGTCCTTAACATTTCATTGAATAGTATGTTTTAAAAAAAAGAAGAAAAAAATAACTTACAGGCTTTTGGTTTTTCCCTGGCGCAAGGAAGTGGTGGTGGGAGCTTTTAGTGCACCCGCCCTCCCTTTTTAAGTACAGGGTCGATCAGAAGTTCCCAGGCCACAGAATCTGCTTTTGAGCACTATATTCAGGCAGTTACGACACCCCCCCCCCCCCCCCCCTCAAAAAAAAGAACTAAATATCTTGAGAGGGCAGGTTAAGTATTATTATAAACTCTGAAAACCTTGACAGCTTTATCGACATCTCAAGCACCAGGATATACCGATGAAAAGCAGACCCTGTGGCTTGGGAACTTTTGACCAACCCTGTCCATCTGCTCCCAAGGCCACCTAAACCTAGACTCCGCATTTTCCAGAGCGCCCACCCTTCTTTCCATGACCCTCCACCTACACAATATTGTTACTGGGAGGTCCCTCCAAAGGACTGTGCTCAATCTGAACTCAACGATCTGAGGCTTGAAGGTAGCTCACCAGCCTTTCACTCATCACAGTCGCCATCGTCATCGTCAGTAACACTGACAAACATTTCGTCGCCCGCTAGGTAACACTAGGACAAACTAGGTAACACTACCTCCTTCGGCAATAGCACGGTTCCTGTGCGTACTAGGCGGGCGAAGTAAATCTTACCTTCTCGCCTCGTTGGCGGGGAGGTGAACGCTGGAGATGAACACCGAAGGTCAATGCATGAGGTGTATACAGGTGAACGCAGGCGTCTGCCATACCACGAAGGCGATGCTGGTTGTTCCGGACAAAGAAACTTGTAAAGCCACCGCTGTAAACTTCCAGACAATTATTATCCCCCTCCCCCTTTTTCTTACGAGAAAGCGCCTTTTTTAGGACCACTTAAACAACGCAAAAAAAAAATAACTGGAGTGGACGCTTAAGCTTCGCCTTAAGGCCGTGACGCGATAGCTTAATGGACTAATGCCGATATATGGGGAATCGATCATTCTCTATATGCATTCATAGATCCCTGGGAGCCATCGTACCACTCCTGGTACAGTGGTGCAGCGGCTAAGCGATGCACCACTGCCCTGCCATGGCAGGTGCTGCTACCGGTGGGGATTGTGTGACCTAGGTTGCTCTTCCCGAAGGACCAGATATTAATTTAACTGCCACCTCCCACGGTGGTCAGTTTCCTCACAACCCGGTGAGCGGGCTGTAATGACGCCGCAAGGTTACGTAGAGGTGGCCAACTTGCCTCCAAGGTTGCTTCTCTGGGGATTTTTTGTGGATTTTTAGCTCACGGTCAACGGCACTGACGTCGACGACGTCGACAACAGATTTTCTGCCGTATACGAGCTCCTTAACTCTGTCGCGATAAAAAGCAGCCCTGGGATGCTCCCGACGCTCAGTCGCATCCGGTGCTCACCGACGACTGCACTGTTACGTGCCCCCCAGACAGAGAGAGCGGGGCTGCGGTGGTGAGTCAGCGCTAAGCTATACGGGGATCTCCCAGCGGCTGCCGACAGTCGGGCGAGGACGTACCGGCTGAATGAACGCGGCCGCCGCCGCAACGGAGCGGCATTCCTTTCTCGGGAGACAGTCGTCCATTCCGCACGTACGCACGCAGGGATTGCGTTTCTTTTCGCGCACACACGAGCTCTGTAGCGTCTACCTGGGGTGCTCCCACGCCTTCGCGGGCGCTGTCGACGCGCGGTCACCTGCATGACGCCGCCCCGGGATGCGTGGGAGGGAGCATGGATGGATGGATGCGTGCGCGGAGTAGAAAAGGGTGGGAGCAACTGCGGCCTTGCACACACACACGAAGGATGCTGCTACTATTGTTGGAGTCAGCGGTGTAAAACAACTTGCGTGGTTGTGTTTTACGCACGTGTATTAATGCGATATCATTTAGAGTGTCGTCTCACAAAACATGTACGGTTTCTCCGCAACGAAATTCCCTAAGGCACTACGAACCAGGAGTTATGTACTTATTAAGTTAGACACACGCTTAAAAACATAACGAGGGTTTTCTGATGTTTCGACTGGGGACCAGTCTTCTTCACTGCAGTCTCTGAGAAGATTAGATTGATCTTTAATTGAAACGTCAGTAAACCCTTGTTATGTTGTTAAGCGTGAGTTAGTCAATTATATATATATATATATATATATATATATATATATATATATATATATATATATATATATATATATATATATGGACGCCAACAGTCACCGAAACCATGGTGCAAAGGGGAATGTTTCTATTGTTTCTTCTTTAAATTTTTTAATGCACCGATTAATCGGTCGCTTAAAGAAAATTAATTATAAAGCAGCAGAAAAAACAACTATATATGCCGCCGGTGGGATCCGAACCCACGACCTCCGAATATCGCGTCCGGTGCTCTTACCAACTGAGCTACGGCGACGGCTGTCCAATCTGCTGCTTTCGTGGGTATTTATGTTTATTGCGTGTAAGCGAATCTTGAGAGTGTTCACCAGCGCCACCCTCGACCATAGCGGTGGACGTTGCACGTCCTATATTACCGCGAATGTTACGTACGTCATCTAACGGCGAGGGCGGACAGTGTGCCAGAGCCCTCTTATGCTACCTATGGCATCAAGACTGCCGGAACCGAGACCCTCGTTAAGCCATTAGCAGACAAGGTAAACGAAATGAGGCGCTCGTTTGACAAACATATGAAGGACGCCAACAGTCACCGAAACCATGGTGCACAGGGGAATGTTTCTATTGTTTTCTTTCATTTTTTTAATGCATCGGTTAATCTGTCGCTTAAAGAAAATTACTTATAAACCAGCAAAAAAAAAAACCATGCTGCGGGTGGGATGCGAACCCACGACCTCCGAATATCGCGTCCGGTGCTCTACCAACTGAGCTACGGCGACGGCTGTCGTAGGAATAGGCATACACACGCACATACCGTGACAGAGGAGAACACACCTTTGGAACGAACATTGTACCGACGATGCTGCTTGGGCAGTTAGTGCAGAGGGCTGCCTAGTGCCCCCCTCCCATCGGGAGGCGTCGGTGCTACCTCACGCCTGCCTCAACAGATTCTCTTTCTGCTTTAGGTTCCCATTTTGTTCGCGTGTGTCATGCGCACCAGGCCCACGCGGATGACGTTTGTCTCTCTGGCTCGCTGGAATCTTCTGGAAGTGCGCCCATGGCCAGCCTATGAGGACGTATCACCGGGGTTGATGCTGAGAGGCGTCCGCAGCACGTGCACTGGACACTGGAAAACAATGCGCGCGGCGTGTCGAATCCACGCCCCCTGTATACGAGGCTGTGCAGGCACACCGAAAGAGAAAGCGACAGTGGGAGAGAGAGAGAGAGAGAGAAGCCGTCGGTGTTCACCTCTGCATTCAAATACCGCAGCGACAGGGTTCAATGTCACCTGGCGCATTTCTCCGCGAGAGGAACGCAGTAGGCACGACACGCATTTGTATAGTGTTTGTTTGCGCGCGTTCATTTTCTGGGTGCTGCGTCAGGCTTGCTGCTTTTCTCGGCGTATGTGGTAAGTGCGGCAGCGGCGAAGCGAAGATACGCGCGTTATGCAGAACAGGAGAATGCAGCACTTTCTTCACGGGAGGCTGCTTCGGGCGGTGACGAAGCTTGGTTGCAGGCGAATAGGCTTAAAGAAGCAGGCATCTCGCTGGTGTCAATGAAATGTAAAACGGAGTTGTGGTGCGAAAGCTCTAGTTCACGACGTCAAACCCAACCAATATTCTTGGGTCTGCACATGAGAAAACCAATGTTGGGTTAGAATGTCGCGCAATTTTTTTTTTATAGTGATTGCTTTGGGAATGTTGTGCAGTCGCTGCAGACCTGATCGTCGCATCGGTCATGTGTTTAAACTGCATCAAATATATTGCTAATGGCTCTGCAGTGCTAGGATCTCCAGTACCGCAATTCCGTCTGCTGATAATGATCATTTTTCTGAAGCTCTTTTCGGAGTACTTGGGGATCTCGATACAAAGGAAAGCCCCGATTCGTTCATTATAAACAACAAATTCACAGGATCTTCGGCCTCACTCCAGGTGGGGGGCACAGCACGAGCATATAGAACAAGCACACACTCAGCTCCTCACTTGCATCACTCAAAACGGTCTCTTCTATAGCAGGGCATATGGAGTCGTAACCACTGCTGCTTTTCCGCTGGACTTCTGTCTGACGTCCCTAGGGATAAATGTTGTCGTGGTCGTCTCGCCACCGACGCCCTCTGATGTACCTAACCGCTGGTGTACCTCACCGTTGGCTTACCTCACCACAAAAAACACGGACGCGTATTCGCTCGTTTGTTCCACTGCCGCTGGTCGTACTCACCTTTGATAACAGAGACAGTGGGTGACATCGCTTGCTAGGTGTAACTCCGACGTCACAGGCAAAACAAGGACCGGGAAATGAGTCCTTACAGAATGTGATCCATGGACAACAACGTTTTCTTTTTTTTCGGCCAGCAGATGAACGCTACAGTTTTCCATTACGACCCACTAGGATACCGACGACGTTGAGTCTGGAAAAGGTGTCCCGTACACCCCTGTCGTTGCAACATCGACAGCACACCTTCTCAGTTCTTTCTCTTTTTTTTTTCTCATTATTCGCACCACCGCGCCGTTGGCTGGCGAGGCGACCGCGGCGGCGCAGCGGTGGTCTTCCGCGTTTTCGCCTTCGCGTCGGCGCTCTTGACCCGCTTCGGCCGACGGGACGCCGACTCATGGGCGAGAGGGGGGCCGGCCGGTCTCCTGGACGAGCGCCTGCCTCATCGCGCGCTTTCCAAGGACCGGGTTTCTTCCAAGGGCGGCGGCAGCAGCACCCTTTCTCGCAGCTGTCCTTCCGCCTCCTCCTTACCCAGCCCATCCTGCTTCCTCTGGTGGTCTTCTTCTTCCGCTGGACGCGTGCAACCGTGCTTAGCAGTGTTGTGGCATCTTTAGTGCGGCATGTGTATTAATGGAGAATGGCGGTGATGTGAATAATAAGCAAAAGACAAGAAATAAAGAACTGAGAAGGTGTGTTGCCGAAGGTGCCGTAGTGGAGGGCTCCGGAATAATTTCGATCCCCAGGTGGTCGAAATTATTCCGGAGCCCTCCACTACAGCACCTCTCTCTTCCTTTCTTCTTTCACTCCCTCCTTTACCCTTCCCTTACGGCGCGGTTCAGGTGTCCAACGATATATGAGACAGATACTGTGCCATTTCCTTTCCCCCCAAAACCAATTATTATTATTAACGACAGGACTAGAGGACACTTCTTCCAGAATCAACGTCGTCGGTCTCCTAGTGTGTATTAATGGAAAACTTATTCTTTTACGCCCCTTTCATCCCTCTCCCCCAGTGCAGGGTAGCCAACCGGAACATTTTACTGGTTAACCTCCCTGCCTTTCGTCTACCACTTCTCTCTCTCTCTCTCTTAGTGAGGCTTCTGGAGAATGTGTGAATCGTAAAAATTGTAGGGGACACTTAAGTTCCGCCTTAAGGGTATGACGCGGTAGCGTTAAATGAGTTAATGAACATATATGCATTTTATACTTTACATTCATAGATCCCCGGGAGTCCTCATACCCCTCCTGGCGCTGTGGTGCAGCGGTTAAGAGATGAGTCACTGCCCTGCGATGGCAGGTGCTTCCAGCAGGGGGCCTTGTGCTACGCAGGTTGCCCCAGCGACCAATCAATAATTTAACTGGCACCTGCCACAGTGCACAGCTAGCTAACTATCCGGTGGGCAGGTTGTGATGACGCCGCAAGGTCACGTGACCAAGGTGAACCACCTGCCTGCTAGGTTGCTCTCTGGGGACCACTTGCTAGAGTCGTGCCCGTGATTTTTGCTCACAATGACGACGCCGACACCATATTTTCTGGACAACGGTGCCTTTGACGCTATCGCGCTAAAATGCGAGTGCGAACAGCGATGCATTTAACAATTGCGTCGGCGCCGTAACACATTCCGACTAACTTGACCAGCACCCCAGCCTTGCAATGCGGCGCTTAACTAAAGAAAAAGCTGTAAGGAAGCCGGTGATTGTCTTGGGACGGTTAAGTTGTCTGTTTGGGTATCAGGACTTCGCTACCCGTGACAACAAGTTGCAGGTCTGGTTAGCCTTAAATTCAGTTTGTACTAGAAGAGGACGACTAATTGAAAACAATTCGTCCTGGCTACTATCTTCTAGTTATCTTAGCAGCGCTTCCGATCAGCTCGCGGACAGTGCTTGAATGAGCTCGGCAGAATTGTAGCGCGGTGAGGTTCGGAGGGAAGAGATATGAAGTCGAGCCTTGTCCCAGGCGAGGGCTCTATACAATACGCTCAGAAAGTTTATATTCAAGCACGCGGAAGGCGTCTAAATGTTATGGCACGGTTGCGCCTCTGCATACGCGATCTGCACTCGCAACTCTTCAGAAAAGCTGCATGCCAGCTTCCGCTGATTTCGCACGATGCAATCAAAACAACAATGTAGCGCGAACGACATTCTCCGCATCACTGTTCGCTGCTGGCATTGTAGTAGTTTATCAGCGGATACTGTAGAGTTGTTGGAACCACTACACAGGAGACAGGAAGAGTCGCCTCGCAGCGAGCTGAGTATCGCACCGGACACTGGGCGGCCCTGGGATTAGCATGCGCCTGCAGCAGGTTGCCTTCGTTTGTTTTTGTTGTTTTATAGACTGTTGTTCCAGAGCTCATTAACGCGACTTCATTAATTGCAATCTCCATCGAGGTGTTGAGACTGCTTTGTAGTTTCAGGTGCCAGTAAACAAACAAGCTAAAATCATCCTAATCCAAACAAAGCCTTCCGCTAAGGCAGTCCAAAAGGGATTTCACGTCCCCTGCCTTGCTTCCGTGGAGACCACTTCGGTTTGCAATCAGCTAGCAAGCCGGCGCATACAGATCAGGCTGCGGGGTTCTTAAGCGGGGTAATCGATTTTTCTCCGCGAATTAATGGGATTTTGGACGGTCCTATCATGCCTTGTATGCAGGCGCCGTTCAGGTCAGAGGGGGACCTCGAACGTGAGAACCACGTACTCCTTCGCTGGTCCCTATAGCTCATGCGAGTCTGACAATTAGCCGGTCCCCGCAGACGTCCGCTTCCCTGCGGCTTTTAATTACCCATCGATTTCTCCCACCGGCCGCAGCTTGCCGCTGGCGCCTAGCGCTTTGGCGGTGTTTGCGGCGCAATTAATAAAGACCGCTGACTGCTTCTGTATGCGCGGGTCCGTTTCGCGTCGTTTTAAGTGGCCCGCCTCGACACGTGGGCTATTCTTCACGGTCGACGGAGATTGGGCTGGGTGAAGGCAGGTATAGCAGCCGAGGGTTAGCGGCATGAACTGAGGTGATGCGAAGACAGGTTCCTATGGCTAAAGCAAGGAGTGAACGACGGCTGAACGCCTTGAGGGCTCAGATTTGGGGGTCGCCAGGAAGAATCGTCTGCTTGCACAGAGCGTGTGCCGCGCACTGCTGTTCCCAGCCTTGCCAGAATCTTGTCCTTTGCAAGACGATAGATGGCTCTGTAGCATGCAGGGTTTTCGAAGCTGCGTTTAGGGTCACTGCAGTCGCCAGCAGCTGCATGTAAGGTCCAACAGAAGTCGAGACTTGAGAGGGTAAAAAGACTTTTCTGGGACAGACCGCTAACATGTTCTGTCCAATGAGTGCTATGGCATCTTTGGACATGACGTCAGGAAGAGTGCAGATGGCACGAGCGCTCGTCTCGTCTGCACTCTGCCGTATGTACAATCAATCAATCAATCAATCAATCAATCAATCAATCAATCAATCAATCAATCAATCAATCAATCGTGCATTTTTATTTTCATGAAAAATGATGAGGTTTGGTCCAGGCAAAAAGTGGAAACAATTTCCATTTTTAAAGTTTAAGGTTGCGCTTGCCTTCCTCCAACATTTGCGACAATTGACGAAGTGGCCAAAAGCTCTGCCCTCTTGAATCTGATGGCGAGTTTCCTGAGCGAGTACTTAATCATCCACTGGAGTCGTCAGAGGGGAGAAATTTTCACGTGACTCGGCTAGGCGTGCGGCTGAGAAGGCGGATTAATTCGGATGCGGAAATGTTGCTCGCAACCGGACAGCGCTTGCAATGTCGCGACCTGAGCTTCAACATTAAAGGTGCGCTGAGTAGAAACTGTAGTTGACCTGCATCAATAATTTGCTACGGTCTAATGAGAATGAGGCAACTCTCGCTGAAGACTGAGCTTTTGTGAGCTCGAGAAATAAAATGCAGTCGAAGCTCGTTACAACGAAACGGTTAGTAACAAAATATTGGATATAACGAAGGGATTACTATTCCCCTTGGACTCTCGGTCGACATGGGCTATAACGAAGTTACGGCTGCAACTAAGTAATCGCTGGGCCCCTTCAACTGCGATATAACGCACCACTCGCAGTTTCACAAGCAGTTGGTGGTGATATCAATGTTCTTTTTCTTTTGCATCTATTTCGCTAGGCCATACCGCCGTACGCTTCCAGCAGGTGGCCACGGTGGTCCATTCGTTATTGATGTGACGAGTGTAATTTGTAGCAGTAACAATAATTGTTGTATTTTTAAGTTCAATTTTCTCAGCAGTGATTACGTCTTTTGCCGCCGCAAGTTTAAACTTTAACATACATCCACAAAGAGCGAAACAATAGATTTTACTAAGAACAAAAGTTGTATCGTGTCGCACATGGCCCCAGTACAAGTTTAGTACTGCGATGTGCACCCGTTCACCTTGCTTGCGCCAAGTCACCTGAACGCTTTAACCGGTCACCACATCCTTAACTGTTCTCGCGCACCACCTGCTGTGCACTCGTCGCTTACCATCTCCACTGCCCGCTCTGGAGCTCTTGAATGTATAAAGTGGCTTCTCTGCACGAATTATTTGAATGCGTTTGAACTCCTCTCTGTACGTAGCCCGCGTCGGTTCAAGTAACTACCATCGTTTCTTGGCATGCGCTCTTACGCTGGAAAGAATGCGCTGCTGCGACTCTAAAGACCTCCCGGGTGGCTCAATGTGAAGGTTCCTATCCCAGTCTCCATTTTTCCGCGAATAATATTTAAAAAAGAAAACGAGTTGTAGACATGAAATCTTCACTACCTCTTCCAACAACCCTCTCCTGAAGTCCTTATATCCCGACCTGCACCTTGAACGCTATGACAGCGCCATCTACGGTAGACAAGCGTGCATGACGATAACCTAACGGGGCACTTTCTAGGACGCCTGCAACCTTTGACGGCATCTTTGTTGATCGGCAGGTGAAGCTGGGAGGAGTTGGTGGTGGTGGTTGTTGCTATGAATGGGGGGGGGGGGGATACTGGTCTCGACGTATGTTGGCCCTTTGGGCATCCCACTTGGGGACCAGGGGAGGGGAGGAGGAGTTTTCGGTCCCCACATGCGACGAAGACGACGCCGTTTGTACCTATTAGTGGAGAGGCTCACCAGCAGACATACACTGTGAAACCTCTCCGTTGCCCATCGCAGACAAAATCTCGCTGGGGGTGTTCACTTCGATGCGGTTGTCTCTCTGTTACTCCATCGTCATTGCCATCCGTACGCGGGACACTCCTCGGCCATTTGAACCGCACCCACGTTCCTTGGGCACGCGACCGCATATACGTGCCACGCATCATGAACGCGCAGTGTGGTCGCGCACTGACGCGCGATGTGGACGTGACTCCAGTCACCGCTGATATCTCTTCGATGGACGCGTTAACCGTTCGTATGCAGGGTATGTGTACGGATAATGTGTATGCGTATGTATGTATGCGTGCGAGGAGGAGGGGGAGAGGTATATATGCTGGTGGTTAAAAATCTTTCACTTTGTTGTTATTTTTTTCTCGGAGCAATAGTTACACGAAAACTATCTTCGGGCAAAAACATGTGCAGCCGCCATGACAGCATTGCGAAACTGAGAACTCTCGCGTTCAGTTACTCCTAAAAAAAAGAATGTTGATAAAGTGGACCTGAGCCATGCGGGAGGTTCCAGACAGCCAAACACTCAGGCGGAAGAGTCACAGACACTCCGAGCCCCAAAAATGAGTACGGGCTGAACTGCACGACCCGCCGCGGTGGCTCAGTGGTTAAGGCGCTCGGATACTGATCCGGAATTCCCGGTTTCGAACCCGACCGTGGCGGCCGCGTTTCGTTGGAGGCTTAACGCAAAAGGCGCCCGTGTGCTGTGCGATGTCAGTGCACGTTAAAGATCCCCACGTGGTCGAAATTACTCCGAAGCCTTCCACTACGGCACCTCTTTCTTCCTTTCTTCTTTCACTCGCTCCTTTATCCCTTTCCTTACGGCGCGGTTCCGGTGTCCGCCGAAATATGTGAGACTGTTACTGCCTCATTTCCTATCCTGAAAAACCAGTTTTGAAAAAATTTTGGCGGTGGTTTAGCTCTGGTTAAACCTGGAGTGACGCGATAGCTACAGCTGGCCGAGTGGAACTTGGTCACGTGACCAACCACGTGACAAACCACGTGATCAGCCACGGCGCCGCGCCGCCGGCAGCTGCTCCGCTCCATGTGACCAACCACGTGACAATGTGGCGACGCAGCCACAAGGTGGCGGCGCCGCCACGCTGAAGGCTCGAAATGCTACCGTAATCTAGTGGTCGCTACAAAACAAATTTTCATTTTCGTAACTGCACCACTTAATCCTCGTGACGACCGGTTAGTCCGTGGGCACACTGTCACTCATATGCCCCTTTATTTATTTATTGATACTGTCAGCCGTAAGGCCATTACAGGGTGGCTGCATACAACTCAAGAAGTACACACAGCCACAAGTACAAAATTTATACAACTATATGAAATCATCTTGCCAGCAGATAAAACCACAAGTGTGCATGCGTCAGATAGGTAAGTGTTTATAATAATACGCTCGGTTTCAGACCACCGAGGATCGGAACCGCAGTTAGTCCCTAGAGACTAGAGGCTTTTCTTTCAGGCAGCCGTTACTCAATCAGTCCCCAAGAGACGAACCCCTGCAGCGCTATTATCTAGTTCTCTCTGCGAATGCACGCAGTCATCGGCTTAAAAATAAATAAATACAATTATAAAGTTACAAGGCTAGGGCGCCTTTCCATCATCTATACGTGCTCACGAGACGTGTCGAGCCGGAGGCTCATAACGACACCGGCCGGGAACGTGAGCGGTTAGGGAGCGAGGCGAGGCGAAACGAAACGGCGGCACGCGAGCTGGGTTGAGGATCGGGGCTGATCAGGCAACGCTCTTCTTTCCACTTTATCCCGCCGAGGTCGCCGATCGGCCACCTCCCGACCCGGCTTTCAGCACCTCTCATCGCACTGCGGAGTTGCACTCAATGCGGTGCTTCCTCGAGAGATTCGTGATGAGTGATAAGGCGAATGCGATTGAGGATATAGTGAAGACGGGACTTCCACCCTGGCTCGCTGTTATGTGCAGTGCACGTTTGGCCTTGCGGATATACGTCTCGCACATGCAGCTTTGAGAAGGTTAGCACCAGCCCGCAATGCCCTACTACACGCGGAGTCTTCTTAGCTCTCACAGTACAGTGCAACATGACACGACGAGACACAATGCTTTTGAGCAGTAGGGCTTAATGTAGTATAGCATAACATAAAATGTTTTATCTTTGCTCACTGTATCCTGCACCTAGTTCTTCAATTAAGCTTTCCTGTTTTCGTAATCACATAGCTGATTGAAGGGAGATGGAATCAAAATTCATGGATACTAAACAAAGGGGGGTCGGCTATTCAACGAGATCTACATCGATGCATGGGTTGATGAAATACCAGAGCTTCAACACGAACTCCATGTTAAAACTTCTGAAATTTTGCCTTCATCTCTCTCGGGTGATTAACTATATAAGGCCGTTATGCGCTGAGGCCAGTAAAGCATCCCTTCTCCCCATGTAACGTATACACGAACCTGGGTGTCTGGAGTAGAACCGACACTCTGCGGTCAACTTTCCTTTCGCAGTACAGGCTCTCACCACAGAGTGAAATTTTCTCTAAATCTCTGATTGCGCCCACGTAGCAATCGCGGAGGTCTCGAACTGATCCCAACAGCGCGTAAGCAGCCAAGCGTGCCTTGGAAGTCTTTTTATAGAAACCCGGAACTACACAATTTGTCGCAGCGCGATTCGGAGCGTCGTTTGTCTGGAGCTTCAAAAAGAGCACCTCCTCGTTGCACGCAAGTTGCAACTGTCCTCCGAGTGGGGTGGGGGGTGGGGGGTCGGTGAGCTCCATCGCCTTATCTCGCGCACCCGGCCCAATTACAAATCAGCGCCAGTAATTGGCGAGCACCTGCCGGAGACTTTCCTTCCAACCTTCCTCGGTGCCAGCTGTTGCTCTCGCTGCCTCGCCGCTCGGTGCATTATGCGACTTCGCGAGATCCCTTGGCCCCTCTGGATGTCGCGACCTTTTTCTGTAAGTGTGTGCAATTTGCGGGGGAGTTCTCCCTCCTGCTTCTTCTTCCTAATACGTAATGCTCGTGCTTTTCTGCATTCATTTTCCGCCAGCCCTTTTTTTTTTAATTTTGTACCGGCTTCTTGTGGCCGGTATGCGATGCGTCGACGTGGAGTTATTTCATCTCACCTGCACAACGATGTTTCTGTTTTTATAACCCCTGCTCGGTGTTTTTATTAGGGCGACGAACTCTTTGCATGACCCGTGCTTGTAGAAGGCTAGTGACGTAACGGGACGAAGGAAAGCTGGTCGCGGAATGGAGAACGTAATTGGAAGAGCTCGCAAGAGGGCGTTCGGGAGGTTAAGTCAATGCACGCCGGGCCAGCAGTGTGCATTTCATGCTGCTTTTCGCTCGTGGCATGGGGCTCGATTCAATTGTCTTCCGTTTTTTTTTTCTTGCATGTACGGGAACATTCATTACGTAATCAGAGCGCTCGGAAACGCGAGTGGCAGCTTCGTCGGGGAGACGGTGAGCACATGCGTCTTCTTCAAGGATGAATTACCCCCGTGTGCCTCGGAGGCAGGCAGATGTCGTATATTCAGTCGGGCTCCTCATGCAGATCTAAGAAGAAGGCCGGCTACTGGCTTGTGGAGTCGTTAAAAGAAAAATCAAATCATCTATACCGAAGGACATTCATATGCCGGCACGAACTCCAATCCACTCAGGGCTATATAGCAGCAAATGCCCGTGGTGCGAGGACAAAGCCATGTTAATTCACACAATGTGGTGTGAAAAGAGGACAAATGCGGCTGCAATAAACAGAATCCCGAGTGCGGAGCACTGGGAGAGGATGCTTTACAGCGAGGATCCGGCGGTCCAGGCAGGACTGGTCCGGAAAGCCTACCTGGCGGCAAGACTCAGTGGGGCCCTGGACTAGGGGCTCCAAGCCTGCCACAATAGCCACAGACCAAGTCAAAAGATGTGAAGAGTGGCTCTACACCAAGACCCACCCATATATTTCTATGAATAAAGTTATTACTACTACTACGAACTCCAATCACGCGCAACGTTCACGTCATGATTTTTTTTCTTTTATGCTGTTCTACCCACCCTGTCTCGTCATCGATACAGACATGACACTATACACTTGCTGGCTGAAGCTGTCACTGAAGACATGACATTAGTTGTGATAGATGGTCATGTCGTCAAATCCAAAGGCCTCTACAGACCTGGGCCGTATTTTGTCCTTTTATTAACTAATTTCACAAAAAAATTGGCTTTTTTTTCGTGAGATGGACCGTGAAATTGCATTGAAAGGGGCGGAGGTTTCTATTCCGAAGTGCGCCTGGGGAGATGGGTCACGCGTGGACAGAGCAGCGTGCTGTTGTATCCGACACAGTGCAAACATTTAACTTCTGAGCGCGCTCAAACCTCTTCCATCGAGCGTAATCAGTGAAACCCAGCTGATAACGATGATATTGGAGTGGACAAAAAGTATGGTGGGGCAGCCTAGAAAGTGGCGCCTCACGTGGAGTGGACAGTGGACAGTGAGGAGTGGACAGTGAGGATGATGATGGCGGTGATAGGCGGAATATCTAAAAAAAAGAAAAGAAAAGCGACGACGAAGGAGAAGCAGTGAACGTTCCACGCCGTAATACTGAAAGAACTCGTCCGAGAAGGCCGACTCCTGCCAAGCCGGAAGAACACTCTTAGCATAACAAAGGCAAAGGCTGCGGAGGCGGAGCTGGCTTCTAACGCGCCTGCCTGCAAAGCCACATTCCACACCGCTCGTTATACAAGGGGCCCGCATAGACGGATCACCCCTTTGGTTCCGTCTTCAACGCGGCTGGCTGCCCGCATGTGTGTGTGTGGCCTTTTGCTGCTGTTCTTTCTCGAGGTAGCCGTTCATGCTGGCAGCTTTGCAATACGCGGCTTAAGCTCTTGTTTCGAGACTTCTTCAATGCACTGCGCTTTCTCTGCTCGTTGTTGTTCATCCCTGCACATTGTGTGCGTTGTGAGCGATAAGGCGAGAATCGATTGCTCAGCTTGACAGGCTGGGCGTCTGAGCGAGTTTTAATTGCGGAACGAGATTGTGGCTCTGCCAGCACAGCGTGCTTTGGAAGCTTCTAGCGCTTTATGTTGTGCCCCTAATTAGAACGCGAAGGCCTCCCACTCCTTTCATTCTCTCGGTTTGCGAAGGTCAGTTCTGTGCATCCATTGCGATGCACATACCCATCAACCGCTGCTGTGTTCAAGCCATTGTATCTGATTTTACGAGACGAAACTGCGGTGATTTATTGTTAGAAATAAATTTGCGGGATGCTCGTTTGCTGCAGGGCACGTGATTACTCTAATGTAAGTCAGCTCCCTTGAGAGCCCCGCAGAACCAATAGAATTTCAGACGCTCGGTTTGCGAATTCCGTTCTTTTAACTCGGCTGATCTCTCTGGTTGCATTCAGGGCAGCACACAGGCGAGTTGAGTTGAGTTGTTCAGTTGAGGTGTTGAATGCTACAGGTAGGGTTAGCCTTGCTTACTCTGCCGGCAATCGCTCCACCGCAGCATTCCTTCGATATTAACAATGCCGCATCTACCCCGCTAAGCGCACAGACTCTTATAATAGCACACATTCTCTCCCGCAGTCACCATCCATGCACACAATCAATCCACACAGTTCACATCACAGTCCACTCCAGAAGTCACCATCTATGCACATATTCAGTCTCAGTAGAACATACGCCATTGTAGTGCCATAATGCATACACACATTCGCTCACAGTATAACGTAGTCCACTCCGGAAGGCAGCATCTACGCACACATTCAATCACCGTAGGCCATAGTCAGTTCCTGCTGTCACCATTTAGAAACAAGATCCGTGTCCTGCAGAAATGTTAAAAGAAGGCGTGCAGCCTCCCTTCTGCACGTCTGGTTTCCACTCGGGTAGACAATGTCCTGTACTGTGCGGTGACGGGTTCCTGTCTTCTTGAAGGAAGCGAACATAACCTGCCTTTCCGCGTTGTACTCTGGGCAGTACATAATATAATGTTCGATATCCCCGCACACACCACATAAAGAGCAGAGCGGAGACGATGCTATGCCGGTCTTATGCATCCATGCAGGAGTGCGAGCAGAGGCCGTGCGAATTCGATGTAGAAGGGTCGCCTGAGATCTTCTCAGTCCCTTGGTGACACATGGCTTGTGGGACGCACTCCACAGGGTACTGAAGTGATCGAGCACCGTTTTTCTGCAGAGACTTTTCCCATCTTGAGGTACTTTTTTTGACGGAATCCTTGAGAGAGCTTTATGGGCGAGACTGTCTGCCACGTCATTACCTTTGACTCCTATGTGAGAGGGCACCCACTGGAAATGTAGAGTAAAGCCTCTGCTGTGCAGATTCTGCACCAAGCACAGAGAGCTTAGAGACACGGCGTCAGCAGGGAATCCGCGCTCTAACCTCTGAAGGGCAGATTTTGAATCAGTTAGGATGACAACAGGTTGAGCCGGACAAGACCCTAACTTCCATAAAGTCGCCTCAATAGCAACACTTTCAGCCGTTGTGGAGGATACGACAGCAGTACAGCGTACGGACCACTTACAGTCCAAAGAAGGAATGTAAAAAGCCGCTGCGCTAGCTTGTTTGACCTTGTCCACAGAAACATCCGTGAAAATGTGAAGATGGCAGGCATACTCTGTTTCCAAGTATTCCAGTACAAGCGAACGCGTTGCTGCCAAAGGAGAGCTGCGCTTTGCGCTCACATGGGGAATTGTGACCTTACAGTCGAGGGTCGGAAAAGACCAGGGGGGTTTCAATCGTTTCCTTTGCCTTCGGACATTAATGCCTAAAGAACTAAGAGTATTGAGTGCCGAGTAAGCCTTCGACTCGTATCTCTTGCAGAGCCGCTGGAGAAGGGATCGCCCAGCTACCGTCTCTCCTAAGCGGTCAAGATGCATTAATAGTCTCTGAGAAGCGTTAAGGCTAAGAGGTTTCGATAGGGACTCATGAAGTACTGCCTTATTCGCAGCCGCCTGGGGAAATCCAATGGCTCTTCTTAGGCCCTTTCTGTGGACAACTTCGAGACGCTCAAGTTGTGATGCCGAGGGGGAAATTAAAGTTAATTGATACATTATCCGGCTGACCACCAGCGCTTCATGAAGTTTGACCATTGAAGAAGGATGATTTCCCCATTGCTCACGTGCAATTCTACGGATCACATTGAGACGAGAAATAGACGAAACAATCGCGTCTACAGCTTTTAGCCACTGTAGACGGGAGTCAATAATGCCGCCCAGGAAACGTGTGTGATTGAATTGACGGATGAAAGAGTGACCGAGGCCTATCTTCAACCGCGCTTGACGTCTTCCTGCACCTGGAAACACAATAAAGCCGGATTTGTCCACTGACAGAGACAACCCCACACTTTGAAGGTAAGCTTGTGCCGAAAGTATACATATCCTGTCGAGCTATCAGGGCTAATCGCTTGTGTTGATAGCCAGTAATCCAAATACAGATGTCGTCAGCATTAAGTGACATACGCACTTGCCTGCAACTTTTTTTTCAACGAATCGGGTAGGCCAGCCATTACGGCGTTAAAGAGCGTGGGGGAAAGAACACTTCCTTGAGGCACACCTCGTGATAGAACCCTTTCGGTGCTTAACGTACTCCCTAACCGTACACGAACCGCGCGATCACTTATAAACTTGTAAATGAATCTTAACATATGGCCCTGTATGTCCATGCCTTGCAAACTGTTTAGAATTAAGCTCTGAAGCACGCTGTCGTAAGCTTTCGCAACATCAAGAAAAATGGCTAAGGTGGAAAGGCCGAAAGCTCTCTGGTGTTCAATGTGACTGATCAAGTCTAAGACGCTATCTTGGGCACTAAGACCTCGGCGGAATCCTGTCATACATGATGGCAGTGCCTTGCTGTCCTCAAGTCACCATGATAAGCGTTCATTTACCAGCTTTTCCATCAATTTAGCTACACAAGAGGTCAATGACACAGGGCGATACGAGGCAAGGTCTGTCATGTCTTTGCCAGGCTTCAGTACTAGAACTACATGTTCCAGCTTCCATGACGGAGGAACATCGCCAGTCTCCCAAACTCGATTGATGAAGTTGAGGAGCTCCTTTCTGAGTTGCAAGGGCAGATTATTCAGCATTTGATTGGTGATGCCGTCGGGACCTGGTGAACACCGCGGCGCCACAGGCCACTGAGCGCAGTCTGAAGCTCACGAAGCGTGAACGGGACGTCCATGATAGACCTGGAGGAAGCAGGTGGGGTATATATATCTATTCCAGAATCAGCGCGTACGAGTGCGTCTGCAGATTCCTCTGCCAAGCACGCAATAGGTTTTTCCTTGCGTATTGCAAGAGCTTCAAAAGGCTTCGAAGGGCGAGATTCTCCAGCAAGGTTGCCAATAACTCGCCATATTCTCGTTATCGGTGAGAACACAGTCAAACTAGCACAGAATGAGGCCCATTGCGACCTGTACAGCATGTTCGTGTGCCGTCTAATAGCAGAATTCAGCCTATTGAAGGTCGTCTTCAGTTGCATGTCGTCCTTCTTCCGCACGAGTTGGCGCTCCGCCCTTCTTCTCGCTGCGCAAAGGTTCCTGAGTTTTAAGTCCGGGGCCGGAAAATGATCAGGTAACTTGACCGCCGTAGTTGCTGCTTGCTTACTAGAAAACATTTTGTCAACAACATCACCAGAAACACGTTCTAGGTGCTCTCTGTACTTGTCCCAGTTGACCACGTTGCTAATTTTAGGACCATGCATACGAAAGTCGGCAACAAACACAAAAATCGGATAGTGATCACTTCCCATGAGGTCAGGCGCTGTTGACCAACTCACGCGGACGTCAGGTGAATGCAGTGTCAGGTCTATAGCTGTCGCTGAGGCTGGAGGCCGGAAAAAAGTGGGGCTTCCGTCATTGACAACACACAGGTCCAAACTGTCAATAACCTCTATGAGTTTGCGTCCACGGGAATCGTGTTCCTGTCACCCCAAACGGCATGATGGGCATTGAAATCACCGCAGATGATTCTAGGTGCAGGGCAGCGGTCGCAGAGCTGCTGTAGAAACAAATCCAATGCTACCTTCTTCCGCGGAGACACGTACACGGATGCAATAGAAAGAGTTCGAGAGCCGAGCTGTATTCTCACAGCCGCTACCTCAATGTCATCCGTGCAAAGATCGACAACGCTTAGAGAAACATGTGGAATTTCTCTTCTTATGCAAAGCGCAGCACTTCCTGCAGGAAATGACTTTATGCTGCAGTTTTTATGGGCGACATATCCAGTCAAACATCTCCCGCTTGGCAGGCCAGCTTCTAACAGGGCCAATACTGGAACACAAGTCTTTTTCAAGAATAGCACACAGGCGAGTTTTCGCTGCTTGTTTACGTCTTCATTGGGATGGGGCACGTGTGGTCAGCGCATACGAACATGAACGAGATATTATCAATCAATCAACCAATCAATCAATCAATCAATCAATCAATCAATCAATCAATCAATCAATCAATGAGCATTTATTTCACCAACAAAGTGTACAGGTGGTGAAAAGGGGCGGCGGAGAAAAAGCTGCAAGTTTCGCAGCTTGCCATAAGCCCGTCCGCCCCTCGAGCAGCGACAGGCTATATAGTACATGTAAAAAAAAACGCGCATGCACGCACACTGATAACAAAAGAAAAAAACATGTAATCGATGCTGATCAAGAGTTACAAAGACAGAAATACCACTCAGATCTGTCATTTATGATAACATATGTTGTAACAGAAAACTGTGTCGAAATAGCACATGGTTATCAAATATGTAAATCTTGGAAGGCAGATGCATGCAGTATACAAGAGACATAGAAAAACACGATTGCACTTGTAATTGAATATTTCATTCATTTTGTCTAGTTAAATGTGATGCATATTACCTACAAGAATAATTCTGTTAGGCGCCGATTATTTGGTGTAAATACATCGATCGCTAGTTGATCAAAGTTGTTTATTAGTTTAGGTAGAGTACAACTTGCCCGTTGCCGACCGTACTCTGTGCGTGAGAATGGTATTTGCCATGGGGGTTGGTGTCTGTATGGGTACACGTAGTGGGAGCGTTTGAGGTTCGCATTTGGTAAAAATGAGTCCAGTATTCCATTGACTGCACTTTTATAGCATCTTAGTAGTTACACCCTATTTCGACGGCCAATTTACGTATGTACGTTTACTTATTTTGGACCAGTTTACACTGTCACATAATTTCCCATGCTTTACACAGTCGTGGTACGACAAGTCATGCTAAAATTATTAGCAGGCAGTGACATGCATATGCCTTTAACTGCAGTGCTGAGCCCAGGATACGACAAAAAAAAAACGCAGCACAAAAGGTAAATATCGTTATAGTTTCGTTTCATTCTGTATATATATTTTTGCTGTTTATAGTCATACATAACGCCTGCTTTTCTTCCCATGTGAGAAAGCAGCTTAAAGAATAATGCATGCGTTAAAATAGCAAAAAAAAGTGGGACACGTAACAACCTTAATAAGGCAGGACCGCACAATTAGGAGTGCGTTTTGGAGAGCGAAACGAATACGAATCCAATATTTTTGTGATTATTCTTTACTTCGGCGAATATTCGTATCAAACGAACATTTATGTGAAGCAGCGGAACGATATGTTTAATGGGAGGAAAGCCGTAGCTGAGCTGTCGAAAGGCGCAGCACTGATCTCTACTTGCGGACACGCAACATGAAGTTATTGTATTAACTCTACGACCGTCATGTCAAACGCAACGAAAAATGGCGTTTTGCTTCTAATTAGAACAACGAACAAACTAGCGCCAATCCTTATGTGCTTAGGGGGACTAGAGTTCAAATCGTGGCTTCCGCTATCAGGCATGAAGGCAGGATTTGCTAAACCTGGCTCAAGACTACCGGGGCCACAGATCTTGGAGGCCACATGCGTGAGTGCTGTAAACGCCGTCACACGAATGGACGGCGTAACAGCATTTCCAGTGCAGTGCAATCACGGCAGCATATACTGTGCGGGGACACGAAAGAACGGCACACGACAAAACAGCATGCGACAAAACAGCGCACACAAAACAGCATAGCGACAAAACATCACAGGGAAAAAACGGCGCAGCGACAGAATAGCACAGGGAAAAAACAGCACGCGTCAAAACAGCACGCCGGACAAAACGGCACAGCGACAGAACAGCACATCGACAAAACAGCACGGCGACAGAGAGTGCAGGGAAAAAAAACAGCACGATGACAAAACAACGCAGCGCAGTACGGTGCAGCGCTGCAGAGGCTGCTGCAGTGGTCGAGTGCTCCAAGGCAGCGGCAAGCGCAGCTGTTTGTTTGTAGGCTGTCTGTAGCTCTTTTTTTAAATCGAGAAAATAATTATTTTCCAAGTTTGTTCTTTCATGGCGCCATACTGTGCCGCGTCAGAGCGGCCTGTTTTTGAAAGCATCGTGGACAAAAACTACGGGGCGTCTAATTCCAACTTCGTGCCAGTTACTCGAAAGCTATATGACGAATTGAGAGCGAATTCAATTCGTTTCGAATAATTTTGAACGTGCACTATTTCATTCGTTCAACGAATCGAATAGGACCGCAGCGGTAGAATTTCGATGGAGGCGAAATTCTTGAGTCCCGTGTACTGTGCGATGTCGGTGCACGATAAAGTAGCCCAGGTGGCCGAAATTTCCGGAGCCCTTCACTATGGCGTCCCTCATAGCCCGAATCGCTTTGGGACGTTAAACCCACATAAACCAAACCAAACCAAGTCGAATAGAAGGATGTGCTATTCGCTATTCGAAAATTTCGAATATTCGCACACCCCTGCACACGACCACTCGAACGAGCAACGCTCCTTGTTATTTATGAATTAATTACAACGCTTCAAGAACGAGCTGCAAGTATCTCGGTGGAATAACCATGAATACCCGCGAACAAATCTTGCGCCTAAGCAAAAACGTGACGACACTGGGCGCCTGTGGAGTGCCTGCCTGAAACATTCTTATATTATTACACACTTTATCCCTTCCCAATGCTCAAAGTCTCTTTATCAGGCCTTGTGTTGCGAGTGGGCGTGAAGAAATGGGATTTGCAGCGTTACGCTTAGCAGACCGTCGTAGCCTCTTTACATTTTGAATGAATTATACTTCACGCGTGATCCGCCGATTCCGCGTCCGGATTCGCTTGTAATTTTTTATTTTAAAAAATCTACTTCGCCCTTTAAGGACCAACACCACCTGGAACAAGTCCTTCAAGGGTAACAAGCTTAAAACCAGGATGTACAAGCTCCGGTGAGAAAATATGAGGGCGGGAAAGCGTTCGACAGGTATGGGATGCACTTGTACATAGGCTGCGTATCGCATCCTGCTTCGGCAGGCATGAGCTAAAGCCGCGCATCGGCTACATTGTGCCAAAGAAAGAACCGCACGATCGCCGACGACGCCGACGAACGGGCGTCTATAGTCTTTTCCCGTCTCTCGCTATTTCCGCCGCTGCCTGCGCTTCTGCCAGCAGCTGGCCTATGTGGTGTTGTTGACGCTGTCGCGTAATATGTGCGACGCGCGACGAAGAGCGATATGTCAAGCGCCTGCCTCGTTGTTTGCGCGGTGCAAGCGCGACACTTCGTGCGACAACGCGTCGCTGGCTCGTGCGACTTGGCCTCCACCTTGTAGGCTTGTGGGGGCCCGAGCGAGAAGCGAAACTTGGTGCTCGTCGAGGTGGGAGACAGCGCGACACGACCTTGCCATTCGGCAAAGTTCACGGTCGTTTTCTTCGACTGGAATCGGCGCGGGGAATCCGCTTGGTGGTCGTGAAGCAAAAACACTGCTGGAAGCCGGGCTGGGCGGTGGTAAACGGAGGTTTAAGAAAAAGAAGGCCTTTGCGTCTGCTGTGGCGTAATGCTATGGGACACGCAGGAAGCAATGCGGATTACGGAGACAAAGTTGATAGGGAGAAATATAGCTTGGCACGACAGGAGGTGTGACGGCCAAGGGAGGTAAGCGGTGTTCTGAAGCAGGGAACGCGAAATGGAATCGACACGCACTGAGGATCACGTGATTTGATAGTTGGGAAGTTTAATAATAATAATAATAATAATAATAATAATAATAATAATAATAATAATAATAATAATAATAATAATAATAATAATAATAATAATAATAATAATAATAATAATTGGTTTTGGGGGAAAGGAAATAACGCAGTATCTGTCTCATATATCGTTGGACACCTGAACCGCGCCATAAGGGAAGGGATAAAGGAGGGAGTGAATGAAGAAAGGAAGAAAGAGGTGCCGTGGCGGAGGGTTCCGGAATTGGCAAAGGGTGGCCTGTGCTGGCAAGAAAATGAAGGTGCAGGTAACTCGCAGAGTATATCCTGTCCAGCATTTAGACACTGATGATGACGGTGGTAACGAATACATTAGAGATCAGAGAACACCAAGGCGAGAGCTCTGACAGCAGAAAGCGCAGAGCTGTGCACCTTGTGTTTTAAGTGGTGCCTAACCTTCTGGCGTCTTTGACATCCCAAACTTAGTTACTGCATAATTTGAAACAGCATCAGTCTGGCTCGCAGCGGCAGCATGTTGTGTTTCTGTTTCATTAAGTAATACTTACTAATATGACTTATAAAACTTAAGTGGTGGCGCATTTAGCGTGAGCGCTTTAAACTTCGCTTCCTTGACTGCCTAGTAACCTCTTTAGTGCCTGACCTAAAAAAGACCTCAATTTCTCTTGCTCGCTTTTGAACTACGCTGTTCCTTACGGACAGGAATATGGCACCGGCTTTAAGTTAAAGCGGACAGCTGGGCTAGTTGATGCGATGTTTTGGCACGTTCACCTCTAGAATGATGCAGACCACGCCGAAAATATCCGAAGAAGCATTTTACTTCAAAGAGCGATGACCAGTGTACTGGCCATGCGGCCGCGCCACCTGCGATTACGGATTCGATTTCAATGATGCTGAAGGGGGGGGGGGGGTACACGCGTTACTGTGATTTTTACGTCTCTGAATTTTGTTATTTCTACAACTCGCTGCACAGCAATAGCAGCATTAGGAACTTTCAGTAATGTAAGATGCCGGCGCAGTATGTCGGTCGCCGAAAATTCCAACGTTCACCAGCTACCCATGGAGAAAGCTCTTTAGGCGTTTCTGACCCATAGAGGGCATGTGGACCCAGGAGCGCGCGCTCGTCAATGCACTAATTTAGTACGTTAACGTTTGAACATTAATGTGCTCGCTAAGGTAGTTAGTGTACTGCTGGTTACGTGGGCCAGGTGGGCTTGAGAATGAATGCACTTGAGGGCTCTTTGATGCTGCCAGTTGAGAAACACCACTTCCAAACTCATCTATACGTCGCGTCCACTCCGCGTAGGTTGACAGATGGTTGCGCCGCCTACGATTTGTGCAGCCAGTTGTCGGTGGCGCCCGGCCTACAGCTACTGGTTTCCCCCCTCTATTCGTGCTTTATGCTTCGCTGAACAGTTTGTCTGTACGCCCCAGGTGGCGTGACAGTCTGCTAACCCCCATGTTACGGCCCAATCAGAGTGCCATATTTTTGGGGTACGGATTCCATGGAGAGTGTCGTCCCATACTCGAAAGCAGCATGCCGAAACTACCGCAAGGGCAGATGGTTGACAGATGGTTAATAATTAATAATAATTGTTTTTTTGGGGAAAGGAAATGGCGCAGTATCTGTCTCAAATATCGTTGGACACCTGAACCGCGCCGTATGAGAAGGGATAAAGGAGGGAGTGAAAGAAGAGAGGAACTAATAGGTCCGTAGTGGAGGGCTCCGGAATAATTTCGACCACCTGGGGATCTTTAACGTGCACTGACATCGCACAGCACACGGGCGCCTTAGCGTTTTTCCTCCATAAAAACGCAGCCGCCAGATGGTTGCGCCGCTTACTGTTGCGCCGCCTACGGTTTGTGCAGCCAGTTGTCGGTGGCGTCCGACCTACAGCTACTGGTTTCCCCCCTCTATTCGTGTTTTATGCTTCGCTGAACAGTTTGTCTGTACGCCCCAGGTGGCATGACAGTCTGCTAACCTCCATGTTTCGGCCCAATCAGAGTGTCACAGTTTTGGCATACGGATTCCATGGGGAGTGTCATCCCATACTTGAAAACAGCATGCCGAAACTACCGCAAGGGCCTCGTATCTCCGTACGCGGCTGGAATCCTCATATCTATACGCCACCACCTCATCCAAGACTGCATTGGTATGGACGCCCGCAGTCATGAGTCATTTCCTGACAACCAGCGTGCACACGCTTTCACCTGCGCAGCCATGGTGCAGGAGTGCGACAAGGAGAAGCTTGTACGCTGGCTGATGAGTAATAATAATAATAATTGGTTTTTGGGGAAAGGAAATGGCGCAGTATCTGTCTCATATATCGTTTGACACCCGAACCGCGCCGTAAGGGAAGGGATAAGAGAGCGAGTGAAAGAAGAAAGGAAGAAGGAGGTGCCGTAGTGGAGGGCTCCGGAATAATTTCGACCACCTGGGGATCTTGAACGTGCACTGACATCGCACAGCACACGGGCGACTTAGCGTTTTTCCTCCATAAAAACGCAGCCGCCGCGGTCGGGTTCGAACCCGGGAACTCCGGATCAGTAGTCGAGCGCCCTAACCACTGAGCCATCGCGGCGGGTCGGCTGATGAGGGTTGTTTTGGTATTCCTGGGGTCGGGGTTGCGCCGCCGGGCTCAAGCATAGATCATCGAGCATTCTTCTGGATCTTACAATAGGAACGACGAAAAAAAAACCCCAAAACGCCAGCGTGCTAACGTCTTCGCATTTCGGCTACATGAAAATGCAGCCACTGTAGCTGGGATTCTAACCCCCCAACCTCCAGCTCGGCGGACGAAAACCATTATGAGCCACCACGGCGAGCTCGACGATCATCGCATCAAAACTCTGGCGCGAAGCGCGCCAAACGAGCGTAGTTGTCATGAGTCGCACGCGCCTGGCTCCCGTGTGACCGACGTGAGGGGAATGTTTCTCGCGACCATAGCAGCGTCTGTACGCGGCGGCGACAAGGCGGATGTGGCCGTCAGTTATGCAAATGAGAGCGCGTGCACTCTCCGGCGGCGTACGGGGCTCGCAAGAAGAGGAAGCGAGATGTGAACAGCGAGGGAACGCATCGAAAGACGAACAGACTCCAGGCGCGTCCGCATATAGCTCCACAGGCATAGACGCTTGTGTACAACGGTCTCGCTGCGGAGTGGGAGCAAGACGCATAAGGGGTGGTACGTGCTCTCACCGTGTTATGTCGCCGCTCTTGTTCGAGGTGCAGTTGGTTCTTCTCTCCTGCCCGCTCATTGGTCACTCGGCACATGCCATCAGTATGATGCATTTTACAGCTATTTATGGTTGGGAGAGGGGGGAGAAGAGGTGACTTTGGGCCAAACGGCCTCGCATTCTTAGTATGCGGTAACATCATCATCATCGTCAGCCTGGCTACGCCCACTGCAGGGCAAAGGCCTCTCCCTTATCTCTCCAGTTAACCCTCTTCTTTGCCAGCTGCGGCTACCGTATCTCCGCAAACTTATTAATCTCATCCGCCCGCCTAACCTTCTTCCACCCCCTGCTACGCTTGCCTTCTCTCGGAATCCACTCCGTTACCCTTAAGGACTAACGGTTATCTTGCCGCAGATCCCTAAGGTTCTCTTGCTTTCTTAAAACTTCCCTTGCACCACTGCAGAAGAGTTGAAGGCCAGATATGGTCCCTCGGGCCCATTTGTCTGCTTTGTGGTAGTGGCCGGTGCGTAGGTGACCATAATTAGTGCTTGCGAGATTCCCACGTGTATTGAAGCTCTAAAAGCGTGTTATATGGTTAATTACTGTTTTGAACAGCTTCCACGTGTTTTGTTTAGGCTACATCGTAGTTTCTGTTTGTATCCACCAAGAATCGACAGTGTGCATATTTGTTCACCGCGGACGTGAAAAGCCCACCAGCGTGTTTTGTATTGACGTGATGGGTAATTTTCCGCAAGCGCCGTGCGGCCTTATGACAACGTGAGGGAACTTTCGGCAGTTTAGGAATTGGGAAGAACACGGAATGGGGGTGGAACAGAACTGCTATATGTACCACCTGTCCTGCTTTGACCAAATTGTCGCCGACGCGAGCGCCAACATTTAGTCTACCTTACTGCGGTCCTTGCCGCTGTTGTGTGGGCGGAATATGCGTGCAGAAAGCAGCCATGACACGCTGTAATATATGTCAGGCGTCCCATCTAAATGCAATCAAGTTTTTTTAGTTTAAATACGGGCTGTCCTAGGTTAGTGAAAGTAACTTACTGCTGTTGGGAGTCGTGTGTCCTAGTCTGGAGTACATTTTTTTTTCGTTTTGCAACAATAGCTACGACAACTAGCAAACATTTTAAGTATTGGCTTCGGAAAAAAAAGTGTCGATTCGAAAGTTGGAAACCACCCTGAAGAACAGACGGCTGAAATGTTTGAAGCAGTGTTCCGTGTACCGTTTGCGTAGCATTTAAGCCGGCTCTAAAAGAAGAGCGCGAAATTCAAAATCTATAACTTAAAAGTCGGGCTACTGAGAGAATAAATAATCTGATTATCTCATAAGCCACGCTTATAATGCAAACGCCAAACCCTATTGGAGACAGCGTTTCACAGTATAGAGGGTTTTTTTTTTTTCTCTGATACCGTGTCTTGGGGCTCTCAAGATGCGGAAGTGACAGTGGTTTGTTTTGAATTTCGCGCGCTTTCTCTCGGGGCCGTTAAAAAAAAAAAAACTACCTAAATGTTACCCTGTTGCGAACATTTCAGCCGGCTTTTTTTCACGGTGGTCTACAGCCTTCAAACTGGCGCACTTTTTCTCCGAAACGAATGTTTAAAAATTTAAATAGTTACTCCTAAATTTTTATCCATTTTCACGAAGGAAAAAATACTGCAACATATGTTTGAAAGCTTGGGTTTCATTTAGCTGGGACACCTGTTATATACCGTCTTGAATGTCTCTTCACTTAGTTCAAAATATTAAACAAGGTTTTAGAGCTAAGGCGAATATTTGAACATGGTGACATACGTTTTTATGTAAAACATACTAATTTCACAGAGTCCGCCGTGGTGGCTCAGTGGTTATGGTGCTCGTTTGCTGACCGGAAAGAGGCGGGCTCGGTCCCAGACACGGCGGTCGAATTTCGATGGAGGCGAAGTTCTAGAGGTCCGTGTGCTGTGCGATATTAGTGCACGTTAAAGAACCCCAGGTGGTCGAAATTATTCGAAGTCTTTCACTACGGCGCCCTTCATAGCCTGAGTCGCTTTGGCGCAAACCCCGTAAAATCATAAAGCATAATTTCACAGAGGCGCTGTAACAACTTTCATGGATTCTCGTTTTCTTCGCGCTTTTTACGGTGTCAAAGAGAAAGGCGCGAAACATGTCTCCCTACGATGTGCAACTAGTATTCGCTACAAGTATTTACGCATGTTTTTTTTTCTTTTATTCGTGTTAGACAAGCAGCGCAGTAGAGGTATTACAGGGGGTAGGGGCAGCTTCAATAAACAACTGCACACTTTATCTGCAAAACACATCTTCTAACAACAATTCCTGATCGCAAATGGGCCGCAGAAAGCGATCAGTGCTGAAATAAATCTGCTCTGCAGTAGTACGATCATGTATACACTCTGTTCCTGATTACTGCCAGAATGTTTGTAAGCGCCTGGGTGTGGTACGTCCAAGCGCTCTGAAAAAAAATTAATGAAAATTGGTCGCTGGGGAAAGGAAATGGCGCAGTATCTGTCTCACATATTGGCGGACACCTGAACCGAGCCGTAAGGGAAGGGATAAAGGAGGGACTGAGAGAATAAAGGAACAAAGAGGTGCCGTAGTTGAGGGCTCCGGAATAATTTCGAACACCTGGGGATCTTTAATCGCACAGCACACGGGCGTCTTTTGCGTTTCGCCTCCATCGAAAGGCTGCGCCACGGTCCCCCCGCCATGGTGGTTCAGTGGTTAGGGCGCTTGGCTACTGATCCGGAGAACCCGGGTTCGAACCCGACCGCGCTAGATCTGAAACGCTAAAATCTGTTTTGTTATGATAGCTGTTCAAGATTAATTTACTAGTTTTTCTTGCGTTGTCTTAATGCAAGCCAACAAATATCCTTCGTCTTAATACACCCATACTTCTTTAACAGACTCTAAATTCCGCAGTTTGAAGACGATTGCTCTACGCCTTTTAATCACACCTTATATTTTGCTGACCGCGTGCTGTTTGTAACTGCCGCCTGTTTCCGCAAACCTAAATAATGTAATAAGGGGAGCAACTTTATCAAAGCCAAGGTTGTGAAGCGTCTGCAGTATTAATTAAAGAAGAGCTGTACAAGATTACCCTGGAAATATGAAGACCAAACAGTCAATATGACCTCTGCTATCAGTCACTGTTGTTATTCCGTGATGAAATTCTATTCAATGCTTATTACAGGAAAACGCTTTACTAAACCCGATGACGAGGCGGAGAAAACCAAATTCACACAGATGTTGTATCGAGGCCTAATATAACTGTTCAAGTATCAGGTTGGTGTAAGTCCTGAAAGAAGCACTACACTATCTTCCTTCTAGTCATCTGCCAGCTTGCCCTCTGCAAAATACTTCGCGTAGATAACATGAAGGAATTGTGGCTGCACCAACCGAAGGTGAAATACCGTCGTGCCCTGCACCTTTGTCTGAACAATGACATTCAGGGGCTCCACTATTCCTTTTTGCGAGACATCCCGAATAATAGAGGCATACGTATGACGTGAGGGTGGATAATTGACTTCAGAGGGCTGATATTTTCACAACCGCAGACCTTCGTTGTCTTCTGAACCCATTTGTTTTTCCTTTAGCGGAAATCAAGTAATAAACGTTGAACATACATTTTCGATAGACTCTTTTTACAGTTATATAATTGTTAAATATTGCAGTTTGCTAAAAAATACTCCCTGATTTGATTTGCTATGCTGCGAGTAAAAATCCGATCTTTGCGATTGAGCTAATGAGACGTCTGTTGATCCATAACTGGAATCTCTTTTTCAGTATATTGTCTTGGATACTCGAAAACACATAAGTAGGCGAGGTTATTCGTCCGCTAGTTAAATATCAGCCAAAGTTCAACAATGCTGCTCTTATAGTTCTCGTGATGAGGCTAAAAAATGGTCCTGCATTGTCTTTTGATATCACAGCGCAATATGCGCCATCAGAATGAACACATTGTAGGGCTCCCATAGTTTCGTTTGTAAATTACTTTGACCAAGCATAGCAACATCTACGAAAAGCGACTTATGCCAGGTATGATACGTAGATCGGATACATGAGGCGCGTTGCAAAGCAGCTGGCCAAGAACACTCTCCAGGAAAGGCGGAAAACCGTTTTGTTCATAACTGTGCCAACATTCCGCACAAGTCCTAGCTTACGCTAGTAATTAACCTTCCAATGCGCCTACCATGACACCTAGCTACATCTACAAAACTACAGCCAAGAAGCATACAGAGTCTGTACAAAAAAAAATTAAAAAGATGGTTATGACTATGTAACGCGAGAATCAGCGATAGCTGTTTAGGCGTTTAGTCACGTGACTAGTGGTGTAGTGGTCACGTTAGTGGTCACGTGATGCACCCCTGCACTGACAGGCGGCTGTTCCCAGCAGAGCCACCCGTAGGCTTAAGTGACCTAGGTTGACCATGACACAAGATCACGTTAATGTCACGTTCACTTGACATAATGTCACGTGACAAACGCACCCACGGTTACGCAGACGGCGATGACAGCAACGAGAAAGCCATGGACGGGCGCCTAACAGCGACCGCAAAAAAGAAAAAAAACGATTTTTCGCAGTTCAGGCATGACATCTTGTTCAGACGCAGGGGGCGATAAATCGACCAATTACAAAGCTAGATCTCTCACTCTGAATGACATGACACCAAACTTACTCGGCATATTTCGCGACTCATGTTCGCTATTATCTGCAGTTGCTTAAAGTCAAGATACCGTGCGCTAACAACATCATTAATGGTAACGCTCAGCCACGGTGGCTCAGTGTTATGGAGGTCGGCCGGGACGAATTTCTGCGGCGAATTTCTGTTCTCTCGATGTCGTATCGAAAGTGCGTGCTTATTTATTCATTTTACTGTACCTCAAATGTCCCTAGCCAGTATATTACATGAGGGGTGTACATGAACTGTACGAAGTGTTAGGTGGGAAGACTTGCAAATGCATACTTGAAGTGTGACTGATCACTCGGGGTGGTAGTGCGAGCTGGAAGACTATTCCGGTCGGTGGCAGTGCAGCCTAGAAAATGAATTTTGATATATGCTTGTGTGCGTGCAGAGGGGTATATAGCGTTGAGATGAGTACTGCTGGACAATCTGCAGGGCGGTCTTGCGATCTTGTTGCCTGGAGTTAATCAATGATAAAATCTATCGAAAAGAGAGAGCCAGGTTAATTGATGACGGGAAAAGAGGATGGATAAATCAGGCTGTATTTTCAGTGCTTTAAAGATGCTGCTGTTTTGAAATCAATCAGAAAAATCCAGCGAGGTAGTTCTGGATTAATTCAAGGGTTCTGATTAGATTAGATTCGTGAGGATCAAAAACGGCGCTAACATATTCTAGTTTAGAGTGGTTATAAATTCTTGACGGCTAGCAAATTCACAGAAGAGTCTGCTGGAGCCGGTCTGCGGCGCAGAAAGCCTAAAATACGGTTAGCAGAATTAATGATGCTGTTCACATGATGTGTCCAAATTAAATAATTTGAATGTTAAAACAGATATTTGAAGGAGTTTTATCGGGGCGATTATGATAGCGATTAAGAAAATAACTAGGAACACATGTTTACGGCGACAGTGTAATCATAAAGAGGTAGTCTTACTTTCAGTAAGGGTAATGTGCCATGTGTCACATCATGCAAGTATGTCGGTAAGATCATCTCCTATGATGGAATCATCTAAGCAGTTAGTTTTTGTGCGCTGTATAATGCAATTATCAGGGAAGAGGCGAATTTCAAGGGAGATATTATGAGGCGGTAATTTCTTTAATGGGTGCGGCGTTACTATCAAGACAGTTATAATAAATTTTTCTCATCATAAGAAGTAGGCGTTAGAAATAGTTTAACGCACCGCCGGTGTATAATGTATATTTCAAAGGTGCACCCGGACAATGGCGAGGGCAGGAAGTTCCCTTGCGTTTGCAAACTGATCATCAATAACGTTTGCTGAAAATTTCCTTGAAATAAGCACTGCCATTTATAGAGAACTCCAATTGAATGCCGATAACTTGCGTTGTATTAAGTTCTTATAACTGTTTCCACGATTTCCTAGCGTTATACCTATATGGGCTTTCTAAATTTGATTCGAAGATATTTATACCACTTTTTTAAAGTCAGCAGTGAGTTTATTTCTGAACGGCATAACTTCTTGCAGCCTTTTGACATTACATGTCCGCTAAAACTGCTTGAATTACTTATCCTTGTATTTTATACGCATAAAAAGTTGATTTGTAATTAATTCTTTGCTTGTTTCTTTTTGTGGTTAATAATTGTTGTACCCGAAAGGCAGCACTGTTGCTAAGCTGCAATTTAAACATTAAAATTTCTAGAACGAAATGATTTTTACTCCGTGTATATATCCGCCGTTTATTTTTTTTAAAGTGACAATAACACCTGTTTACCGCTCTTGCTGACGGTTCGTATAGTATTTTTGGACACTATGAGTGCGAAGCCATTGGTAATTCTAGAAAATTCAATAGATGATCGCTGAAGCCGGAACCAAGTACACCGGAGCAACTGACAGAATTTAAAAAAAATTGTAAAACATAATCAGATTGCTACCACAAGACCTGACTCACGTTAGTTGTTCAATGACGTTCTCACCACCATTTGCTAACATTATTTCTAAATGTTGAACCTTATTGGGGTTAGTAGTGATAAGGTCGGTATTCAAATCACCCATCTTCGCTACGTGTTAGATCAGGGAATCCACTAATTCAATAGCGAATAATTTTAATTTTGAAGATTATTTAGTGCACCCGGAGTTGATAGGTAGACACAAAGACATTTTTGTACATAACGGTAACAGATACAAAATCGTCACATATGCATGGAGTCATGTAAGTTCTTGTAGCGATGACAATCACGGATATTTAGGAATCCTGGTAGCGCGTGACTCAGACTGCTGTCTTAAAAACACTCTACCCTCCAAATCCAAGCAAATTTGTGGTTATTTTTTTTGCCTTTTGTTTTAGCCAGCCTTAACAACCATCTCTTCATTGCTGTAAAGTTCCCACAGGGGCTTATGACAGGAAACTTTTTTTTTAATGTAAGGTTACGTGCATCAAACCGCTGCAACCACAGAGTCCGGTTGGAAAGCAATGACCGCGGACTGTTCGTCCTCGTTAAAGGGCAAACGACGCATATGTTCAGTGTTGCTATCAGATATTTCCGGGAGTTCCAATTGCCTGCCAGTCTTGCTGATTTCTACAATGAGGTTGTCATTTCTATCAGGTACAAGCCCGTGTATTGCAATGTTTTAGCGGCAGCTATGCTGTTCTATTTCGTTTATTTCTTGCTTTAGCTTTCGGACGGTATTCGCATCGCTTGAATTTTCAACCGCCTCCACTCGACGCCGTGATTCATAAATTTATTTGTCATGTCGGTTCAGATCGCCTTTTCCCTCACAGACCGACACTGAACAGACTTCCCTCTTCTGTATTAAGCATAGTTTCCTGCACGTTCATTAGCCTGCCTAACTTGTTGTTCTGGACAATTTTCTGTTTATTTTCGCTAGTGGAACTTGAGACTTACGAGATTCGTCGCATCAGGTCATTCCGCTGTCTGCTCGCATTTTAATCATTTTAGCGCATTCTCAGTAGCTTCTGATAAGCTTTAACCGCAGTTTTCGATATGAAAATGTCATGGTCATGTTACCATAAACATAATTGTTGCCGCAGGTAGGGCATGTGCCTTTCAGCACAGAGTCCATGGCAATGAATCTGCAATCGGCTAGTAGTCGAGAAACAGTGAAAGAAACTCTAAAAGCAGCGGCAGAAGCGTTGGAAAGGAAAATGGCTGTCTGTCAATAATTAATTGTCTCCTACCAATCTGCAAGAATTTGAAGACAGGACTGGGCAGAGTGCACTGGACTGCGCCGCCGCCACTGGTGTGGCATCGCTGAATTATTTTGTCCATAAGCCAGTCTGCTAGAACTCACCCGGTAGTTAGTGACCGTTGAAATGTGAGCGACAAGATTGAACTGCGTATGTAGTTAGTCATTTTTGAAACGCTAACGTTAATACTGACAACGCCAGTTGATTATGAGTTTTTAATGAACCAATAATTTAACCATATGCGACGATTGAAGGTTATGTCTTCCAGTGGCGGATAATTGTAAGTGCATGAAGAAGATTTTGAAGAGGCTCGTGAGTGACTATAGAACACAATGTACTGTTTAATACACTATCGATTTCGGAATCGGAGAAAGGACAGCCATTGTCATTACAAAGCGGAATAGGGTTTGAGTCAAGGGGACAACTGCTTCCAGAAGCTCTCACGATTTCATGCAACATAGATAAGGTATAGCATAGTAAAGGTCCCGTATTTCTTGTACCATTAGCGCATCGCAGTTTTTAGCTGCAACATAGCATTTATCCGAAGGTACTTATTAGTTAACCTACGTGTCAAAGTGGAAGAGGCGCTCTATCTTGTTATTCAGTCTTTGTGAAATTGCATTACACCAGTGGTCTTGTACGTGCTCGGTAACTGTGAGGGTTAAGATTTAAACTATAATTACCCGCTGCGTTTTCACTTTAAAAAGGAGCCTGCTTCATTAGGTTAAGCGAGGCCGAAGACTCGAGGCGAAGCTCTCATAAGACATTCTTAATTCACTAATTACGTAGGAGTGATATTCCGTCTCATAAAGTGTTTTTCTTCACTTTCTTGCTTTTGAATAAATTACGAGAGAATGTATGATGCATTATTCAGTCATTACTAAGGCGCTTTGCGGGGGCACGTAACTGCGGAGAAGCGTTCAGCATGGGAATTCGGAGTCAACTGTTGGAGGCACTGTTTATCTAAGTGCACTTCAAGGTGCTTTGCGTCGTACACAATAGCAAAATATATATTGAAAACGTAGTGTAAAGAGTATAGACATTTTCGCACTTTTACTAGATAAGGTTGCAATAGCTCTCCAGGAAAACGAGGCAAGACCTTCTTTCATGCTAATTAATAGTTTTTATCTTGAAGCATGAAATACAAACGCTGACCAGCAAAGCAACAGCCTACCGCTTCTACCAAAGAGCTTCATTCCAAACCCCCAAGACAAAATTAAGACTCGAAATCGTTTACGCGATGACTAGGCTTGCTAGTTCCGCTCTGTTCATAATTTTTGCTTCTCTATTTTTGCAGGTAAGGATGACTGCCATATTCAGGCCGGCGAGGACCAGACACCGTGAGGCCGCCTCGGGTTCCTGTTAACGGTCTCGAACAGTCAGTCTTCCCACGCCTGTACTCTCTGTCCACGTGAAACGAATTTCGCGCGTAGAGACCATCGGAACTCCTCCTCCGCATTGTTTATAGCCGCCTCTGAAGGAACCTGGCGCCCGAGCGTCCGTGCCTATCGGTGCCAGCGGGAGCCACATCCGGCTGCGCCTTAATTGGAAAAGCTCGCTTTTGACTTTGCATTCGGCTTGTGTTATCGCGACAATCTGCCGCTCTCGCGTTGTCACCTTCGAGGACGCATACCCGGCAGCAGAGAAACCGCCGCAATAAACCAAGGCGTGTGTGCGCCATAAATAGTTACCTCGCACGAAGGCGCCTACACGATACCGGACGTAGCACTAAACGTTCGCTCACGCCCATCCACAGCAAGAGAACTGTGTTCACACGCCACCATGGAGTGCCGGGGGGGGGGGGGGGGGGGCACGGTCAGCTGGTGTGCTACATAGTTTTCGCCGCATGCAGTCACGCACGTTGCTAGGCCCCGCTAGTCATCTGTCTTTCAATTGACGTCAATGTCGCCGTCTCTTTCGATTGGCCGCCGCCTCTGCTCGCGGACCAATGAATCACCACTCTTGAGCGGATGACTTTCGCGACGGTTGCCCGCGGTGCGGTCTCCAAGCATATGGGTCAGCCATTAGCGGAAGGCGTCGCCGATCGCAACGCGGCGGGCGGTTGTTTTTCGCGCCGAAACACCCGGCCTCCTCTTTCAAATCCGGCGCGTACCGTGCGGAGGATGGCACGCCGCGAGCTCCTGTGACGCGCGTGAAGCGGAACGGTTTCGCGGTGATGTATAGATAGATGCCTCCGCCTCTGTCCGCGCTGCTGCCCGCCTTGACCTCTTCGACGCCACGGATGGAGGCTGGTTTCTTGCGCCGCTCGCTCGCAAGATGCCAGAAAGGATTCTGGAGAACTTTCGACAGAGCAGGAGGGGCGGGCGGGCGCCTTGTACCGACAAGGCGCTTCGTTGTTTCGACCTATGGCACGCCCACTTGCACTCGCCTCTTCCCCCCTGCTCTTTTCCTGCTTGCCGGTCGAAAAACTTTAGCCTTGTCGTCCGATGTAATAGAGAGCGTCAGAGATCAGGATGTAGTTCACACAAAGAATCATAAGGCGCCTTTGTGTCTCCCCTGGCCGGATGTGGCGATCGCGAAGCCATGGTTTGAAAGGCTTGCTCACATCGAATTGGTGAACATACCTGCGTTGGCCGTCTTGTTGTCAGCTTGAGGTGTTCCTGGACGTCAGTCGATTTTTCTTAACACGGATGTGATTCGTCATATAACTAGAGATAAATACCGTTCTCTATATCTATATATTTTTTGTTATTTTCGTGGTGTCAAATAAGCTCACACACGTAAGCACGAGAACGCGTCTCCTTGAAGCTTCGCGTTGGCAGTGATTGTTCCGTTACCCTGCGGCGTTTCTCGTGCAGTGCGCTGACGCGCGAAGGCGGCTCATTATTAAAGCTTCCGGAATCGTTAAATGAGCGGACGGTGCCGAAGGACGTCACTAGCTTTGCGGCAACGTTTCGGGCCTTTGGATACGCCTGCTGTTATGCCGGTGCCCGTGCAAGGTCCTAGAACGGGATTTCGCCGCATTTCTTAGTCTTTGAGCCACTCATGTATAGTATTCGCGGTATTGGCGGCGATGAGCAAACTACCTGTGAATTCGCCCCCTTAGTGTACAACTTGTCACTTTTCACCGTCACTGAGGCCGAGGATGTCATAGATAAGTGATAGCGAGAGTGCATTTTAGAGAGCGCCTTGTCAGCAGCAAATATGGCTGGAAAAGAGGATCATAAAGAATAACATTTGTAAATTAATTGAACTTACCATTTCAGCCGCAAGTTGTCATGTACAGAGCCAGCGAAGTGCACTTCTTGTCAAGTAAACTCCTGCCAACTAAGTTTTCCCCTTGGCTTCGTCTTAGGATATATATATATATATATATATATATATATTATATATATATATATATATATTATATATATATATATATTATATATATATATATATATATATATATATATATATATATATATAATATATATATATATATATATATATAGCTCTTCCCGCTCTAGTTGCATTCAGAAGCCCTGGAAGTGTGAAAAGGATAGTTCCCATCACCACCGAGAAGTTTCGCATATTCCCAATGAAAAACAAGCCACTCTGTAAGGCCCGAAAAAAAAAAACGTGCTAGTCTCTGTGCTCTTGTCAGAGGTTGCCTATTAAAGTAGAATGGAAGGCAGTCAATCTCGTAGCTTAGGTGACTGAGCACAGCACGCAACGTGCTGAAACCATGTGCTCGGTTCCATTAGGTGGCGTTATGCCTCTTTTTGTACTCTTAAAAATTATGTGTTATTTCAAACTATCATTGATCAAAACATGCTGCGGGGTTAATTTGCTAATTGTTTTGATAAATATTACAGTGCATTTTTAACGGCGAAGAAAGAAGTCGGTGGGACAAACTTCTAACATATGATTTATACGAAGAAAAGATGCGTCAATACATATACCACACATGCATGCGTGGCGCGTAACAATTAATCATTCTGCAATTTAAGAAACGACGATCCTCTAAGCTTCACTTTAAGCTTTTGGTAACCTTAGCCCCCGAGCCCCTCATTTCTCATATCTCTCTTAGCGCATTGTTCACATTTATACGTAAAGATAACCGCGCTAGCCTACAGCTTCTAAAAGGCAGCACTTCATATTGCTACGTGACGGCGAGCCATTGACTGAGACGAGATGAACGACGGTTACAGGATGATTCAATGGCGGATGGCCAGGCGCGAGCACTCTTGCCCGCGCCACTGCACAGTTGGTCGTGTTCTAGTCCTTTACACTACGCCCCGCCGCGGTGGCTCAGTGGTTAGGGCGCTCGACTACTGATCCGGAGTTGCCGGGTTCGAACCCGACCGCGGCGGCTGCGTTTTTATGGAGGAAAAACGCTAAGGCGCCCGTGTGCTGTGCGATGTCAGTGCACGTTAAAGATCCCCAGGTGGTCGAAATTATGCCGGAGCCCTCCACTACGGCACCTCCTTCTTCCTTTCTTCTTTCACTGCCTCCTTTATCCCTTCCCTTACGGCGCGGTTCAGGTGTCCAACTATATATGAGACAGATACTGCGCCATTTCCTTTCCACTAAAAACCAATTATTATTATTATTATTATTCACACTACTCGGGGCCGCCGAGCGATCGTCCCGATCGCGCACGAGAAGAGTTTTTAATTTTTTTATTTATTGTACCCTCAGGGCCAAAGGCATTACAGAGGGGAGTGGGTTAATTAGGATAAACAACAATGAAATAGAATACAGTGAAAATAGGTATTATAAAATAAATTTCCTCCAGAATAAAACAAATAACAACATCCAGAAAACGTAAATAGTGTAGAAACAATGTATACAATACAGTGGAAGCAGATAAAACACACAATCAACTTTCTTCAGAATAAACAATATTAGCTACAGCGTCATGAAAGATTTTATTATCAGGATTGGCTGCAATATCGGGGGTAAGGCGGTTCCATTCCACAGATGGGCGGGGAAGAAATGACTGAAAAGAAGATTCGGTGTGGCATGTTGGGATGCCAACCTTGTTGCGGTGATCGATGCGACGTGAAATGTATTCGGGGAGTGGCATGAAATAGTCGTGAAGCGCGACATGATGATATAGCTTGTGAAATAGTCTTAGGCGACCAATGACGATGAGGATCATGATAAGGTTGACAAATGGTTGAACCGGAGAAGTATGTGACGGGCTTGCCGCCACGATGGATGAGATGATCGGCTGATGAGCGTCGGCCCACAAAGCTTCTGAGGTTACGTCGTACAAATACCTTGGAATTCAGTTCCCACCAAATCTTTCATGGTCTTCTCATATTTCTGCAGTCTGCAACAAAGCGTCGAGGACATTAGGTTTCATACGCCGGAACCTTCGAAACTCACCTAGCTCCGTTCGAAAACTTGCATATTTTACATTTGTTCGCCCACAGCTGGAATTTATCTCACCTATATGGTCTCCCCATCAAAAATATCTCATAGATATGCTCGAGTCCATTCAAAGCAGAGCTGCCCGGTACATTTTTAGCAATTATAGTCGCCTCGCAAGTGTATCCCAGCTTAAATACCTTAATGACATACAGACACTTGAAATTCGTCGCTCCATTTCACTTCTGTGTTTATTCCATAAATATGTTCACACCCGTCCTTCGTTGTTACCTCTGGCATCACCTTTCCGCTCTTCACAACGCTTACACAATCAACTCAGCTTCAACCGGATATATGGGAAGACCCTGTCGTTTAATTCCTCTGCATTACCTAGAGCAATAAAACTCTGGAATGATCTTCCTGACAACATAATCTCTTTCATTGATCCTGGTGAGTTTAAAAACATCTATGTATACATTTATTGCCATAGTGATGTTCGAAATGTACAACAGTTTCATTTGTTCTTAACGTTGTTTCGTGTCTGATGTTATTTTAACTCGGTTTTGTATAAATTTCGTGTTCCTTTCTTGTATTTGACTTGTACCGCGTTCTTGCACCGATATTATGTATGTACATCTGTATTTGCCCCCCTCACCCAATGCTCTTCGGGGCCTGTGAGGTACTAATAAATAAAAATAAATAAAATAAATATGCAGGTCACCTGGAGCCCTCGGCCGAGGCTTATGGACGCACAGAACGGCAGGGGTGGCTGTGTTCTTACTTGTATGCGGCTTGTGGCTTCGGTGGGGTCATAAAGTCTCTTCGCGGCAGCGCCGTCATTTCGTCGCGTTTCCTGGCAAGGCGGGGGACGTGTGCAGCCCGCTCCACGTCACTACTGACGGCCCATGGGAACATCGTATTCCCTGCAGCGACGAACTGCAAAACTGAATTTCTTTTTTTTTCCTCCACATCATTCGCACTCAGCGCGCCAACACTCATGATTAGCCGCCGCGGTGGCTGAGTGGTTATGGCGCTCGGCTGCCGGCCCGAAAGACGCGGGCTCGATCCAACCGCGGCAGTCGCATTTCGATGGAGGCGAAATTCTAGAGGCCCGTGTACTGTGCGATGTCAGTGCACGTTAAAGAACCCCAGGTGGTCGAAATTTCCGGAGCCCTTCACTACGGCGTCTCTCATAGTCTGAGTAGCTCTGGGACGATGGACACCCATCACAAACCTTAAAATCACCTTAAAAATTATTCGCTTTTCTCGCCATTTTTTAAGTAGCCTTACAAGCAAAATAAATTCAAATAATTACGAACAAAAAACAACACCACTGGCACTGCCGGTAGCCTATGTTAGTCAGAATCAGAAATGTTTTATTTTAGTGATTTGTAAAGGAGGTCCCTAGAACTCAGCACAGGTGTTGTGTAAGGTGTCAGTAAATTAAACACACAGAAGTGATCTATACAAATAATAAAACTATGTGAACAAGTTGGTGTAGATTTTGTAACTACATTCAGGTTCAAGTGTTCGAATTGCTTGTTTGTATGACCGAAGCGATGTGTATGAGGTAACAGTGTGTGGTAACATATTACACAGCTTTACTGCAGAAAAATAAAATGAAAACGATATATAATCTTTTACGGGGGGGGGGGGGGGGAGGAGGGGGGAGAGGTGGTGCGGCTAAAATGTTGGATAAAATTGATCGAGCGCATGTTTGTGTGCTTTTGAGCGGTACAGAGCGACAGGTTACAACGCAATGAATCCGCTTGTTATTTGACTAGCAAATGTTAATTAATGTCTGATATTAGGGGTTGCGTATTAAGTTGTGAATATGCAAATGTTATTGAAACATGTCTTGGAAAGACGAAATAATTACGCGTAATGCTGCTTTTTGAGCCACTTGAATAGGATGTGGCTTAGCAGGACTGTTAGACAGACCATATTCTGTGACTGCGTAGTTGATGTGCATGTGTATAACGGTGTGATATATCAAATAAAAATCAAAACGTAAAAATTTGTAAGTACATGTGGGATGAGTGCATAGACATCAGTATACAGGCGAGGTTAGACACGGGATCGCCGTTAGATTAACTACTAAACTAAATTACAATTGAGCGCCTGCACAGAGAGGCACATTTACAATAGTAGCAATGCTGATATGCGCAGAGAAACGTCACCTATGATGCTAATGAACAACCTAAAAGATTATCACGCTGAAAAAGAAATATGCAGAAAAATAACCAACGTTATATATGTGATTACACGAAAAACCAAAATTTACACTGCAGTGCAAATAATATAAATATTCATTATAAAAGGCACCAAAAAACAGTTGAAACAAGAATTTAAAGGTAGGTTTGTAAAAAAATTCAATAAGAAATTAAAGAATTAATCGACGATAGGAATCTCATAAAAGGAAAAGAAATTCTTGTCTGCGTCGTCCTGTATGTCTTTCATGTTTCCTTTGCGCTATATTTTTACATAAAGAAAAATTCTGTAAACTCTTCTGCTCTTGTAAGAGAGCAATCTTCGAAGTTTATTTCAACATAGGCAAAGGCATGGGTGATTTTTAACAGAGGGGTAGATTATTCCATACAGATATGCAGATGAAATGCAACCTCCTTTTTTTCATTGCAAAAATTTCGGGTAGCAAAATTTTTTTTAAGCTGCAACTCTAGCGATGCTAGAATTCTGTCAGAAGTTGTTGGAAATCAATTAGAAAAAGAAGTTTGTTGTTCATTTAACTAAAAAAATACGAAAGTCCCATTCTACTGAAACAAATTATTAGGGTAAGGCATTTACTGACGCAGCGAAGGCGTACCATAAAAAATGTCTGAACTGCTGGTAATGATGCGTATGGCCTGATTTCGAATGTGTTTGATCAAGTGAAAATGACACTGGCAAGTATTTCCCCATGCTACAATGTCATAGTTTATGTATGTATAAAAAAATGAAATGTAGAAAGATAACAGCATGTTGGACGAGAAATAACAGATTATTTATAGTGTGTGAAACGGGAATAAATTTCGGAGCTCCCGAAAAAAAGGAATCGCTTTGTATATTTGAAGGGTTATATCGTATGCGCGTCAGGGTGTTCGTCAAAAAAATGTTTCTCTAACATTTTTTAATGCTGTGGCATTAAACCAATTTTTTTCCCCCTGCTCGATCGTATCTTTGTGCTCATACCTCATAAGTTGTTTTAGTAATGTTCGCAGAAGCACATTTTTTTCTAGCCACTGCGTGAAATTTTTTAAAGCTTTGTTTGGCTCACAATACAATTCAGTTTCGTTATATGGATTAACAACAATGTTAGTGTCGTCTATATATTAAGTGTAGAGTCCTGAGATATGCAGGATAGAAGACCATAAATGTAGGCTAAAAACAGAACCGTTCCGAGTGCAGAATACTGCGGAACTCCACTACTTGTTGTTATTCGCAGATGTGTATTCCGTAGTGGTGAAGAATTTGTCGCGATTAAATAGGTATGTTTTCACTTATTCTGTCGGAGTTCCTTGAATTCCATAGCTTTTGAAGCTTTTAAAACAAAATGTGGCAGTTTAGTAGATCAATAAAATGACCCATTGTTAGTTGTTTAGTCTCCATCTCGTCGCATATGCCCGTAAAGGGTATCATGATGATCACGGTGTTTTATGGCGCCCAGGGAAAGCCAGGGGAAAGCATGTACCAACTCTGTCACCACTGGGTGGGTACCCGGCAGCGCCGGGGACCGCACACCGCGCCCCCGCTATGCGTGGCGGGTGCTCAAACCACTAGGCGGTCCAGAAAGAGTAAAACAGTTTTACACTCACGGTCAAGGATCACATAAAAAACAAATCGCGCTAATTTCCACTTTCACTAATCCTTAAGCTGCCTGCCACTATTTCATAAGTGCAGACGTAGTACGAAACAAAGAAAGGTGCTAAGTTGGGCTAAAAGAAAAGGAATGAAAAATAAAGTGCCCCGGGTCCGTACCACAGAGTCTAACGGGTTTTTTAAACCAATGGAAAGTTAAATCAAATTCTGTTGGTAAAATTTGTGTTTATTGTGTTTATTCATCGTTATATAAAATGCTTTCATACAGTAGTCATTTGCCACCAGTTGACTCGATAAAACATCTAGGCGCTGCGATTAGCCCCAATTTGTATTGGAGAACGCATATTAACACCGCCCGCTCAAATCTAAAATCGTAGTGTTGTATAGGTGTGCTGAGAAGTATGACAATCTTTTACAATTTTGTTTTAAATATTCCCTAACCATTCATGCGTCATTCGCTGTTGGCGTACCGTACAGCGGAGCCAATAATAAGAGCCAGCTTTGCCTTGGCGCTGAGAGGCAGTTGCCTTCTAGGGGACAGCTTCCAACAGAAAGGTCGATGACCGTGGCGGCTGAGGTGCGTTGGCCTTGTCACTGCGCATACCATCTCTGACGAGTTTCCACCGTCACGGGTAACGGTCTTCACCTTGCACGCGTCAGTCGGAGGACGCCCCGTCGCATTTTGAGCGTGTGTGTGTGAGCCACGCTGACGGATGACGTAGACAGACGCGCTCACTTGAGGCTACCTGACTCGCTAACCAGTTCAGTTCAGAACCCGAACATGTACGCTATACTCTTTACCGTGTTTTCTTTCCATTTTTGTTATTAAACACGGAGATATGGTTGTCTCTGTTCGGCCCGAGAATCCAAGAAGCAAAGCTGCTGGTTGTTGCAAACGCGTCGGCCCCAAATCTAAACTGAGTGCGATGCCATCGCGCATTGCACTCCAGGGCGTCGTTTGTGTTTTGCATGGAATTCATCGCGCTCCCACCGAGCTAGCAATACGGGGATGTGCGTCAGTCGGGGCACGTCGCACGCAAGCAGAAATATCTACTAAGGCGTAGTATAAAGATTAGCTCGCGGGCACTTCAGGTAAAAAAAGGGGAGGGGGGGGGAGAAGTAAAGAAACTTCAGGAATGGGGGTATAATTGAGTACGGAGCGCCGCCTTCTGCACAGCATCCCGAAACATTTGCTCTTCGCATTTGCTGTGCTTGTTTTAGTGTTGCGTCAGTCGTACAGAGGCGCGGCGGTAGACAAGGGGTCCCCGCTCACAACAGAGTTATAGTGTCTAGACTGTTCTCTCCTAAGAAGGATAAGTCGGGATACTTGGTGCGAGATGTATACACAATTAGGCGCTTGCGTATATGTTATTTCCTCCCGTCCCGTTTGTCAGCGCTGTTTCGTCGTTTCGTATTCTTCTCCCCGTCTGTAGTAAGCGCTCATGTGAAGTCCTTGTCAGGCAGCGCTGGTCTTTGATTAGCCTTCAATAAGACTCCGGCTAATTCGCGATCGACAAAGATTTACCACGTTCAGCACTGCGAAGCTTAGACTATTCAATAAAACGGTTTGCTCGAGTAGATGGCACATGTTACCAGTGTATAATGCGACGGCTTTAGCTAAAAACATTCCAAAAGCGCACAGTTCGTATTCCTTGCACGCATATTCCGCGCAGCTTCCGCTGGAAAAATTAGTGTTAGAATTACCACATCTCTTGCGTCTCTCGTGGAAAATAAATGCAAGAGATTGTGTCACCACACAAAGCTCTGTCAACCATAACTTCGCCCGTTCCCGGGATTGCCTGAACCCCGTGACTTCTAGTCGAGGACCACGTGACTTTGGTTACGTTATCCTCGAGAGTTCCCGCTTCCCGATAAGCATGCCCCTTCTGACTCTGGCCCGCATGAAGAACTTTCTTTTCAGCCTTGAAGTGAACACTGTAATTACACATTTAGTGCGAAAGCACTAATACGGAGGTTCAGAACCCTATAGCTAAATCGTCTAGTGTATGTCCAAGAAGCTGGCCCAGCGCGAGCGCCCCGTCCCGAGGCATTGCCCGCCCATCGTCGTCTGTTATGTGGCACTAATCCGTGCTTTCGCACTGACTCGAATGTGGTAAAAAACGTCGTCTGTAGATTTTGAGCCAGGAAGGACTGAAAGTTATATTGGGGTCATCCCTACGTGTAGTGCATTGCCGCCGCCATGACGGACAGAGAAGGTGTTATCAAATGAACGACTTATGCGGGTAGCGCGCAGATATGGTAAATGCAGAAACAGCAAAAGAAAAAAAACCAAAGTTAAAAAAAGACCCTGCTATGCAGGGTAGCCAGAACAAGTAGATTCAAAACAACACCACACTATTTATTAGTCAAGAGAAGCGAGTGTAGATTGCAACAACGCGATCACATTTTTCTCTATGCTATTCGATGGCTGCGCAACGCACCTGTCTTTTTTCTTCTGAATGAAAAAAGGACCTCGAACACGAGACACGTGATTTTTTTCCCGGTAAACTTTCTGCGTGTGGTCAAATTCCGGGTGGGAATGCAATGCGAAATACGAGCATGGCGGTTATAATGCGTAAGCATCCCTTGCTTCATGCGTGGTGTGTGCAGCAAGTGTCCACACTTTCTATCCACAAAGTAACTAGGGTAGTAACTCGGTTAAGTTCGGAGGGAAGTCGCGCCAGCTGAGCGAGAGTTTGCTCGGGGAGAGCAACATGGGTCGCACAACCCCTACGGGTGGCTGTGACGGGAACAGCCACCTGCCAGTGCAGGGGTGCATCGCTTAACCACTGCGCCACTGCGTCTGGTATAGTGGTACGAGGACTTCGCCCATCTATGAATGTGATGTGGAGAATGGGTTAATGCCTATACGGGCATTAACCCACTGAGCTATGTGGTGGCCCACGCGAACTAGGTTACAAAAACGCACAGAATACCACAGACATAATCAACCACAAATGCACCAACGGAAACAGCAGTAGGGAACAAAGCTTTCGCATTCATAGCACGTAAGGAAACTTAGGTGGCCCCAATTTTTTTTCTCTTTTTTTGTAGGGAATGTTGGTGACGCGGCGTATTTTAATTCGCCATACTGCTCGGCCGATGTAGTGCTTTCCACTGGAAAGGGAAACTTCATGGAATACCTTTCTGGGCACGGCAGACAGAGAGAATGATGAACAGAAAGGCAGTGACCTTCTTCACACGGTGTGACGACCTGTGGACAGAGATACCAGTGTGCGGTGTGGGATTGCGTCTCCTTGTGTCTTACATGTCTGCGCAAACAGGATTTTTTTTACTTTTGGCTGCTTTTTTTTTACATCTTTCTGTCTTTCCCATCCACGCTTCCCGTATAGATTAGTTCAGTTGATAAAGTTGGGCTGTCCTGGCTTTTTTATGTCCGCGATTTCTTGGGCGTTTCAGCAATCTTAGGTTCCATCCAACTCGCCCAACTTTCCGTCTCTCAGAAGGACAGTTATACTCCGTTAGAGACTAGCTGCGAAGAATCATCGATGGCAGTTTAGTTCATCATTTCATCATCTTTATTTTCATCTTAATATTTAAAAATTAGAAAAAAACTTTCTTCCTACAGAATCGTTAGCTGCGAGGTCTGCTTGGTGTAGCTCGTCCATGCTATCCTATTCTCATCAAAGTGTACACTTTCAGTTTACGACATACTACGACAGCGATGACTAGGTTGGTAAGCTTGTAGTTTCTCATACAGCTGAACCTGTCCGTTCGCGCGGAAAGTTCGGCTCTTCCGAACATTACAAAATCGCACTCAATGAGTAGCCGACAGCCCATTTGCCGCACGTGTCCCATAGAACGAGCAGGTATTATTTTGTTTTTGAAGAAATAAAATGCGCAGAAACTGCAGTCCACACAGTGGAGACCTGAACCACGCCGTAGAGCCGAGGAATGAAGGACGTAATCAAAAACAGGAGAAAGAGACGCCCTAGTGAAGTTCTCGGGATTAATTTCAACCTCTTTGACATCTTTAATCAGCCGGGACGTCGAACAGCACACGTGCGCCTTGTGCGCTTCACTTCTATCGAAATTGAGGCCGCCTTAGACGGGATTCGATCCCACGACCTAGCGCCCAGCAGCTGAACACCGTGACCGTTCAAACCACCGCAGCGGGCGCCTCACACGAGCCGATTCCCGAGCCAATTCGCTCCACGTAGGACTGCCTTCAGATTCGTCGGTACGCGCCAAGCCTTCAGGGTGGCACGTGCCACCCAGTTGCCACGCGATCGGGCCTTCTGTCTCTGACGACCGGGGATCCACCAGCGCACGCAAAGGCAGTCCGCGAGCAGCAGCAGCGAGTCGGCGTTCAAGGTCTCGCCTCCAATGAGGGCCCGCTAATTGTCCCGGTCGCGGCCGATGTCCTCACGAATGGTCACGGCTTCGGAGGACCTTCGACAGGTGCGGTGATTTACCGCGCTCGCCTCCTTGCTCTGGACGTGCACGCAGGGATTCGCGCGTCTCCAATCAGAAAGGGGGGGGGGGGGGCGATTATCTTCACTCACCCATAGACGCGCTCGCGGCGAGCTTCCCCACACGTGCTGATAACTGTGCCACACCGTGTTTCTCTGTTCGCGGAGGAGCAAGTTAGGCGTCATAAAAAAAAAGAGGAAAAGTTATAATTTATAGCCGTATTCAGCTGTCTGAATTCCCCGTTCGTTTCTTGGCTGCGAAGATGTCCTGGCTATTACTGCGGCATGGAAATTGTCTGGAGGAAATAGCAACCTCCGTTTTGCAGTCTCAGTCTAGGTGGCGATGGGGGGGGGGGGGGGGGGGGGGGTAACTTACGTGGTACTGTGACTACCGCGGCTAATTTTTGATTGCGTAAACGCGTCAATTACTGGAGTTACCCCTGTCGTTGGATTTAAGGCGATCTCACGATGCTATGCTAGTCTCGTGCCCTGTGCAGGACAGGGGGCTTGAAAAGTGGCATTTGTATGCCGCGCGATGGTCAGCGCGATGGGAGGATGCTGTAATTTTGCTGTTAGCCTAAATATCTATTTGAAACGCTCAAATGCGGCGCCGTCTCATTACTGTCGGTTTTACGCCAGCTTGTAAGGGCATCTCCAGGCACTACACAGTGCAGATTGGAGGTTATGCAGTGTGTCATTAAGTTTTCGTGCAGTGGTTAGCAATGGGAGTTTTTGTGTAGGTGTGATTCTATACAGGTGAGTTAAGCTATCGGATCTAACAGTCTGTCGGGGTTTTCAGCGCGCGGTATTAACGGGCCGAGTCTCAGGCTTGTTTGGTGATTATAACTGTAATCCTCTCAATCTTGTAATCTTGCACACAGCTTTGCAAGTTTTCATGCTTCTTTACTGCCTGCCTGACACCGCTAGAACGCAATTTCGCGTGATAGCTGGGCTAACAGTGCTGGAGCCCGCATAAGCGTAAGCACTGCCAGAGTCAGTTTTTTTGTTATATTTTGGTAACAACAACGCTAACAGGGAAAAGGAAGCCATGTAAGTATTGCACAAGTCGTAACCCTCAGGTGCGAACCTACAGCTAGAATTCAAATAGGCTTTGGTTAACATTGCTGGAAGAACAGCGAGGCCCAACGACGTAGAGATTGCAAGACAAGCAATAGGCAATTAGGTTATTACGAGCCGCGGCGAAGAGTAATAACTTTAATCGGGGCGATTCCATGGTTGTGAAGCTCGTTTTCCCGTTACACAGGTTTAATTTACACCGATCAAAGCTTGTAGTTCTCGCCTTTTCAAAATGCGTTTTGCTGTTATTTTTATTTCCCCCGCGGGAGGAAGCGGTTTGCACTCGACTTAATCATTGGTCGCCAAGCTGCCGCTACCTGTAGATACCCGGGCGCGGTAACTGCCTGCAGAGACGCCAAATTCGTGTCAAAACACCCTTGCTCCAGGGATATAATTTTGCTAAAAAAGAATCCAATTATGAATAGACGGCTTTCACCATACTCACTGCATATACGTGCTGCCTATGTGGCGGCTATGATGTCTGAAGCCCTTACCGGCTCGCCCTTGTGCTTACGGCTGCAGCAAACCTGGAGCTTCAGAAGGAGGTTCAGCCGCTCGGTGCATGTTGTTGCCAGTGCGCTGTTTGCTACTCACTCGAGATGTTACTCATAAAAAATTACGAAATAAAACCTATACATATATAACTTGTCATCGAAGAGCAAAAAAAAAAAGACTATAACATTGATTTAGGGGACGCCTCAGTGTGCTTAGCCAAAGTTTCGACAAAAAAACTTATCTAAAAAAGACAAGTCCAACTTTGGGCTAGCCCACTGAGGCTCCTTCTCCCATGTTCACATTGTTTAATGTTTTCAAGGATCCCATCTTCCTGCCCTCTTTTTTACGTTGTCAAAAAGTGGTGAAAGGAAAAGCCATCGCACTTAATTTCTCTAGTGAAAACTTGAAATTGTTTTGAGAAAGCATTCATAACTTCAAATAAACCACCGGCGGCAGGTAAAAAAATGCCACCTTTGAGATGTGCATTTTCAACCGCAGTCATCGTTCAGCGTTGCATTCTCCCCAGGAGAGGCGGCGAGGTGAAATTCGTCGTAAGCAGGGAACCTAAGCGGGACAGAGAGGTCGGAATAGTTTCAGTAACAAATACAAGGCGACTTTGCACGGGAACAGAACAGAGCGGTTGCCTGTTAAGAGCAAAACGCTGTTTTCCTTGCCTTGCTACCTGCTTTCTTTGTGTTTCACCATCTCAGGGAGCATTATTCATTTCTTATTCCCAACCTGATTTCGATAGCAGCCCATTTGCGCAGAAGATGAACACTTCCCCCTGAGAGAGGGTTGAAGTAGCGGCCGGTAAAATCGTTCGTACCTCACTGCCTATGGCGCACGTGGAACGCTTACCACCTATCGAAAACGATGTGGTGGTCGGTGTACCCAAACAACCGCTAACCGTAAATTGCCGCGAACAAAACACTCAATGTCTCCCACACAGCGCCGTCTATTTGAGAAAATTTTGCTGATTGGTCGGGCCAAGAACAGGCAAAGAGAAAAGGCAGAAACAGACACTGTATCGCGGCGTGTATACTTACACTATAGACAAGCGCATTGCGAAGCCGTGAATGCTTCGCAAGCAGGGGTCTGGGTGTGACGACGTGAAAAAATAGAGACGTAAGGAGGGGTTACCGCCTGTTTTGTGCTTTGTAAGTAAAATCAATATGGAAGGAAACGCTTAGCTCGCACTCAACAACCGATATGTCCTTATTTCCGCGTCGAGCTCCAACGATTACTAGGGAGACTCGTCTGAGGAATGCACGTGTAAAGATGCAAGAACCCTGCTTCTCGATGATAATTTGGGAAAATCATTGGATGCATCCTTATAAGATGCTCCCTTTCATAATGCCTTTACCTGCACACTACTGTGTTCTTCTATCGTCTCGAGAGAAATATGAATATAGAAAAAGAAAAGACGCCAATGGAGGAGGCTGGTCCTGTCTGTCCAAGCTCCTCCCCTTAACCGAAATGTTCCTTATTTGGTGCCCACTGAAGACGCAACGTCGTCACCCTGCGGCAAAGCTTTGCATTGGTCCGCACGGCTCTTCGAACGCCTTTGTTCGGCATACAGGTTCCCCATTGGTCAGCGCCTGATACATGGACGACTTGGCTATGCTGAGTGGCTACAGAGTTTGTGAGCCGGCCACTCGCACGCAGGTCTGACGAACGGTGACCAGGAGCAGCTGTTAGTCTTAATAACATCTGAGTCTTCGTTCATTCGCGATTCATATGCGCTGCCTGCTTCGTCACTGAGTGCCTGCCTGACTGTCACAAATGCGGGATTAACATCACAATGCCACGCCACTGGATATTTGATCAGTTCACCGTGACAAGATGACCTCCTACATGCGTCTGGGTAAGCGTGTCAAGCTGCAATGGGCGGCACAAGAATGGCTGTATTTGGCTATCAGTGATTATAACGCTAACATTGGAGGTGGCTTAGAAGAATAGTGATAGCATCACCTGAATATGAGTGTGGGTCCGTGAGATACTTCCGGTAGTGCCTCTTAGCGAGCAAGTCGAGCAATGCACACACAAAAAAAGACAATTAGTAAGCACAATAAAACTTTGGGAAACTGTTTCAGCCTGATTTTGTTTTTCTAGTGTCGAAAATCTTAGAAGCTTATGACATGTTTTACGATTTTACTAAGATATACCACGTTTGTCTCAAGTCATCGATTGATTTTGATGGAAGGCTTGTATTTGTGCTTGAACGAGACAACTAACACAGTTCCTCGGCTTCTTTGGTTCTCGTGCGTTGAATGAGCGTTTTAAAGTTGCGCGCTTAAACGGTGGCTCCCGCAACTAATAGGTTTACAAGCATTGGTTGATCGAGGAAGAATGTACAAAAAAGTAAGGTAATATTCCATGTGGCTTCAGGTGAGACGACAAATTGAAGGAAATCTTCATACTTATCTTTACGTAAGAACGGTCGTTTCCACGTGAACGACAGAGTTGATTTATTTTTGGCGGCCACCAGAGTTCCAAACTTCCAACCCGTTCATCGCAGCTGATATGATCGCTAGGCGTCCAGTAAACCGATTGTTCTAAGTGGTAGAAGTCGGCGCGCAGCACGAGTACATGTGTGATTTGTGAGTATGCATCAGATGACTCATTATTATAAAAAAACAGTATATTATTCTGTTAATTGTACACATAAAAATTGACAGGGCAGAGCAGAGATGTGAGTTAGTGCCGCATTAAATGTATACTCGCCACAGCAGCTCAGTGGATTAAGTGTTAGACTGCTCAGAGTGAGTTCGCAGGTTCAATTCCGGCCGCAACGGTCATCTTTAAACGGAGCCGGAATAAAAAAATAAAAAACGCCCGTGTGCTGCGTTATTCGAGCGCACTTTAAAGAATCCTAGGAAGTCGAATCTAATCCGAATCATTCTACGACACGGCGTGCCCCAGCTGCTTTCACAGCCGCTCTTCCGGATTTATTTAGCACGACAAATAAAAAAAAACTTTTTATGAATAACATGATCACTATTAGTCGATATCGATTTTGGCTCAGGTGATACGCGTCAAACTACATTCCTCATGTTGTAGCCTCATTATCATTTTAGTTTTTCGTGGACTTGGCCTTCCCTGGGAAGTCGTGCACAATGACTGCATATATACGCGCACTGCTTCGTGCTCAGTCAGTGAACTTAATGTGCGCGCGCATAGTTTATTACACCAAAATGAAATATAACTCTTTATAAGTAGGAGCACGTCAAACTCCTACTTGCACACGGTTCCCACTGAACAACAAAATTTAGAAAATGCGTTTTGGGCATTAGCTTTAAATATTGGCCATTCGTTTCGAACAAGTAACCTTGTCGAAACATTGGCCACCGGACTGAGGGCTCTCCTCGGGCCCCATGTTCAAGTTTTCGTTGAAAGAGGGCGCGGCAGATGTTCGGCCTCGGCTTGAGACACCTTATAAGTGCTTCGCACAGACATCGTTGGTCGCTTCTATCACTGTCCGGATGTGTGACTCGTTGCCTTCTTCTCTGCAATCAATTTCGGAAAGGAATCCTGGGAAAACTGCAGACGGGCCCGGGATGTTTGCAGGCCGCATGCGTCGGTGCGATAAGTCGTTCGAAGAATGAAGGAGGAGGTAATGTATATAAATTTACAGTCTGCAGTGTTGAAAAGTACCATGCAAGAGCAGGAACGCGGAAAGGATCTCGCGTTTGAAGCAAGGTCCCCCTTCCACGGCCTACGGCGGCTACTGACGCAAGCCCAAGAACATCAAGATGGGAAGCCTTCCATACGGTGAAGCGCTGGCTTTGAAGCGGCCGTCCTGCACAAAGCCATAGCACGTCCCTGTGAAGACATACCCACCGCCGCGGTCAAAGAGTGAAAGTGCGAGAGGTGTCCGTCCGCGCGTTCGACCACTCAGGCCGCGGCTCCATATTGAAGACTACACGCGATAAGAGGGCGGGGATATAGCCCCTCGCCCTGTAACGCGCGGGGAGCGGCTGCAAAACTTCTGACCATGACCTGAATGCGGTCACTCTACAGGGAGCTGTAGAACAACAGCACTCCAGCCGCCTCGTGTTGCTGCCGTAAAGCTCAGAAAGCAAATACATATCGCACGCATAACACATAAACAATTGCGCCATAAAGTAAGTACAACTGCGAGCGAACAAAAGAGTGCATGTCCTGATAGTGCTCCAGATAAGAAGAGCCACTCGCGCACGGGAACACTGGCAAGCCTGCCAGGTTGGCGGCGACCTTCAGCAGCGAGCCGCGATTACCCGAAACCACATGCATGGCCTCTTTTGTCTTCACGGTTCCGCATGCACGTGAACTTCTAATAGGTAGAATAACTTATTGTACGCGGCTTCAGGGAAAATAATTGTGGGAATAACTTTACAGAACACCCCTTCCAGCTTCACTGTGGCCTTTCAATGAGGTAATAAGTATACTTCGGAAACCTGCAGACTTTCTCTTTAGAAAAAAAGGAAATTAGTTGACCCCAGCTTTCGTCCTAAGAGGCAGCCGATGACAGGTATGTTCTTTGCGGAGTTTCCGACAAAGGCAATCAGTGCTTTGTCTGCGGGATCTAATCTTTCACCGAGATTTTTGTGAAATGTCGTAGCGCGCGGCAGTCGAACGGCCGCACCCAAGAAACAGCGAAGAACGCGGTGTAGGACAAGGTATGAGCGTTTATTCGTCTTACGCTTCGTTTATGAGCAGCGGTAGCTTATCCGCTGCTGCTATCAGTGCGCGTGATGGCAAAGTGACGCGTCATGCGCTTGACGCTATCACATTTCGGAGGACCTCCTGCGATACCCTGAGCTCTTCTAGGTTCCAGAGAGCAACGATGACCGTCGCTATCGCTGCACGCAGAGCTCCTAAGCGCCAACGCATCCTCAGCTGACGGCTCTAGCTGCAGAGGCTGGAACTTTAGTCAGTTCAATCCATAAGCCACTACACTTACTTCGTCTTCAACTGGTGCACAATACGGCCACGCCTGACCATCGAGCGGCTGATCGCATTGCGAGAGCGCTAGCACCCGTCCGCCCACATCGTTGGCAACAGCCGGAAATGAGCTGCTGTATCAGGAGGATGTCCGTCCTGCCGGATAGGCATTGGTACCTGAGTGTGCTCATTCCGTCCCAAGCACTTTCGATCGACAGTATAGGGTTGCGCGATAGAGGATGCCGACAAGAGCAGTCCTCACCCAGAGCACTGTGAGCCAGATAGATTGAGATCGTTGTTAGGGCTAGTGATCGAGGACTCACTGCGTTTCCACTATCATCAGTCCCTCAAAGAGCTAACGCTGCTCTCTTACCCTGAGACTAACTGCAAGGAAATCATCAGCTGCAGGTAGACTTAACACTGAGATGAATAGAAACTTAATCGAATTTGGCTCCATTATTTACAAAAGCCAAAAAATTAGGATTAAAAAATAAGCAGAACTAACCAGCACTGACATTCGATTGACGTTTTATTGCGGAGGCATATGCCCACATCTATTTCGGGCGTATAAATGCACGAAGACAAAGAAGCACAATACCCACATCTTTAATTTTTATATCGTATTACTCTTCTCAAAATAACTCCTCCAGGTATATAAATCATATCTGTCCAGCGATAGAGATGTTTGCTCAAGCATGTAAACCACCTTTACGTACGTAATATTTTTCAACCAGCTGCCTTACCGTCAAATCAATACGTTTGTTAGTGACTGATATTTGATAAAACGTTGGGGAGCACTTGTGTTTACATCAATAAGAGTGCAGTACTAAATTCAAAGTAATCGCCTTGTTCAAGGCACTTTAAGTCGAATTCAGAAATGCGGAATCGACCTTCGTTAAAAAAACAAACAGGAAAGAAGTGTGCTCATCGAAGGTACCTTTTCAGAAATAAAAGTCGAATTCAGGAATTCAGAATCGACCTCTTCGAATCTTATGACTTTCTGATGCGCGCGTTCCGGCCACTTTCATCTCGGAGAAGCTTGTTTCGTAGGTCTGACATGAACGATTAGATAAGCACAACACGAAGAATGACATCTTTTGTTTTCAACGACCGATAACCAGACTGTTTCATTTACGTTGACGCAACTGTTCAGGTTGGTTTTAAACACCCTTTGCTCAAATTGCCTACACCCTATATATATCGTTCATAAATATCTCAGGGATTTCCGACCAACCATGTCAACTAGTTTTTTATTCACTGCAAGATAACCTCCTCAAAAGTGGGGACTAGGAAAGCGAACAAGGATTGTACCGTGATCAGATTCACTCGGGCGTCTCGAGATTATTGTCATGAGCATTTCTTCTGGAGTTTCGAATAAAATTAAAATCGATGAATTAATTCAGACTTGTCTTAGCGCCGTAGTGTGTATCACGGAACGCACCTCCTAGTCCACAAGAATCGCCGCAGCTGCTTCTCGCTGCCTCCGTTGCCGGGACCCTTCGAGCTCGACCTACGCCTCTTTCACACACGTACCACAATCTCTGCATTGACACCCGGGGTCACTGAAGCACTGTCACCGCGCGCTTTGTCCCACTGGCTCCGTTGGCTGCCTGAACAAAGACGGGTGCACGCTCTGCTAACTCGCTGCTCACACCGCGGCACAACCACCGCGATTGAGGCCATTCTGTACGCTCAAGGCTGACGAAACCTGATACCCGATGCCTATCACTGCCGCTATAACGAACTGGTTACCTTCCTTTGTGCTCCCCTGTCAAGACGACGATGCAACAGATGCGGTTTAATAAACTAAACTTAATACTTTTAGTGTCGTGTTTCCACAGCCGTTGTTGGCTGCAGGCGAACGTTTGTGACTAGGAAGAAAAAAATAATAAAACGTCTGGCTGCAGCTTCCGGGATCCAAGGACCACGATCCTGTCTGCGTTCCTTGGCAGCCCTACACTTTAGAGTTATCCTTCCATTCCACTTTCCTTTCCTCCTCCTCCTCCTCCTCCTCCTCCTCCTCCTCCTCCTCCTCCTCCTCTTCCTCCTCCTCCTCAACCGAATCTTATATCAACATGTGCAAGTGATGAAAACAAATCCGAAACATGGGGTAGGGTGCATAGTGTAGGTAGTTCTTTTGTTTTGTTTTTTTTAAAAAAAACTTGTCGAAAGGAAGCAAACTGGTAGAGACAGTTGTAATGATAGAAAGCAGACAGCTTGGTAGCTGCTTTGCCACCGCTTGTTATGTATGTATAGGGGATGAACTTTTCGGTTTTTATTTTTCGAAAATTCGTCGGACTTTTTTCGGCGTTTATTTCAGAACTCCACTTTCGGTTGTTTTTTTTTTCGGAAAATATTGTTTTCTACATACGAGTTTTCGGTTTTTATCGGCGAAACATATGAAGTCCCTGTGAGGTCGGAAGTGGCGTGCAGCTTATATTGACCTTCTGTTTTTTGTAACTAACCGCTCACGTATAGTATGTACAACATAAATGGCCGTCTCAAGAGCTGGCTTTGCAGACGAAAGTCATACAGCCGTAACAAAAAGCAAAATTGCCGCGAGACAAAAACGTAAGTGGAAGTTTAGTTGCAAAATTTTTATTGTCACATTATTGCTAAACTCTGCACTAAAAGGGAGGACCTCGCACACTCTCCGCGTGCTGAAGCAGCGATGGAACTGCTACTTAACTGGCGCGGAAGCCAGAACGCGACGCCTTCGTGCCGTTTATGCATGGTTTCGCATTGATGTTCCCTTATTACAGTTCCAAAAGATTTAAATTTACTTACAAGCAGTGGAAAATCCTACTTAACCAAGCGACGCCCCCAAGTCGGTGATAAGTCTGAGCAGACCGAATTAGCTAAGTGGTCGAGTCTTGCTATCTGCAACGGCGTGTCTTTCACGGATGAATGCCTCTTAACTCACAGCCACTGTACTAAATTACTCACTGCATTCGTGGTTCCAGCACATTTCTAATTTGCTGCCGTGATCTACTTTACCTGGCACTGAATAGCCAGTTAGACGTGACAGGCATGCCAGAAATACTGACCTTCTTCGGTTAAAACACAATTTCAAAAAATGAATTCTGCGTTCTGTTATCGGTGTTTATCGGTTTAAAATGCAAAGTCCAACCCCTATTTATGTAATATTAGGTTCTTTGTCTCCACTTAGTACGCATATTTGTGCAGTAACTCTACACATATTATCACTATATTCAGTGAGGCCATTTGCAAGTTACGCTTATATTAGCTGACAATGGGAGCTTTGTGGCGGCTCTGTTACTCGTACTACTCGATATTTATGTGTCAGTTTCTAAGTACAGTTGCTCTGTAAGCAAAGTGTACGGCTACTTACTGGACACTGCAAACAGGTTTTCTAGCTGTCGCACCATTCACTGTCACTAAGAGGCTGTGGGGATGAAAGTAGTAGATACTTGCGCGTGTAACAGTATACTTAGCAGCCTCACGGATACAAGCGGCCTTCCTCGAAACTAGTACAGTTGCTAATGTCATATTTCGCTTCGCTTGAGCACATCGCTGAGGTGCACCGGAGAAATGTGTTCTGTTAATAATACCGTGCACACCTAGTGTTCTCGCTATCACCTTGTCCGCTCCTGGTTATAGTGCTATCGAATTATGTATAAAAAGAAAATAAATCGTCAGAAAGTAGAGAACGCATGAAAGAAATGTATCTAAATGGGCAGTAAGAGAGTAATGCCCATGAATTTTTTTCCTTACTTCCACAAATTTGTTCGCTCAAAGCATTACAGCTTTACTTGTCGGAACTCTGCCTGGCTAGTGCGCACATTGTCACGTTTAAGCTAATACTGTCATCAGCACAGAAATCCACGGAATCGTTACAAGAATGTATTACAGCCACAGACTTAAGCGACCGCCGGTAGAGGGCGGACTTGTGAATTTTTTTTTTTCCTTTTTGTTCGCCATAGCAAAGGAATGATGGTGGTCGAGGCGCATGACCCCTTGGGGGAACCTTTTACCTTTTACTTCCCTTGCAACATAGCCCTCAATCGATGGAAGATCCGCGCTCTTTGTGTGCGTGTGGGGTGGGTGGACCCACCTCCACCTTCCAGAAGCCCACGTTGCAGCCAGACAAAAGGCGACGGCGAAAGCTAATCCAAAGCCACAACTGGGATGCTATCAAAGCAAAAGCGAAATGTCGCAACCAATACTGCGAATGTAGATTTGTCGCGCCACATGGTATGGTAGCCTGTGCATTTTTTTTGTCTTTCTTCTCACTGCTTCTTTTTTTCTTTCCCAATGTGTAGAGGCCCCAGACAGGTTCGAACCCGGTCACGGCAGCCGCGTTTCAATGGTGGCGAATAGCAAAAGGCGCCCGTGTGATCGGGTGGTCGAAATAACTCCGGAGCCCTCCACTAAGGCACATCTTTATACTTTCACTCCCACTTTCATCCACTCCTTAATGGCGCGGTTGAGGTGTCCATCGAGATGTTAGACAGTCACTTCAGCCTTTCGTATCCTCAGATTTTTTGGATTGGAAAACGTTTATTATCGTCCTGAGTTATAAATGGGGTTGTTGGGCTTGTTGACCTCATAAAACATTTTTTTTTGTGCCAACGGGCATTACGTGTATGCCTGCTTAACCTATCTGCATTTCCTTTGCTCTGCGCCTATACCTTAATCCCGAGTTTCACGCATCTAAATCCTCCATATAACAAGCATGTCTCCAAGCACGTCCCCGAATCTCCGTAAACTCTTATAAGCTCGTCTTGGTGTTCAAGCCCTAGTTTTCAAGCACTGTCCCAGCTAATGAGTGCATATTTTATGAATATTTTTTTTTGTTTCAAGTACGAAACAAAAACGTGCAGATTTCCTGCCCTCCACCTGCACCTATATATTATAGTGTTGACTATACCACGTAATCATACTTCGTAAAAAAAAAATTAGGCGATCTCAGCACCACAATTTTAAAAAAAAACATGCCATCTTGCGAATATTTTTTAAAGACACGAATGCGAAAATATGAACTGCGCCTCCAGAAGAGATTCCAACCTAGACGCCTTTAAAATGCGGCTATTTCTGAGCATGCACCTCGCAGCATGCGCCGAACGAAATCATTTATTATACATCGTCACGTGTTTGCATATGCAAGACGTGGAAAACATGCAGGAATTTGCCGCAGTCCCAAGCAGCGCGTTTGCTCTGCAGTGTGCTTGCATATGAAACACGCTTGCAGGACGCCCGTAGTCTTGTTCGCGAAGTTGTTTCGTCACCCCCCCCCCTTACCGTTTCGCCCTCTCAGAACCCGCGCCCACTTCGCCTTCTTTGAGAAGCGTGTTTACCAAGACACGTGTGCACTTCAGTCTTTGACCCATAAGACTCCCAATCCCCATGCGTGCCATATGAAAAGGAGTTGCTCTCCTAGCTGGTCGCAGACGTCACTGAGACGTGTTAAGAGTGCCTTACGCATCAATAAACGAGTATATGTTGAGTTCGCAATCCAGTGCTTACTCCCAAGGGTGTCTTCATAAGTTAGTGATGTCGACTTTCGTGTACACAGAGACAGCCGACAAAACATCTCTGCGGAGTTCGCTCGCAGACGTGCACAAGCAAGCGCGGTTATTTCCATCCTAAACGTGGACAGGCAGGGGACTATCCTTTCAAAACTTTTCTGGCCAAAGGATTAAGCGGTTCTTTATGAATCTCCTGTTAACTTTATTGTGATTTCGTGGCTGATTACAGTCCTCAATGCGTGGAGCGATGCAGGGAATGCGTACGAAGCCTTGAAGTGGGCATATCTTTTGTGATTGGAATTTGCCCTTATATCACTTTAGATACAGTAATAACAATGAAATGTGAAGGATACCATAAGGTTCGCAAATTTTCTACCTCCTGGACTGCAACGTTTTGTAAACCGGCGGAATGAAGAACTTCACATTAAACTGAAAGTTCGGAATGTCCTTTCTCGTAGGAGCACACTACTCTTCGACCTGTTCCCCGCTAGCACCCACGCGCGTTTGCCGTGGATGCACCAATAGCGTTCTATTGTCGTACGAAGATGAAGACGGGTTGTGACGACGCCACGCACTGTCCTGGTCACACTTTTGTCGACGCGATGCTTGCTGTGATCCTTCATCTCTAGAAACATTCGTTAGTCAGGAAACCCAAGAATAATTAAATACTGCGCTGTCGACGAGGGACATATTTCGCCTTGATGGCCCTCCTATTGCTCTCGCATTGAAATTATAGGCGATCAATGCGACTGTTGTGGCAGAGCATGCGTTAACATTAGTGCTCCCTTCGGACGAATCAGCTTCTGCCGCTGACGGATTCAGACCCGTGCGAGCGGGTAGCGTTTTCCAACAGTCCTTCAATCGCCGTATGGGGAACCTGCGCTGAAGTTTGCGGTGACGATTGCAGCGCCGTAACACACTGCCTAGCGAGAAGAGCAAGCAGTTTTGGGTAGTACTCTTAGTACTTTTCCGCGTCACCTTCAGGCGCTTATTGGCGTGTGCCTCCGCGCTCTGTCGAAGGCGCACGTGCCGTGCGTCAGCTATCTGGGCTACGCCGAGAGAAGCTATATATAGGCAATGAATGCTGTCCGCCAAATGCGGGTATCTAATCGCGCAGAATGTGTTCTCGCGTTTGCAGCGGCCCAAGCGGTTGACAAGAGCAGTTTTGAGTCACCGAATGGAACAATTGCAGTGCCACCTTGGCAGCGCAGGTTCCCCATGACACGCCGTACCCTCTCTACAGTCTCCCTCGTCCACCACCAGTCGTCTTCCCTTCCCCTTCCTCTCCCCTGCAAGTGGAGAGGGGATTTCACTCTCTGCTTTGCCACCTGCAAACCTAGGCGTGAGGTGGACGGACAGGCAGATTTTCCGGACATGGGGTTTCAGTGCTATCGCTTTAAAGGAAAGCCGCGTTTTATGCGTCACAGCGTCTCACGCTTAATCGATGTACCCGCGCCACGTGACTTAGCTTCATGGCGCTGCACTGACACTCGGTCGCGACAGGAACATTTTTATATAGGCGACATGCAAAAGGTGCGCGAGTCCCGTGCGATGTCAATGCGCGTTAAAAGATCTCAGGTAGGTCCTCCTTCAAAATAAAGTTAGGCGAAACTGCTTCGGTGATACGGCGCACGATACGCAATAAACGCCCGGCACCCGCGCAGTTTTCGAAGTGCCACGTGCTGGGAGCGATTCCAGTCGAGCAGCGACTTGGTTACAGACCGATGTTTTTAACGCCGAGGGCAATGATGGATGCCGAAATCGAGGAGAGACTACAGCATGCAATAGATATCGTGGGGAACTATGTAGACCCTAGGGGGCTGCGGTGCTCTCCAGCCAAATCTGAATTTCTCATATTCCGCAACATCAGATCCCTTGCGCAAACCCCACCGGCCATCGAACTCAGTATTCGCGGAGTCCCCATTCCTCGAGTGCCCAAAATTAAAATCTTGGGCCTAATTCTACCAGAACACGGCTTCAATGGTGACGTAATTCGGAAGCTTCAGGGAACCTCGCACCAAATTATGCGACTCATTCGCCGCATTAGTAACCGCCACTCGGGCTTGAAGGAAAGCAATACTCTTCCTTTAGTACAAGCCTTTGTGATAAGCCGCATAGCTTACGTATGCCCTTACCTACATCTCAAGTCAGCTGAAAAAGAAAAAAAGTGGAGGCCATAATCAGAAAATGCGTCAAACAGGCAGTTGGGCTACCCATGCACACAGCGACTGAGAAAGTGTTAGGTCTCGGTCTTCATAACACCCTAAGCGAGATTATTGAAGCGGTAACCGTCTCGCAGTACGAACGACTATCGGCCACACCAACTGGCAGACACGTTCTGTCCACACTAGGCATAACATACGAACGACAAGGCGGACCCACAACTGACCTTCCCAAACATATACGCCAGCTTCTGGTCATTCCTCCACTACCTCGGAACATGCACCCAGATTTCCACGCTGAACGTCGTACAGAGAGAGCCAAATCATTAGGCAAACGCTTTCTTAATGATACCTCTGTGGTATATGTAGATGCGGCAGATTCTTCGGCTGACAAGATGGTAGCTGTGGTACACTCATAACTGGGGGCACTATACGCACTCAGCACACACATGTTGGAGAAGAAACAGCCATTGCTCTAGCCATTGTGGGATCCTCGGCAGAAACCATTGTCAACGACTCAAAATTGGCTATACGTAACTACACGTTTGGAAGAAGCTCCCCACAAGCAGCACGGATTCTGCTAAATTATCAGCCCACGCGGCGCATTCGCCTAATCTGGACGCCTGCTCATGCTTCCATTGCTGGTAATGAGGCGGCTCACAACCTAGCTCGAGAACTGTCCCGCCGAGCTGGGTCGTGCAGCCCACTCGCCCTATACTCTGGCAAGGACAGGTTGTTTTCTTACAGAGAAATCCTGCAGCACTACAGGCTTGCAAGACTCAGATTCCCCCCAGCAGATAAAACGCTCTCCAAGCAACAGGCCAAAGCCTGGCGTAAACTTCAAACTAACACCTATCCAAATCCCCAATTGTGTAGCTTCTGTTCGGAAGGACTCTACTCAAACAAATGCAAAAATTGTGATGCGAAAGCCGATCTAAATCATATGATCTGGAACTGCCCGCAGTCCCTACCCGCGAGTCACTTCATTACCGACTCTGCTCATTGGGAGGCTCTATTGCTCAGCCCCGACCCGGGGATACAGATCAAGCTCCTCCAGCTGGCTGAAGACGCCGCCGCTGCCCAAGGGATAGCGGCCGCCGTTTAAGCGGGGGGCGACTTCGTGTCGCTCCTCTATATCCGCTGGAAATAAAGTTTCACAACCAACCAACCCCGCTATTGGGGCAGATAGTCTTACTTCCTTATGCACCATAGAATCCAACCGAAGATAACATAGTCCGAAGAGCAGAAGAATCCATCGCAGGAATGTCATGCTGCTGTCGTATGCTGCTTACCAACATAAAGAGAAGGGGAAGTTGCCAACATACTGCCGCGGACTACCAATTTTTGCGCAGCAACATTAACTTGTCGGGACGGGCCCACCGGGGCTACGCAGAGACATGAGGTCATTGTTTATGAGAGCGAACGTGTGAACTCACATCTCCTCTTAATTTTCTGCCTAACTAGCCAATTTCTTGAAGCGTTATTGAGGTTTGAACGCCTTTTATGGCGACATTTTTGGTAGAGCAGTTTGCGCCTACGTGCACACACTGAGCAGTTTACCTGTCCGCTCCTACCGGGAACGGGCCCGGGCCGGGCCCCACACCGAGCTTGGCGGGCCTGACCGGGCCCGGACTGTGAGCCGCGGGCCTGGAACGGGCCTGGGCCTCAAAATTAATTCCGTGCAGTGCTATAATATGGTATACATAGCACCTGGCTGGCACAGGACAGGGCTAATGGCAATGGAGAGACTTTTGTCGTGCAGTGGACCTGATCGAACTGACGACGATGATGACAATTATGACATACCACGTCGACTCTGACGCCGTCAGAGTGTGTCTCCCATAGAGCTATCTCCATAGTAAAGGTAAACGAATCAGGCGAGATCGTACCCAGAAAAACCCTCGCCTTCTCCTATACTGGCCAGAAGGAATGTTCGCCTGGCGAGCCTCGACCACAAAAAACACGTGGGCCGGGGAGCGCGTGTCCGTGATCACGTGGTCCAACTAAGTCCCGGGAGTCGGCGCATTTGTAAGGACGTCATTTGCTTAAAGGGCGCATCATTCACGACGCACACGCGTGTGATAAAGAGCCAAGACCGACAGGCAGCAGCCCGTTTGTTCTGCGGCAGCAGCGAAGCAGGGGTGTGACCTCCCAATGTCACGACCTTGTCACGGCCGAGGCCATTCCTCCCCTCCTCTCCACCCTCTCCCTTCTCATTCTTCACCCTCCTCTCGCTCACGTTCCTATGCAGCGCCGTTAGACCTCCAGGCCGCATTCGCGAGCTCATTAATGCGCTAATTGTTTCGTTCATCATGAGCCTCTTTCTTGCACGACCATCTGCTGCGCTGCCATCGCCTTTATTTTTGCATCCATGCGCGCGCGTGGGGTACTCAGCTGCTGCTTCCACCTGTAACAAGGTAACAAGTAGTGACGCGGCTGGACTTTCTTGCGCCCGAGGCTGTTCTCACGGCTGGTATTCTCAGGGACGGCATATCACGCGCTTCTGTGTAGGAAGCTTTCATGCAGATGCGCCGCATTTACGTGCAGGGTGCGTGCCTTCGACTGTCCAGCGCGGATGCTATATTTACTATCCCGATGCGCGGATGCGATTCTCTCCTGCGGACGCAGGTTTCAATGAAAGGAAGCGCATAAATGGGCCGACCGCGATAGATTCCGTCCCTGGGGACTGAGGTCAGTGTTTTAGTTCCGCGTGGTGAGAATCGATTGTCGTAGGGAGAAACCCGTCTGTCCTCGGTTCCGTCTGCTTTTCCGTCGGTCTGTCCGTGACCGTCTGCGCCTGTCTGTCTGCGCGTCTGTCTGCGCGTCTATTGTTGGAAGTAAATAACGAAGGCTTTAAATAAAGAAATATTACAATACACACATAAGGAACACATGTGCTCCCCAAATGCCTTTTTCTCTAGGTGTAGCTGTGTGGCAAACTTGTAGCCAAGTATTGTAGCGACAAAGAAAGAGTTATTTCGCTTTCCAAAGCAAAACAATGCATTACCGTAGCAAAATAAATTGTACGAGAAAATAAAAGTTTGTGCGCTCACTGATGACAACGGCGAATGTTATAAGTAGGCCCGAGAGAAGGACTGCATTTATGGAGAGTGTGATGACGTCACTACGAGAGAAGGACATGGGAAACTATCAGATAAGAAGATGAGAGAGAGAGAGAGAGAGAAGTGGTAGAGGAAAGGCAGGGAGGTTAACCAGAAAAATGTTCCGGTTGGCTACCCTGCACTGGGGGAGACGGATGAGGGGGCCTAAAAGAATAAGAAGTAGAGAAATGCTAAAGATGTTGGCAAGTAGCTGCGAATAAAAAAAATGAAACAATAAAACACTGCGATCTTAAAGTTTCACGACAAAGGTAAATGCGGGAGTTATTTAGAATATGCAGCGAGGCTAAAAACAAAAAGACCTTCAAAACACATGGTTGCCTTTTCAGCCGAGCAATACTTCGGGACGAGCGTTACTAGATCTCTCTGCTTAAAAGAACATCTTGTTGGGCTAGTTGGTAATTGATCATTGTAATTTAAAGGCGCCAAAAACCACACACACACACACACACACACACACACACACACACACACACACACACACACACACACACACACACACACACACACACACACACACACACACACACACACACACACACACACACACACACACACACACACACACACACACACACACACACACACACACACACACACACACACACACACACACACACACACACACACACACACACACACACACACACACACACACACACACACGCGCGCGCGCGCGCGCGCGCGCGCGCGCGTGTGTTTGTGTGTGTGTGTGTGCGTGCTTGCGTGCGTGCGTGTGTGCGTGCGTGTGTGCGTGCGTGCGTCACATCCTTAGCGCCTCTCTCTGTGACGGGCACGTCTTTATCAGTGCATGATACCTCCTTGCTTTCGCTGTCTCATTGCTGCATGCTATTAATTCCATACGTGCAATTCATGAGTGATTTTTATTTTCTTGAAATTTAGCTGCACTACATATTTAGACGAATACACAGAAAGACATGACAGAACGGGCGCCGACAATATGTCTATTGCCACGTATGTTCGTTGAACATACAAGAAAGACGACAATGAGCGCATGCGCATCTATGCCAACAGAACGAAAAGGTCAGGAAAACGGGGGAGGGGGAGAGAGATGTCGCAAAACAATTTTTTCCAAGATGACAGCAAAAAAGAACTGTAGATTAAGGGTAGCAGACTGTATTTCATCGTCTAGTTTGTCTGACTATCTTGAGTGATAGTCAGACAAAAACCTTTTATTGTGGAGTCTGATCAAGACACGAAGTCGAGTGTTGAGCTGGAGCTCGCTGGTTTTATCCAGATCCGCCGAGGGCAGCAAAGTCGGTGCACCTCAGATCAAAACTTACTTTGCCTTCGGGGATGTGTCCGTTCGGTACGAGTATCACAGAAGTGCAGTTCTGCAAATTTCAGAGACCACGTATGACTAATGAATACACGCTGTTCTAGGACAATTACTCCGGAGAAAACTTCGTCTTGAGAATCGGCACAGGTCTACGCCTTCACCGAAACCCTCCAACCTTAATACGATCCAGGCCGTTTCGGGGATTGGCCCAATTCGTGTCAGTGGCGCTTCTTGTTCTAATATGTTTCAGTTACAGTGTATAAGTAGTGATTAACAGCGTAATGTAACCAGCGGAAGAGACGCCAAACGTGACAGGACAATAGCGATTAGTTAGCACTGTGCCGCTGCAGGGAGAACGGCATTTTCAGCGAATTGCTCAGCCGACATCGTTTCGTCTGCCCTTAGGGGTGCAAATGAGTCTAAACTATTACACGGTTTCATTTGCCAACTGATTACCTGCCAGCATCATCCCGGTGCCGGACTAGTTAGAAAGGAAAGCTCTCATGGCAGAGGTACAGTTCAGGGGTGCGAAACAATTGCGTGGACTGATTACTTCCGCGTACTAGAAGCGTTACCCCGAGCCGTCGCTCCCCCATTCGTCACATCCTAATTGAGGCGGAACTAGAGCTCCCCGAGTATAAATAGGAGCTTCTCCTGTAGCATCAAGCGTGCAGGTAATGCGAGTGGCCAAATCACACACGAAGCTGGCGATAACGGGCATTCTATCTCCTCGCCTTATTACCCCTTCTTTGTTCGACGTGGAGTCGCCCACACGCGAATTGTTCTATTTGTGCCCCACTTGGCACGGACGGTCTCGTGGGAATGCCGCGAGGTGGAGCCACAGGCCAAAGGGCTGGAGCCCGTTCGCATCAGCGACCTCTGGCTTAATGGATTGCGGAGCGATTGGAACGAAGTGCGAAGAGAATGGATGGCTGCTCGCGTTGTTTTTTCGTTTTTTTTGTCGTGGAGAAGGAGCTTCCTGATTGGTCTCAAAGGAGCACTGGCAATAGATTTGAGTTCTCAAGAGCCGATGAAGGTATAAGAATGCACCACATTTATAAGACCATCCCTCAGAACCTTCCTTATGGATGTACAGCACATCCTCGGTGTAGGTGCCCTTATTAGTCATGGGACATGACGTTCGTTTCATGAACGACATACGCATTCCAAGTTTTGATTCCTGCAGCGCAACGCATGATGAGAGCGTTTTCCGACGTTTTATTATATAACAAGCTGCTACTCTGTTATACAGCTCGTGTATGAACGATCGTAATCAGACCTGCTCCAAGTTTGACTCGGTAAACTCTGATTATCTGTACATCGCCATTAGAACAACGAGTGTTACCAGGGCACGTGACTCTGTCTGTGGCGGTGGCGATCTGTCTTGTTCGTGCAATCTCGGAAGAATGCGAGGCTATCCGGATTGGCGCCGCAGCCGCGGTGTGGGTTCTGCGAAAAAAGAAATTGTGCCCCAGCTAGGAATCGAACTGCGGAATTTTCGATCGGTGTTCGGAAGGGTCAGATTTCGACGCCCTCTAGAAGAGGTGAAAAGAATGCGCGAGCAGTTGCTTCGTAGTTGAGGAATTTCATGTTGTGCACCGTCTAAACAGAAGGGAGTAAAAGGAGAGTAAGCTCTCCTGTAGTGCACTTCCTTTTATGAAATGGAATGCGCTAGAGGACTGTTCACTCCCTTTTCACTCCCATGTAGGCGTATTAGTGTTAATAGCGTACGCACACTGCCATTCCACACGCACGGAGCTAAGGTGCAGCAGATGCGAAGTTAAGGCTAGTTGTATCTGAGTCGCAGCTCACGGGGCCCCTATTTCGAACGCCTTTCGGAGGTGTAGCCTACTTGAGGTACAAACGGTTTTTCCTCGAGCGCTCCGTCCCGCGGCACTGCCCACTCTTCGTCGTCTTCGAAGCAGCACATAGATAAATTTAATGGAACGAAAACAAAGAGGTCGGCCAGAAAGACTGATGTCTGGCCTGCTACTCTGCACTGGGGAAGGGAAGGAGGAGAAGAAAGAGGGTCGTGATGGGTGACGATGCGGTGAGAAGAGAGATGAGAGTATGTGCATGCACTGATTTGAACGTACCAAACATTATCTGAAGCTTTTTTTTTCGTTCACAAACACATCGCTTTCAAAGCTGCCTTCAGACAAACACAATAGCAGGCCTAACATTCAAACGAGGGCTGAGACGCAGACGAAACGGATAATCTTTCTTTTGGAAGTACGGAAATTCTTGGTTTAGCAAAAACCCTATTCTAACGGGATCACGTTTTAATCTCGATGTGCGTTTTAATATTTAATATTGCAGCAAGGACTCTATAGCAGCGATATATGAGATTAAAATGCATATCGGACACTAAGAATATTCAACCCTCCCTATACGACGAAAGTTTCTCGCATTCGCCTCGCACCTGCGTGATGATGATGGTGACGAATCAGATGATGATGAATTTTCATGGCGCAAGGGCACCTGCAACCAGAGAGCGCCATGACACAAGGTGTTCTCGCTTACTCAAGATGGCGTCAAAGACCCATTTCCCAAGCATTTGACCGCAAAGGATCCGACCACTAATCCAAAGGAAAGCTCGTACCTATTGCTTCGCCGGTCGGTACCCAGAGGCACTACAGGGATCGAACCCCGCACCTTCCGCGTCCGAGCCGGGCCACCACTGCGGTCCTCTTGCAGCTACGCTAAGCGTCACAGACGCAACGCTTAGAGAAGACTGCGAAGCGGCGGTCGCTCGTGTGAAAAACAAAATTCAAGCACACTCTTTCACAGATGCCTACACTTTGCGCAAGTACAAGCGGCAGTTCATGAACGCGGTACTCTTGCCGGCGAAAACTTGTTCTTCCGGGTCATCCATTCTCCGATACAGGCTGCCAGTGACTTGACGTTCCTTCCTCACAAAGCACTCTGTGGCACTGGTGGTATACATTTACGCGAGCAAGGCGTAGTACGTATGGGATTTCCAGATGACGCGCGTCCTTAATAGGCACAAAAGGTCAGAGGGTATGTCGTCGGCTTCGACCATCGGATGATATATAGGAGGCCGAGTCGAAGGAAAATCCTTCCTAGACTTCATCGCAGGATGGGCCAAGGAAGTATGCGGCAGTTTAGAAAAGGCATGATCGATAGCTTCCGTCTCGATAATCGGTAGGTAACCACTATGTTTGAAAACTTTAATTCTAGCATACCGCACTGGTTATTAATTATCGACATTAGGAGCAATTTTTGCTTGCTGCATTTATACAGCTGTGCTTAAGGGCAAGCGAGCGTGAGAGGGTAGCACCTATTTCCCAAAATTAAATTGGCTCAGCTTGGAGTACGGCGCTTTTTCGACTTTGACAATAGGGCAACATCGGTTCGTTGTCTTCAGTTGGCGCCTGTTTGAATATTGAGGTATCAAATATTTATGGCACGCCAACATCACATATTAGCAACCTGCCCAGCAAATCAAGGGAAAAAAAATTGTTCTACTCAAGCTTTTGTTGTCATCTCGCCTGTTCTAGGTCACTTCAGCCCTCCCCTTACGAACATTCCTTCAGACAGTCCATAGGCTGTCCATAGAATTCTGTATATAATGTCTATAGAATCTTCATAGAGAAACCTTAGAGAACAGTCTATAGGCAATACCAATAATATAGACAGTCTATAGACAATCTATAGGTTTATGGCCATACACAAAACAGTCTATAGACTATGAGTAGACAAAAAGAAATATGTATACGAAGGCAATAGAGTCTGTAAGGAGTCATACACTGTCTATATATCAATTTTATAAGGTTCGCCCGAGTCCTGCTTTCGGCGTCTGTGGGCCACGCAATTCATTCGCTCACTTGTTCTCTTCCAATGAGGGATTACGATAAATGAGTACGAAACCAGCAAGGTGAGGTAAAAGCCACCATGCCGTCACTGTTCTCCCACCCCCTTCTTCGGGACGCCGATCGCTGTACGTTCCACGGCAAAAGTTTATATATGTTCAGCAAGAAAAAAGTGTGATACTCTCATGTAGTCCCAGCTGATTCTTTGATAATGTTGTGCTTTATTTAATCTGAGCCATAGGTGCTGAGTTTTATTTCTCCAAATTTAATGAGTTCAGAACGAATTTAACTCATTTCTTTGATTCTCGCTACAGTGTGCATAACGATATTACGCTGTTTGTGTGTTTTTCTCACAGCATAATATAGCTCCCCCTTTATGGCATGACTGTTTACACCATTATTTTATCGTGTCTACCAGTAGGCATTGCTCGGTTGCATTTGATTTCTTTTTATTGTGCTGTCCCACCCACTGGCAGTTTACGAGAGTAGATTGATGTTTTTTTATGCATCTACCCTTATAAAAATGATATATAGACAGTCTATAGACTTCTTATAGACTCTATTGTCTTCGTATAGATATTTCTTTTTGTCTATTCATAGTCTACAAAGGGTCTATAGACAAAATTCTACTAAAAGTGTATGGCCATAAACCTATAGATTGTCTATAGACTATCTATATGATTGGTAATGCCTATAGACTGTTCTCTAAGGTTTGTCTATGAAAATTCTATAGACTTTTTAGACAGAAGTCTATGGACAGTCTATGGACTGTCTGAAGAAATGTTTGTAAGGGTAGTTTTGAGCAGGAAATGGTATAAAGGCTAAGTCCTGTCCTTCCAAATCTGCTGCGCATTTCTCGACCAGTTAACCAGGCCTGCTTGTGCGTCGTAGAACTCCTTGGGTCACGTGTCCCCTGTTTACAGTTCTCCTTGGTTATATGGGGAAAAAATTACCAAAACTGTTCCGCCTGACGCAAGCCAGCACGATGCTTCGCATATAAATGAGAAACTAAGGTGGAGACCAACCCATGCTGACGCGTGCTTGACCTCTGACCTGCCCCATTGGAATCCGAATGTAGACGCACCTTGGTGTGCAGGGTGGCTTGTGTGCTTGAGCGACGAAATGGTCCGGGCAGATTTATTGAGAATTAGCGCACACCCTCTCTTTCGCACTTATTTCTCGTTGCCGCAAGAGAATCGTGTGCATTTTGAGGAGAGCAAAAATAAATAACGCTACAGAAGGTTTGGTTTCTTGGCGAGAAATAAAGATACCATGTTAAAAATTTGTTTTCTTTTTCTACGCACGCATACCCGTATTCCACTGCAGTATACACCACGAGTGCGCTTTTTGATTTACGTTTGTGATCTGAAGCTATAAAGCAACAAGAGGTAACGTTTATCGGACTCTCACGATAGTGCCGTGTATCATCCGTAATCTCGAGTGCGAAATTATATATATATATATATATATATATATATATATATATATATATATATTCACGACGTTTCGGCTGGAGGACCAGCCGAAACGTCGTGAATTAAATCCTGTTATGTTTCTTCAAATTTTGGTGATTTTATATTATATTGACCAAATCAGCTGCCAGAAATCACTTTTGGTATATATATATATATATATATATATATATATATATATATATATATATATATATATATATATATATATATATATATATATATATATATATATATATATATATATATATAGCTTATAAGAAGAGGGCATAGGCGAAGAGCACTTTATTACTAACGTTTCGGCCGGGGTCCGGCCTTCGTCAGAGTGAACAATATCGGTGTTGGCGGGAGGCTTTTAAGCCAGCAACTCTCAGAATATCAAAACCTTATCACGACTAGGAACAAAGTACAGAAAGCATGTAAATGCGTGGATACATCAGGAATGACATTGAAAGATACAGAAAAAAAAGCGGTAATTTAAAACATGGCACACACACGTGGCACACACACATATATATGTGTATATATATTTCCGCGTTTTTATTTTTATTTTTTGCTCAGGTTTTGCGCAACCTCCTCAATATACCCGGAAGTCATCCATCACACTTCTTCCCTGCCGATTCGAAAGGTTCGCCGAGACTTGTAACAACTCGAATGCGTGTTCGAAGAAGGCCGCACGCGATATATCGTAAGTGTTGGGAAACTTGAGTCCCCCAGGCAACAGTTGGACGGGCCCGAAAACGCCAGCCTTCGGTTTTCTTTTGCCCGTGGCGTCACGCGGGAGACAGATCCTGCTTACGACAAAGCCTACGTCGACGCGTTTGTCTCCCGTAAATCACCTCTTTCTCTTTGAGCGTTTTTGTTGATCAGGTATATCTAGCACCGTCTACAACGGTGTACGTCTGAGGGGCGGCTTCGTCAGTTGCTCCGTAGCCACTTTCGACCATATGTATAACGCTTACCGAAGAATCCATGAATCCATGCATTCGTGATACGCCGCGCGCATTATACCGCACGTCTCTCTTATGCGGTATTTTTCTTTAGATAAACGCATCAGTTCTGCAGTCTAAGTGCTACTGTGCTCCCACGTAGTCACCTTATTAAGAACTGTGTAGCAATAGGGGGCGCTCTCTGAGCATCCTTTTAAGTTAGTTGTTTTGCCTAAATCAGATTTCTGGTCACAGCGGTCAGAAAACTCGCGCTGTACCATAATATTATTTCACATTTTCACATATGAGTTATATCGTGCAAGCATTTAACTAAACATGCGTCGCAAGTCTTAAATGTATGTTCCTGAAAGTAGAGGAACTCGAAGCATGGAGTAAGATCCTAGAGACAGAATTATGGGACCTACAACTACAATTTTTTTTTGCGCGTTTATGGGAACACTGTGACTTTAGAAATATATTTTGGTCAGCACTGACAAACTGAACTTTTGCTCATGTTTCAAGAGGTAATATGGTATAATCAGTAAGTGGTGCACTAATCTGACCAAGTTCTGTTCTTAAAGAAGCGCCCGTGTTTCGCTCTTGAGCCATGCTTTCTCTTTTGGTTGCACGTTTAATCGGGGTCCAACTGGTTCTCGAAACTCTTCGTCGGGCTCGGGCTCCCGCGCAGTACTCAAAGCCTGGCAGAGATCTGTTGGCACTAGGCATTCATCTCCAAGCCAGGTATGACATTAACGGCTCCATTGACACTGGGCGAGTTTCCGTCCGCTAAATTTCGTGCAACGATTTTTTTTTGTTCGCATCTGGTGTGTACAGCTGGCATTGCGGTATGTGCAGTGATATGGGGAATTCGCGACCCCTTTATCACCAGCTGTCAGTTGAAATATTTTTCTACAAGTGGGACCGTGCGACACAGTTCTTGACTGATCGATCGAATAATTAATTAATTGGTTGATTTATTTATTTATTTATTGCGCGCCGCGAGCATAAGTAGGGGTGTGACAAGCCCCGGCGTTGTCGCCAGACCAATTGGGATATTTTTTTTCAGTATTGTGGACTAGGAACTGAAGTCATCATCGGCGCATTTTGACCGTTTCTGAACAAGTTATTTCGCTAACTCACTTACTTATTCTCGCATCGAGCATTGGACTAAACGCCAAACTGTCCAAGAGAATCGTGAGACATTTTCCTCGCTCGTTCTGACACGTTCAGTCAGCCGTCGGACACGGTTGGCTAGCGATGGGGGCTCGTTCAGAAAGTTGCTCTCGCGGTTAAGAAGTCGGTGGCTCAGTGGTTAGGGCGCTCGACTACTGATCCCCGGGTTCGAACCCGACCGCGGTGGCTGCGTTTTTATGGAGGCAAAACGCTAAGGCGCCCATGTGCTGTGCGATGTCAGTGCACGCTAAAGATCCCCAGGTGGTCGAAATTATCCCGGAGCCCTCCACTACGGCACCTATTTCTTCCTTTCTTCTTTCACTCCCTCCTTTCCCCCTTCCCTTATGGCGCGGTTCAGGTGTCCAACGATATATGAGACAGATACTGCGCCATTTCCTTTCCCCAAAAACTAATTATATATTAAGAAGCCGACCGGTGTACAGTCGGTTGGTTTTCTGCCTGTTTGCTGATCCTGGTTCTGGACGGAAAGCCTTGCTTGGAATTTGGAGCTCACTGACTGCGCGCAGGCAAGAGAGATGCACTGTTACAGATCACATGCGTCCCTACCATTGCTTCCCTGTCGTTCACTCGCCTGCCCGTATTCAGCATCATCACCGTCATCATCGCCAGCAGCAGCAGCAGCAGCCGTCTAACTACGCCATCTGCAGGACAAAGGCCTCCCAAAAACTTCTAGTGAACTTTGTCCAGCGCCACCTGCCAGTCACCCCATGCCAGCAAACTTACAAGTATCATCCGCCCGCGTGACACTTGGTAGAACAACGCATCAAGGCTGCGTTGGGCGCATATCGAAGTGCTGGCGACGCCCAGTGTAATAAGCGCGGAGCTATTGTTTCGTGATCGACTTCCGGCTTCTTGTATACCCTGGGGCCATTGTGTTCGTCGACCTGCGCGTATGCACCCTGCGGAACTGAATCGGTGACTAAATGGGGGGGGGGGGGGGGTCCTTTAAACACGCGCGTAGAATATCAATTCCCCGCGGAGATCATGTCCGCGGTCACTGACGAGGCCAGTTAGCGGCACCAAGGGTGCACGAGGCCAGTAGAAGCGTGGCAAGCGTTTTGTCGTTTCATTGTGTTTTCTGCGGTGAATTGTTCGCGACTATTATGACGGTTGTGGTCAGTTGCGGCGTGTCTTGCTCGCTGAGATTTCACCCGCGCATTGTGAATGGTCGCTTTCAGACAATGTCGAAAAGGTGCGACAGCCGGCGCATTTTTGAGGTTTGCTCAAAAAAACAAACAAACGCGTCGCTCCTTTTGTGACTAATAAACAGAAATAGGCTTATTTTTTCCTAAATAAAGTGTTCACGCCTGAAAAAAAAAAGATTGAAAGCTTGCCGATGCGCTTCCCGTTTTGACAAAAATTTATCATCTTGTACAGCCAGCGGTGCAATATTACTTCAACCAAAACTGCGCATACAGATGGATGAATAATTCCTAATCTTGTTGTATTAGGCTTTCCTTTTTATCTAAGTGGAAACTAAGGCAAGCTTAAAAATTCGCCTCCATTCCGACACTTTCTCGCTTCATCATTAAAAGGACTCTAAACTTTATAAAGCTATAAATTTCTTGTTTCGCCTTTAAGATCCCATAAGAACTTATAGAGTAAACTTACTGTAATGTTTTATGCGCCTACGTGTGTGGCCGACAGACGTCGTTCTGCATTTACGGCAATTTGGCTCAGTTAACAAGGACGTCTTATAATTAAAGAAAATGCTTGCAGGCTAGGCTGCGCTACGCCTAGGTTACCCTACAGCATGAACTGCAGTAGTATCCCTTTGTGCAGTAGGGCATGTTCTGGTTGCACTGTTCCTAATGGAGCTCCCATATGTGCCCCCATATTCTTCGCGGCTGTCAACTCCGCCTTTGAATACTTGGATGCCCCTCTGCTATTAATGTGAGCCTGGACCCGTATTGGTGAGGTGGGCTTCCATTGAAGGCAATGCTGGGTCATGGCCCAGCTTGCCCATGACCCAGCCATTCATTATGGCCATGCTGGGCCATAATGAAAATTGGCCCGTTTCACGACGTACGGCGGCCGCAAAGGTGCACTGATAAGCGCAGGTGCAGAGCAGGTGTACATCGACCTTTTCACGGGTGCTGCTGTGCACCCTGAGTGGAAGGACGGACAGAAATAAGCGGCCATGGAAGACGGGGGGACACAAGATAAAGTCAAACCTAACCGTATAATTTATGTTTAATGCTTTCAAAAGCGCCATTAACTAAGCGTGCTCATCTTCCCGCCTTCCCTTTCTCTCTGCGGTGCAGGCTGACGCCCAACCTGACGCTGGTGCTGGGCACGGCCATGATGACGCTGATGATGGCACTGATCCCCGTGTGCCAAGTGCTGGCCGTGCTCGCCGTGGTGCTGGCCGTGATGGGCTTCTTCATGGGCTGCATCGACACCGTCTCCAACGTGTACATGATCCGCATATACGCCAAGGACGTCTCCCCGTTCCTGCAGGTGACCTCCCCTGCCCGAATCTCTTGTTTCGGTTTCTTTCCTAAACACTCTCAAGGACGGGGCGATATTCATTGGTCCAGTTAACCCGTTCGTCCATGCCGTAAACAGTGCGAGCCGGCTTTTGCCTTCATCTAAATTCGTTATCGATCTTTAAGAAACGCCATCGCACTTATGGTAGCGTTACCAGGCCAAACAAAAGCATATAAATAAACGCGCGAAGATGAGATCGCACCTGAACCGTGAGAAATCATGGCCCTAATTTTTTCCAGCACTTATGCGTAAAAGTTGTATCTGTTTTGTACTACATGTCCTGTACGGTCATAACTGCTCTCAACTGCTAAGCACACAAAATTTTCAGAACAGTTGTGACAGTGCAGGTCCGGAGAAAACATACGTAACATGTGACGACCACTTCCTGCAAATCGTGGTACCGGATGCAGACGCTTGGAGGCAGAGTGCCTCATTCCTACACCCATGCACGCCCGTTATCGAACACGGAAACGTTCTTCCAATACAACAAGAATACTTTAATAAGAAGCACTCTTGTAAGCCGTTCTCTTGATATCGAGTTCTTTACCGACTAATTACGAATCTTGGCGAAAAGGGTTAAAATAGAGCTCGGCAACTTTTAACCCAAAATAACAAGCACAAGTTCTTAACGGTGTGTTCGGCGCATGATGAGCTTAGTTTCTCATGCAGCATACTATACTCAACATAGCTGACTAACCTCCCATCCAAAAATTAGAGATCACTGCGGCTGCCCGCATTGGAAGAATGCGAAAGCGCTGACGCCTCCTCGACACTGGTCGCCTTTCAAATTTGGCGCTATGATTGTTTTCTCGTTCACTTGACTGATTATCGATTAACTCTGATTACACCCTCGTTTCGTCCCGGCAACCATTTCGAGTTTTCAAATTTTCCGCCACGCTTCTTTCTCGCCCAGTCACTATATACCCGTCCATTACAGTTTGCTTCTCGTTAATTACCTATTTGCCTCTAATTTATCATTCCTTTTTTTTCTATCTCCTGGTTACGTATCGACCACTTATCACTGGCCACGTGATTGCCCATTTCGAGCTTCCAAACTTGTCGTCACGCTTTGGCTCCGTCCACACTTCCGGTTTTTGAAATTTGGCGCTACGTTGTAGCTCCGCCTACTTCCGGCGTTACCAAATTTCGCGGCACTTTTGCTCTGGCCCCACCCACTTTTTGGACATTTTTGGCTCCAATTAATTAACTACTCATCCGATTACGGATTTTTTTTTTCGGGCAGCATCCTCACATCAACCTCTTTCGATTACAACCACTCGTTTGACGCTACCTCTTCTGAGTTGCCCACAACTACTGCCGACACATTCTGCGGACACGATCCCCGCCTACATAGCCTTGTAAAAGCTTTCGCCTTAATAGACGTTTTTAGCATACCGGAGACGTACTAGCGGATACGTTTAGCGGCTTACCGGACCCCTCTTGCGCATGCGCAGTGGCATTGTTGGGGTCAGGGGGAGCCACTGCGCATGCGCGAGAGGGGTCCGGTAAGCCGCTAAACGTATCCGCTAGTACGTCTCCGGTATGCTAAAAACGTCTAATAACGACTTCCACGGCGGCGTTGATGTTCCGTGCAGGCGCTGCACTTCTTCTACGGCATCGGGGCGTTCGTGAGTCCGATGATCGCGCAGCCGTTTCTGCTGAACGAGGACTGCTCGCTGTTCATCGACAACACCTCGGAGCCCTTGTTCGACCAGGCAGACATGGGCCCGTCGGCAGGCGCCCTGCCGGCCAACTCGCTGGCCGAGGCACAGCAGAAGACGCACATCGACTACGCCTTCTGGATCATGGCGCTGCTCATGGCGAGTGGACACACCGCTCTTAATCCTTTCCTGGCTAAAATCAGTGCATTTAGATGGGGGCCTCAACCATATTCCGAAGAAGAATGGAGCAGAGTTTGGGTCCTTGAAAGAACGTTTTCTCCCCGTAAAGCCAGGATGATCGGTCATTTGTCCTAAGGTTTCTCTGCTTCAAGTCAACTCTAAGCTAATTTCTACTAGTTTGGGCTACTAATTTTTCAAGAAAAGGGTAAATTGCGGCGCACTGGGGCGGCCTTTTTTCACGCATCGTATACGTTATAGCATCATAGACGCACTTACAGTTTGTTGTTCTAACTGTTGCCCTCTGCTCGAAATTCACGACCCTTTTATGGGGAAATGGTATGCTGCAGCGCTGAATCCTCAAAAAAGAGACAGAATTCCTACTCCCCGTTGGATCAAACTATCATAATATGAACTGCCAAAAAGAGTTGCGGATGTAGATGTATACATAATATTGAGGATCTATAGCAAAGAATGTCCTTGCTTTTTCGTTCTCCTGTTTCCTAAAGGTTCCCGTAGTCCTTCTAGCATTGTCCCTTGTTGGCAAGCAGTGGTATCGGCGGCGCTTGGCCGCCCAGGAACCGGGCACCACCAAGCAAGCCTGGTACGAGTCCGTGGATGACCCGTCTGGTGAGTCGGCGAAAGACCTGAGCACCGAATCCGGCACCAAAGCTGCTTCCGTGCCATATTCGTTACTTCGTATGATGCTTAAAAAAAAGAAAACTCCATGAGGGCAGGTACAAGTTTTAGGCAATAAAAAGCACTCAGAAGCATCGACGTCTTCGGTGACAAAGCTCATGGGCACATCGGTAAAGGATGGATCTGTGCGCGGGTGAATGGGAGGTGATTTAATTGGGCTGACATCAGCACTGGTTTTGACCACAACCTCGGGGCCCACGGCTCAAGTCCTATAGAGCGCGTCAGAGAATACGCGCTGTTATTTGTCGAGTATTTGCAATGTTTGTATAGCGAAAGCACAGTCAACTAAACGAAAGCTCCCGTGACTCTACTGCTCGGTAGTCAATATGTCTGTTTTGCACATATGCGAAAGAGTAAATTGTGTTGTCAATACTCGCCAATCAAGACACTCGTTTACATTTTGCTTCATTAACGCATAACGTTGCAGAATATGAAGTATATGCAGATGATGACGATTACAGGTTTGCATCCCTGGAACAAATTAAGTCAAAATTATGAAAATGTGGGTATACAATTATTCCCAAGGCCTGACACTATCCTAACCGCAGCATCCTTCGCTTATATCGGCGGTATATTTGTTGCATGTCACCAAAGATAGCTTTCAGTCTAGTCGATCTTCCTTTATTACGCTCCAGTATAATACCTTGTTTATTATTGCTTAATTACATGCAAATTTTTACTTGTCTTTAGTATACTGCACAGATGCACCAGTACCTGTAAACTAAGCGGAAAAATAAGATGAGTGTGTTGCGCGCAGAAAGCACATTCCAGATGTTGCATCTGTGTCATACGCAGCTTTGAATGCGACAGCTTTTACGAGGGCTTTATCCCTACACGGGGTTTCAATAGCAGCGGCACTTGAGCGCGGCCATTCTCTGCTAATGCATTTCGTTGTAATGACGACAAAGTATATCTATTAACAGCATGGTGCTGTTTATTAATAGATTAGATGTAAAGTGAAGGAGCTGGCGAAGCGAGAGGAATCAACACAGGAAAGTTTCATGGCGTCCTTAGGATTAAGTTATTCCTTTTTGTTCATAACATTCATGAAATGTGGGGAAACCCATTTTTTTCTTACCACGACGTCAAAAATGTGCATAGATGCCACGCTTTGGTCATTCATTCGCATAACGCCGAGGCAATAAATACATCGTCATCATCATCATCAGCCTCACTACGCCCACTGCAGGGGAAAGGCCTCTCCCATGTCTCTCCATGTAACCTTGTCCCTTTGCCAGCTGCGCCCACCGTATGCCCGCTAACTTCTTAATCTCATCCGCCCACCTAACCTTCTGCCGCCCCCTACTATGATTGCCTTCTCTTGAAATCCACTCCGTTACCCTTAAGGTACATGCCCGTTACATGCCCTGCCCAAACCCATTTCTTCCTCTTCATTTCGACTACTTCCAGCACCTCGCTACCACTTGTGAACTGCAGCTCCCTTGACTGTTGAACATTGCTTTGGTTGTCTGCATGTTAATTTTTAGACTCACCGTTCTGCTCTGCCTGTCTTACTCATTGATCATGCTTTGCAGCTCATCTCCTGAGTGACTTAGCAAGGCAATGTCATCAGCGATTCGTAAATTACTTAGGTACTCTTCTTATCCCCAACTGCTGCCAATCCAGGCCTCGGAACACCTCCTGTAAACAGGTGGCGAATAGCATTAGCAAAATCGTGTCTCCCTGCCAGACACCCTTTCTTGTTGGAATTTTATTGCTGGCTTCATGAAAGACTGCGGTAGCTGTGCAGTCGTTATAGATATCTTCCAGTATTTTCACATGTGACATAAGACGTGGGGAAAGAATTACGAACTTAAAGCATTTCGGCATCATTTCATGTCATGCAAGTAGAGCTAGTTCGCTGCATTTCATTCTCCTCACATAATCGCTTTGGAACCACCTTCTCAGATTGAAAGCCTGCTTTTTCGTAACGCCTTTGCTAATGTTGCATGCTAAAGCTCACAAGAAATGTGCACTTTATTTTTAAGAGATAGCGTTAGGAGTTAGTATGCTCGTCAAGTTAGGTGTGCGCCGTATCATCAAACCAGTCTGGGCATTGCCTAAGCGTTGGCTGATTTATTTCTTTGGTTTGTTCTTTGGCATAACGCCTACAATTCCATACTTAAGTTAGACAACAGTGCAAAATTATGAACATGACGCTGGTGTTGTGCTTTTTGTTTTATTTTGTTTTATTTTACAATGTTGTGTTCACATTCGTAATCACTACCCTCAAGAATTCCATTGGCCTTGAGGGTGTCAATGGTTAGATAAGCAGATAAAGGCAACCAATGATGAGAGGGTGACACAACGCGCAACTACCACCGTGTATGCAGAAAGTCAACAGCGCCAACTGTTCTATCACCTACCACTACAGCTGCTCACCCAGGAAAATTTGGGGCGGTTTTGCTGTTCGGGCTAGTTCCATGGAGAGTTATTTCTGATGATGCCCTCAGGGCCTCTGAGCTGACACCTTTGACCTTGCTTTGCTAAATAAGGTTGAAAAAGATTTCTTGCGCAAAAATGTGACAGTGATACCTTTATGTGCATGAACTACTACCATTCACATTTTTGCAGTATGTAACCCATGGGATTACAAGGTCACTTTTTCTCTTCTTATTTCTTCGATTTATCGTTGCAGTTCCGGCGGTTCCTGACAAGACGGGCAAGGCGACGGGTACCTCACAGATCATTCTTGTCGCGCTACTGACCGCCGCCATGATGTTCCTCTATGACGGACTTCAGGTGACGACATATCACGCCGTGAAGACGAGTGAACACCCGCCTGAGGCGTGAACTGCGGTCCTACAGCGACTTTTTTTCTGCCTGCTTATGCGAGTCATACCACATGTGGCCAGGTTTTCCGTAAAACGCATCCATACAGTACGGAGAAGAGCACCCATTAAGGATTCCACATTTAACTAGGAGCCGTTAGCGTCAGTGCTTTTCTTATTTATTTTCCTTGTTCTTGTTTCTTGGTGTCGTATTATTAGACGACAAATCCACCTGGAGTTCTATCAAAACCATTCCGATGTTGCGCGTGTTATTGAACTGTTATGCGCACAGGCTGTCGAGTGTGTTTTTATTTATGGTCAAAGTTCATTGTCAAAGTTATATTTTTGGCGGCTCTCTAGCGCACTTAATCGAGATCCACATAGGTTTCGACTGATAAATGCAATTTAAGTGAAACATAAAAAAATTGTACTGAAGCATAAAGATATCCTAACTGAGAATAAACAACGAAATGCCTGTAGGATTAACAAGCACAAACAATTCAATGACGTTTTCCTACCACAGTCGCTGCGTTTCATGTGACTGAAACTCCGGTGTAGTTCCCACGAGTAGTCGCAATTTAAAAAGCAGTAAATACCGTTTTCACAAAGTAGCCCCCAGCCTCACGTCACTTGCCTTCTGTGAATGCGGCTTCAGCTCTTGCTTTTTTTTATAAGCATAATACCTTTGATGACAAACTCAAATTACATGGATTGATGACATTTAGAAAATTAATCCCTAATAAGCCATCAATTTCAAAGGCAACTGCTTATAGTTCGACAACACTTTTTCATTATCTGATAAAACCGTTGTATTACTGTTCAGGGGGAAATACTCCATCAACCACCACGCTTCAGTTTAGTGCTTGTCAGGTACTCGGAAAATTTAAGGAGCCATTGTCAGAGAGGGGACACTGAAGCATGGAGTTCTTCTACGAGCTCTGTTTATATCAGCAGGCTTTGTCACGTGTTCAAAAATTTGTGTCACTACACAGTGTATTGTGGTTTACACACTTGAGTACAATTATACGGATGCAGAGAAAAGTGTTCACCTTTCCAAATCATTCCCTTGTTGCAAGTCTACTCCACGGTTTGGTATTGACCTGCAGACATATAGACGAGCGCTGTGTTGAGACCGACTTTTTTATTAATAAACCACAAATTTTATAGTCTTTTTACTCCTGACACTGCCAAATTCTAGCCGTTCTGTTCAGAATATGGGACAGAGCAAGTTAACCCGGTTCAAATCTTGTCCCATAACGAATTGTGAAAATCAGGGGAATCTGTGCGGCATTCATTTGTAGTCGTATAGTTGCGCTCAGGTAGGCGTAAATTTATCCCACCTGCTCGTATTATCCCACGGCGAAAAAAAAGAAACACCGGGTGACACGCAAAAAGCTAGGGGTGCAGGTAGAAAAGACACACACACAGCGCTACTGTTCAACGAGAAGTGAACATTAGTAGCACTTTTTGGCTCTTGCCTTCTGGTTGTGCTCTGTCTTGGCGAGCTACATAAGTACTCTGTCATCGTAAACTTAGACAGTGCTGAAACTTTTTGCGCTGAACGTGCCGGTTTCTGTCCCTGCTGCAGGCGGCGTATGGCGGCTACATCTACTCGTACGCCGTGAAAGGAGCTGCACGTCTTCCGAGGGCCGACGCCGCCTACCTCAACGCCCTCTTCTGGGTCAGTACCCGCGCTGAACTATATTATCGCGGGTCACGAGAAAAGCCTTGGAGACTGCGGGATGCCTAACAATCATTTCGAAACTGTTCTTGCTAAACATGCGACTGCAGCATAGAATTATTAACTTTTTTTGCCGTTTTTTTTAAACTCGAACGCTGTCCTATCCTGGACTTCCGCCTTTTGGAGGATCGCCGGCACCCCTAGCCGGCCCACGTTTGCGTCGTGATGACGTGGTAAAGGAGCCATCACGGCGACGTAGTATGTCATAATTGTTATCATAATTCCCATGCCGGTTTAGATTTTATAACTCTCCCGTTAAGCTCGAGAGTGGAGGAGGAAGGGGCCTCTTTATGTCAGCCTCGTAGTTGATGATCCTGCCGATGCGCCACCCACATGTAACATGAAAGGTGTTAATGGTGACACAGGATTGCCGTCGTGCACGGTTGTCACGAGGATATCACCGCCGGGGGCCCTTTCATACTGCCTCTCGCAGCGTTTGATTTGCATATGCTCATCTGCTCGTCCAAGGTACTAGCGCAGTCTGCATTTGTTTTAACCCGTCTACACGATAACTGGTTGCATCTCTAAAACATGCACCTAACCGACTACTGTTCAACCACTACCAGCAATTCGGGACAAGCGCCGCTTCTTGATCCCTTGGCTGCTGCCACGGCTTTGGACATTACAAAATAGCACGCTGACGTCATCCGTGACATGTTGTAGGGCTAACTGCGCTCGTTGTAGGGCTAACTGCGCTGGTGCACTCAGTGCATGCGCGTTCGTCTTTGCGCCATAATTTTCTCCTTGATAGCCGAATTCGCGTATTCAACCGGGACGGCAGCGAAGCGTTTCCACCACACTGCCGTACACTGTTCCAAATGTCGAATACTTGCCCTCCCTCCGCCCTGCAACCGCCCCTGTCCTCCACGCAGGGCATGTTCGCCATGGGTCGGCTCATATCCATCGCCCTGGCCACCAAGCTGGCACCGGCGCTCATGCTGCTCTGCAACGTGGTGAGTTCACGCTTCTTTTCTCCCACAGAATGTCGCTTCGAGGCTCATGTATTCAAACCCAAGAGGGTACAGTGGCCGCAGTTTTCATTTTGTAGCGATGCCTGCTGGATAAGCTTGCCGTATACCCACGACCTGTCTTGGCGCTGAGCCGGAGCTGCGGAGGAAAAGAGCATGCCCACTTATGTCCTAGCATGCGCACTTATGTGTATCCACTAGCATGCACGCTTATGTCCCTAAGGGTCGGAAATAGTGAGTGTGTAAGATCGAAATCAGTTCTAAGGCTTGCGCGCCAAATACACTCTAAACGGGAAAGAATAAAAAGGGAGTAAGCTGCCCTCTATCACACAGGGTGTGCGATAGAGAACAGCTTACTCACTTTCTATTCATATTTCGGCGTATTTGGGCTTCGGGTGTATTCCCGGACCCCTTCTATGGCCGCACTGCTGAGCTCGCCTGGGTAACAATCAAGGCCCAGACACAACTGGATAACAATCAACAGCGCCCAGTGCTTGATGAGAGTACACTGTATGTGCACTGTATGCACACTGTATGTGCACGTGCAGCATACACTGCGTACATGGACGCGTAGGTAGGAGTACACGATCTGCATGCTACTCATATGGGCTTGGTAGACGAGGAAGATGTGGAAAAGGTAGGGGTATGGTAAGCAAGACAGGGAATCAGATACACAAATGGACCTTAGCACTAATTGGAAAGACTAATTTCAACGCTTCTCTCGTGGCATAGATGTCCCGATTTCTGCAGCCACAGATTACTATAGTCATAGGCAGCTCACAGGGCATATGCGCTCTGGCAAGCTCCACAGCGGCTAAGAGACTTCCATACTGCTCTGAATAACATGAGCTACCCGTGCTGCTTCGCGACATTGTGAACTCGCCTTGTGAGCTCCGAGTCTCGCTTGGAGCAACGAGGTTTTCTTTAGTTAAGCCGTTTACCCTCCTAACGCTTACGTATTTTTCATCTTGTTTGCACGGAGAACACTGCAGCTTCGCGAGTAAAGCGATCACTTCGGTTGGGGAATGTTTTCTTTGCTGATTTTTTTCCTTCTTTGTCTATTTCCTTCTATCCACCACTCTTTCTTGATTTTATTGTCCCCTATTCATTTCTTTACAAAATGGAGAGAGGGAGAGCAAACGCTGCAGTATGCAGCTTGAAAACCATTGCCACTTACGTACAGCGCAATCAGTCCCAGCGCGCAGTGCGCCGTACAATCCCCACTGCACGTGTACACGATTCTCTTTCAGAGCGTATAACCGTGTCGGGGCCGTCTCTTCTTTCTATCCATGCATCCCCTCCACAACGCGGCGCACAGTGCGGGTGCACCCTGGGCGTCTCGCTGATGCTGTGCTTCCCTTGGAGCAAGGCGGTGCTTATCATGGGCACCATGCTCATGGGCGTCTTCATGAGCAGCGTCTTCCCCACCGCGCTGTCGCTCGCCGAGCAGTGCATCTACGTGTCACGTGAGTGTCACGCCACCTACCTGCTTCTTGGCGAAGGAAGGAAGGAACGAAGGGAGGGAGGAAGGGAGGGAGAGTGGAAGAAAGGAGAGAGGAAGGGATTAAAAAATGAAGGAAGGAAAGAAAGAAGGGAGGTAGGGTGAAAAAGAGGGAGAGGCGAAGAAAGGCAGAGAGAGAAAGATAAATAGGAAGGTACGAAAGAAGGAAAGGAGGGAGGGACAACAGACCGAAGGAAAGATGGAAGGGAAGAGTCAAGGAAGGCGGGTGGGAGGAAGGAACGGAAGGAAAGAAGGAAAGGAAGGAAACAGTTGGGGGTGAGACGAAGGGAGGAAAGAGGGAAGGAACGGAGGAAGAGGAATAGAGGAAGGAAAGGTGAGTGGGAGGGACGAGGGAGGAAGGAATGGAGGGAGTGATGGACAAAGGGAGGAGAAAATTAAGGAAAAGAGGGAGGAAGAAAGTATAAGAGGGAGAAAGGGGACGAAGAAAGGAAAGAACGAAGAGAGGCAGGAAGGAAAGGAAGGCGGGAAAGAAGGAAGGAAGGGAGGATGGAAGGAAAAAAAAATTTGAAGACGCTGAAGCTTCGTCTTTAAGAGTGAGACGCGGCTGCCATCGCGCGTCGTGTGGCCCGTTGGACAATTTAAGGAAAGGATGCCTGTCTCACATATCTCGGCAGACACTCGAACCGGGCCGTGAGGGAAGGATAATGAAATGAAAATTGGTTTTAAGGAAAGGAAATGACGCCTGTCTCACAATTCTCGCTGAACGCCCGTACCGCGCCGCAAGGGAAGGAAGAGGAGGAGGAGGAGTGCGAGGAGGACCATTTTTCGCTCACGGCCAACGCGGCCGACACCGGCTTTTATGCTACTCGAGATCCTTAACACTGTCGCTTTAAAAGGAGGGACGAAGGAAATGAGGGAGCGACAAAGGAAGGAACAAGGCGCTGTAGTGTAGATGTGCGGATGAGAGGCGCCCGTGTGCTGTGCGATGTCAGTGCACGTTAAAGATCCCCAGGTGGTCGAAATTATTCCGGAGCCCTCCCCTACGGCATCTCATTCTTCCTTTCTTATTTCTTTTCCTTCACTGTACGGTTTAGCTGTCCGCCTACGAAGAGTGAGGAAGTCACTGCGCCCTTTCCTTTCCTTTCCTTTAAACCAATTTCCTCAAAACTATCCCTTAGCGTTTTTCCTCCATAAAAACGCTAAGGAGCCCGTGTGCTGTAGGATGTCAGTGCATGTTAAAGATCCCCAGGTGGTCATAATTTTTCCGGAGCCCTCCACTGCGGCACCTCTCTCTTCCTTTCTTTTTTCACTCCCTCCTTTATCCCTTCCCTTACGGCGCGGTTCATGTGTCCAACGATATATGAGACAGATACTGCGCCATTTCGTTCCCCAAAAACCAATTATATATATATATATATATATATATATATATATATATATATATATATATATATATATATATATATATATATATATATATATATATATATCAAAACTAATCTCAGACTTAAACCCTGCCTGGTGTGCTGCGCCTAACTTTATGAAAGGCGCCTTTCGTTTCTGTGGGGAGTGGAAACGCGACAACTGAGGAACTGCCGCCTCTGTGCAAGCATCCGTAGTGCGGTATATACAGGGTGTTCTAATTTACTTAATACATATATTTTTTTAAGTGCTGCCTTCAGAAATGCCTGTGAAGTTGTGTTATCAAGACAGGCGGGTAGCTTGTTCAAGCGTATGTCAAATATTGTTTGATCAATTACCTAATTTACGCTAACTTTCAACTCACATTTTCAACTAATCTGCAGTGAATAAAATAAAATGCTTTCTGTCTGTGTTACTAATTGGCTGTTGCAAAAAAATAGCAACAAGCTGATCTGTCCGTATAAAATAACAGCACTTCGGGGCTGTCGGCAGGTCAGTTCTCCAGGCTAGGCCTCAGGTAACTGTCCCGCGTGCCATCAAACGTTCGGCTGCGCAGCCACCGATGGCTTTCACCGACTCCCAGCGAGGGACCCGGGATCACTCTTGCCCTGCTTCGTGGCTCTCAAATTTCCCTTGCCCTCTCTCCCTCTGCTTGCCTTGCAGCTCGAATAACAAGCACGCTAGTCTTCGGAGCAGCGCTGGGAGAGATGTCGATGCCTGTCATCTTGGGACACGTGAGTGCATCATCTCAGTCCTGCCCTCCGCTAACTGCCAGCCAGCCTACAACAGCGAACTTTCTTATGTTATAGTTTCGCCTGACTCCCTTTCAGCCCCAGCTACTTTTTTGTTCTTATAGTACTTTTATACTATTTACCCTAATCTACTACCAGTTATATGTTCTGTGCGTTACAAATTTTATCTCAGTTCACTGCTTCCTCTTGATTGCAGCTTTGATATCATTAACTCAGGTATTTTCAACAGCCCACGTCCACTTTCTTTCTGTCGTTTATAGTAGTTAGCCCTATCTACTTCCTCTCCACACTATAGCATACGATTCCTGAAATACTCCTCATCGTTGTCCTTTATGTATTACCTTTCGTCTTTGTTTTTGATTATGCGTTCAGAAACTCCCCTCTTAATGACATTTATTAGTACCCCCCATTTAAACCATTCTGCTCAAGACGGCGCATTGAACGATCGATATTAATCATGGGTGATACCAGATCCCGCACTCTCTGTACATTTTTATTTCCCCAGTCCTTGGGTATAAAAGATTCTTTTCTTTTTTATTTGAATCTAAACACTTGTTCCTCCATTTCCATTCACTCCCTCTTCCTTGTCGTTCTGCCGCAGGAGTTCCACCGCGTGGGACCGGCGGCGTTCCCGGTCACCTGCATGGTGCTCTGTCTGCTCTCGTGTGTCATCTACACCGGCCTCTGGGCCGTAGGACACCAGCTCACCGGAGGAAGGGGTACGATGCGCTGGACATCGCACAAAGAGAGCAAATTATCAGCGAGGCCGAAGTTTGGATCAGGTTTGGTTTCGATACCGATAAAAACATCAGGACCATATATCCTTTACATCGCTGTTAGCATCGCTACACGCTCTCAGTCTACAGAGCGACTGCACACCCACCATAGTCCTCCTTAGAGAAAGTTGGTTTGGTATTACGGGATTTAACGTCCCAGAGCGACTCAGGCTATGAGGGACGCTGTAGTGGAGGGCTTCGGAAAGTTCTATCAGCTGGGGTTTTTTAACCCGCATTCACATCGCACAGTAAACCTGCCTCTAGCATTTTGCCTCCATCGAAATGCGAACGCCGTGGCCGGGATCGAGCCCACGTCCTTCGGGTCAGCAGCCGAGGACCATAACCACTGAGCCACAGCGGTGATCCTAGGGAAGGGGATAAAATCCTAATCAGGAAGGGCGTCAGGCAGGCAGTCAACTCTCCACTGCTACTCATCGCGTGTTTACACTGATGAGTAAACACGAAAACCTCATGAAGTTCTCTCTGCTAGCTTTCCCGTTCTCTGTCATTAGGCCCTAGCGATGGCCTAGTAGTCTTAGTATCCAGCTCAAGTTTAGGAGGTGCGGGATTCAGTCCCTCGTGCCTACGAGCATCTGCTGTTTTTTAATGGGTAAAATCTTTCTCCTGACGTGTTGCTCGGGTTCCCTAGGGGTGAAATGCTTGCGAAAAAGTTTTCTGATCTCACCTCCTGCAGATCAAGATTATACACGGCGTTCTTTGGCCAAATATATATATCGAAAAACACAGCAGAAAATGTTCTGTGGTCGCAAGATTTTCCTGTAGTGTTTTGGGACTTTATACAACAGGAATTCTAGTAACAAAAGGATCTTCTGTAGTGTTGTGCAGTCTCCTTTCGGAAAAACAAAGCCAGCTCTGTCGCGACAACAGACAACTTCGCAATACTAAAGAAAAATCGGTAGAAAAGACCGGACGACAAAATTTTCTCATGTTTTTAGGGCCGGCTCTGTCGTATTTTTCGACTGAGTTAAAATCGAAACAATACGACTAAGGGCACGTGGTATGTGCCGTGAGGAATATCAGAGCGGGCGCTGCTCATTATGTTTGCGGGCAGTTGTGGCTTGCTCGACCACAGCAACCATGCCCTTCTCTCTTCTCGTGCAGGCCTCTTCACGGCGTGGCTGTTCGGAGCCAAGCCCGAGTGCGGAGAGGACTCCGGCCTGATGACGCAGCACGTGCGCTACTATTCGCGCATGCGCAGCGACCTCTCCGACAATAGCGTCGACGAGCACGAGAGCGCGCTCACTGCCGCCGAGCCTCCGCTGCCTTCGACTCAGCAGGCAGCGCCCCCACCGCCCACCCAGTCGTCCCCCGTCGCCACGTCGGGCGTCCCGCTCAACCCGTTCCTGCAGTAGTAACGGCGACGCCTGCGTCTACTTAACGAGGCCACTAGGTGGCAGCTAGGTCCCGTTGACGGCAGTCACTCGTTGCCTGCCTTCGACGGTACACGAAGAGGGTCACGGAGCTGTCCTCCGATGCTGGGTGAAGGGCGGAGGTCTCGGTCTTGGTAAAGAAGGCCTCAGTGGTGAGGAAGGTGACTAGGCAATTGTAGCAGTATTGGCTATCTTCTGGTTCCACCGACTGTGGTCGCTGAGGCGGAATGGCGCCACAAAACGTGATACACGGCTATGGCAATCCTCCCCATTGTTTGTCTGCCAGTGGCCCAAGCAGCTCAGCTAGGGCAAGGCAGGCAGAGGTCTATGTTGTAATTCGTGCTGGAAAAGGCTTGAGCGACTTGTCAGAAGACACGTCGAAGACTGTTTGGTGCGCAGATACGTTGCCTATGGCTTCAGAAATGTCGCTGGTGCTGCCAGGGTTACAGATTCCTCTGCTGCGTGCATGTAAGGAGGACAAACTATATAGTGTCGTTCAGCGACTCCTCAGATCCCATAGCTTGGAATAGGACTTCAGCGATATGAGTTTTTCATTCGTTGGCTGCAGGATGCAAATGGATAGCCATTATGGCCCCAACATACAGTTGTGGTGCACTGTTCATTGCTCTTACGTTCTAATCGCACCCCTTAAGTGTTTGTGTGATGTCTAGAGTAGCGCGCAGCTTTCTGTTCACTTGAAACCACGATGAAAGACGTGCTTGAAACGGACAAGCAAGTGTTGTGCATGAGCCTTTTACCCCTGCGATATTTTTTAAGTATTGCAGGACCTTGAAAGCAAATTCTATGCCTGCATTCTCGTCCTAAACTAGGCCGTTTAAAGTTGTGGAACTACAGAAGCGTTTGCGCTAAGATGTCTGTACGGGATGAACACGCTGTTATCTGTGGTTTTTCTCGAATTTTGCACGTTCGAGGTTATTCCTCACGGACAATCTTCAGGGTTGGTTTTCTTTTCTTTGTGACGTACCTTAGAGTTTTGGTGCATTCAGAGTTTCGAAGTGGAGACAAGACCTGCTGGGAAAACCACCCCGCGTCCACCGATGTCTCGTCTGGCTGTGATTTTCCTGTCGCGAACTAAAAACTTTCTCATCGAACGGACCGAGGAAAACTGCCAGATTTCTCGCGATCCTGCTCAGGACTTTGACAGTGACCGGAAAACAACTACACAGTTATGCGTTAGCTCTGCGGTTATGAGGTTTTGTTGCGATAAAACATCCCAGCTGAACAAGACAACAAAATATTTTTTTGTTATCAAAACAAATAACTTTAGCGTTTTGGCACATAAATTTGTCGTATACAGACGTTCTTGCTGTAGTGACCAAACGACAGAAATTGGTGTAGTATTTTGGGATAGCCTGCCATCATTTTTTTTAGATCTAACAATTCATCGTATGAATATTAAATTGAAAATTAATCGCTTTAAAATGAACATTTTTACTAATTAATTCCAGCCTGCTTTAAACGTGGTATCAATGCTTCAGGATCCGAGAGATTGAAGAGCGGAATTCCTTTAAGACTCGGGCACGCAGTTAAACTGGCAATCATAAATAAAGGGTGCATCATGTATGTCAAGCAGAAATTCGTCGGACAATCACCATATTGCTTTCCGCAAGCGACCCGCACAACGAAACTTACAAATTTTCGACTGAATTTTGGGAAACCACAAACTAAAAAAAAAAATCTGCTGCTTCGTCGACTCGGAGACGATGTCACGCCGATATTTTTAGTGGACCCGCACAATCAGCTTCCATGGATGTCCACAGAAACAATCATTTTGAGCCACACGCAAGACGAACTGTGCTGACACAAAAGATGTCCTAACAATTTTTTTTTTCAAAAGTGACGACTTCACTGGAAAGAAGCCTGCACAGTTTGTCAAAAGCAACCGGTTTTTGTTGTCTGTTAATGTACGGACAAATGTAAATGGATGCTAATGATCGAGGAATTGCTTCCTTAAGTGTATGTTGTACTCTGAGGTGCTTGTTGATATCCCGTACATAATAAGGGCTCCCTGTACATGACGAAATACTGCAGCACTATCTAATCAGCGTAGATGAGGAAAAGTTAATCGCAGCCTCACGATACGGCTCAATGTCAAGGCGGTGTAGCACATCAATATTTAATGCGCATAGGTGCAGGCTCTATCTAGTACCTTGCTGCTCCCCATTGCGGAGTGCAGGTTGTTACCACTTACCATAGAGTTTCTTACTATTAACTAGAGGGAAAGCTGGCGCCCCACCTATGGGAGTTTGCATGGAGCTTCCTCGAGACCACCTGTACCACCATGGCCGCTCTAAGCATCATGGGGCGGCGAGCTGCCGACTGCAGAACCACAACTTTTCGCCAAAACATAATGAAAAACGAAACGTTGTACGATAACCAAGAATGTCCGAACATTCAATCTCCTGTCTATAAATTGCAACAAACGAGCAGAAAAGCATGTCAATGTAAAGTTTGCCCAAAATAAGCGATGACTTGCTCTCCTATTGGCGAAGTATTGCACACCACAAAAACGAATATTTCGTGCTAACACAGGCATTTTTAAAAATAAATATGTTTACAAAAAAATGTTGCTTGTACACTTTCAAAGGTTTTTTTTTTTAATGGCACTTCGGAAAACAGAAACCTCTTATTGGCGTCGTGTGCTGTTGTGTTTTCGCTGCTATGGCTTTTGAGCACTACGTCTGCGCTAAAGTCGTCTGCGCGCAGGGCGCGCCGTGGACGGAACGGGACATCTCAGTAACGCCACTCTGTGTTCCTGAAAAAAAAAAAAAAACTGTCCCGCACCAAGTAGCTCATCGCCCCATGATGCTTTGAGCGCCCATGGCGGCTGAGGTGCAGCGCCGCCAGCTTTCCCTCTAGTTAATCGTAAGAAAGGCTATGCTACTTACCCCGTCCCCTGGCCCGCCAAATGCAGGAAGTACAGCGCCATCTAACAGTAGAAACAGGCACTTCCCAAGAGTTGATGTTAACAACATTAGAAACAGGCCTGCGGACTGGTGCTCTGGTGCGGGGTATTAACATTCTCTTCCCCTTGGTCAGGATAGCTAACCGGAAAGCTCTTCCGGTTCTGGTTCTTCCTCCCTCTTGCATGCGGAGGAGGCCAACTGGAATCCAGCGTAGCGCTCTCGCCATTTCCTCCCAAATCGTTCAGTTGGTATCATGGAGGAAGTAAAACTCAGGAGAGGCCCTCGCTATCCGAGCTGCGCGCCACAAAGTGTGCCGGAAGTGACGCGTCCTCGCAAGGAGTACTGGGAGTATTTGGCCACCGGCGCAACCAATAGCAACGCAGGGCGAGTTGGCATCGTCTGCTGCAATGCCTTCTGCGCATGCGCAAGCGTGCAAGGACGGCGGCCAAGAAGGGGGGGGGGGGGAGCAGGAGGGAGCCGAGTTCAAAAAATGTTACGTAACCGCCTCTCCTGAGTTCTTTCTTCCCTTTTACATAAAGGTGTCGCTAGAGGACAGCTTATTCCCCTTTTTACTCCCACATAGGCGTATTCGTGTTTAGTGTCTGAGGCGAGCTTCTGTACTTGTTGAATACACTCCCCGTCCTGTTTCATGTGGAAACTTCGCCACCTCCGGCAAGGCAAGGCATTGTGCAACGTCGATGTTTCTGCTTCTTCTGAACAGCGGCTGCCCGGTATTAAAGCGGGCACCTACGATGTACCAGAAAGACTGTGCATAGTCAATCAAAAGAAGTCTTTCAGCCACAAACACGTGGCGTGTAGTGGGTAGTCGCGTTAGAAGAGAGGTATTTGTTTTTGATGACACACTTTATTATGGAGAACAAGACGAAGTTTGGTACGTCAGTTTTCCGGGTACGGAAGTCCCGCTGCCTTGAGTGGGCTGAGCAGCTTCAAGAGCACAGGCTCCGTAATGCAGTTTCTCCGATGTTACCGTGACAATATGCGTTATAACATTCCATTCTTGCAGGTATTCATTCAGTGCAACCAGAATCTGCTAGGATACAACGAAAGGCAACTCATATGAATTTTTTTTTCTTTCAAGTGTTTACGCAATTTCTATAGGGAACCCCACGAGTCCAGTAGTAACATTATGGGTCGGGAAATTGAATCGAAGCCTCAGTAGACAGTCGCGTCCCGAGAGGCAGCTGGCTGCTATGAGCAGTGCTTGAAATCAGTTGCGCTCTACTCGAATATTAAGCTGTGTTTCACGCATGTTTTAGAAGACATTGCGGGCGCCTGATGATGGAAGATATAGCTGCGCACGACTGTTGGAGCTACACAAGTTGACGGAAGGGACTGTCAGCATTGTTCCCCTTTGTAAGCACTTTTCATACGTTTTGAAACGCGAATAAGATGGGCATTCACTCGTTCTCTTAATTCGCACAAGTGTTATTATCAATCCATAAACTATAGTCGTCGCTGCCAATTTCGTATATTTCTTTTCCTCAAAGCAACAAAAGAATACCTTACTCTTTTTAAGGGCGTAAAAATTCATTATTTGAAAGTCCATTTAACTTGAAATTCATTTCTGTGCACCTGATCCACATCGCCATCACACGATAACTGTTCGTCAGGCCCCGGTTAGATTCCGGTGGCAAGGTCGCAACTGAGTACGGGTTTTAGTTACAGCGCTAACAAACTTGCACACCAAGTTTGCAGATGACATGGACAAGAAATTTCGGCGTGCCGAAGCTGGAGTATTTAGGCATGCCTTGCGAGCTTTACGCATGTCTTTCAGCCTCAAAAACTCGCCGCCAACGCAAGCGCTTGTAGCAGGAGATTTTATGAACAGTACACTATGCACCGCCATATTGAAGGTTGTCAAAGCTAACGTCAAGCCTCTCAGAACGAAAGGCGGAAAGCTGGTGCGTATTAAACAGACTTGAAATGACAACACGAGTTGAGCGTAAATCAATAGAATATTTGCATTTCAGGGTTTCAGGTATGCATATTTCGTCTAAAGCAGAACGTTATTTGCTCCTAGATGAAACAATGGGGACAAGACGTCATGTAACCGCAGCACCTCACTATGATCTATTCCGCATTATAATCTTGAGACACTGGCTGCCTCTCGAATATCGCTTGAGAGGCACGAATAATGAGAGAATTATTATTGATATGTTTGTGTTATAAGACGGAGCCTTTAAAGTGATTTCTGAATAACAGAATGCAAAGCACGAAACGCTGCTCCAAACAACGTGAATCAGAAAAGGCATAGTCTCGTCACACACCGCTTGGCCACTCATGATGCATGGTTATATGACGTCATGCTAGGCGTTATGAGTTCAACTGATGTAGCATGAAATATGAATTCGTTCAATTGCGAATTTACAAGATCTTTCTGTCAGTGCCGAACGAACTGAGAACTAATTCCGACGATACCCACTGTTGGACTTCACTGAAGAGCTGAAACGGTCGGGAGTTGGGTTTATGACCCTTTAAGTTTATTTGAACACCGTTCTGCGTAACGTTTTTTCTCTCTTCTGCTTCGGTGTCATACGACTTGAGCTAGAGTTCGCCAATTTGTTTATGTCTTGTCATTTTTGCCATTCCCAGTCGAAAAAAACAACAGAATTAACCGCGTCAAAAATACGACAAAATAGTTTCTCGCTCTGTCGTAATGACAGCTTTATCTGTTGCTCTCAAGTATTTTTCTGCACATCTGTGGTACTTTTCAGTAGCAACTGCCCAAAAGTTTGTTGTTACGACAAAAAATTTTGTTATGATTACAAATTCATGGACGGAAACATTACAGAAAGTTTCTTGTGAAGACAGGAAATTTGCTGCTCTGCTTTTCGACTGGGATTGGCTCAATCTCATAGATTGAAAGGACGTGGCCTCACTGGAGTCGATCACAAATAATGAGAGAAAAAGAAACGGGAATAAAATTGGAACGGAATCCTTTCATCACGCCAGTCCATATTTTATGCCTTTTTTCCTGTCGCGTCCGAATTCATCAGCAAAAAGAAGAGGGATGATTCGTACTGCCGAATGCAGGAGGTGCTGCTTGCAAGAGTTTATGCTAAGTGGGTTAACGGTGAGTTGAAATGACAACCAAGCTTTTCTGAATGCTGCGAATGTGCAGCATCGAAAATCAGCAGCAGGAAAAAAAAAGCCATGCAATTTAATGTTAGTCACGTAGTCCCATATATACACACACCGTAAAGACGCAAGCTAAGAATATGCCAACGTTGAGCTCTTCGCCTTGAAACCGACGTCTTTCAACTTTGCAGCGCTGTTTTATACATGCTGACTTTTTTTCCATGTTGTAAGTGTATCCATATATCACTTGTGCAAAGGGAAAAAAAGATATTGTTGTCTTTAGCTCGTTGTGAATGTTGTCAATGTCTGTGTATGCCCGTGGTCTTCATTATAGTATATACACTATTATTAATGTAATCCGCCAGATCTATCCTTGCATGTTGCCACGTGTCTTTACGCCTTAAAAAAATATCTAGGCTTTTAAATATCTGTATGTGATGGTTGCTGAGACTGTTGACGAAAGAACGATTATATCTTCCGGTTCTTTTGTGTCGTGATATTAATTCTGTGTTCTTTCTACGGAACTTGATGCTGCAAAGAGATACCGGACATGTGTCTGGTCAGGGTTTAGTCATCGTCTGTTCCCTGTCTGTGAAACGTTGGCAGCTACATTTTCGGACGAAAAGGATGCGCTTTATGCAGTCGTTGGAGATAACGTTGACTTTTTAATATAGTGTATTTATTTATTTTTTCGGAAATAAGGTTTAGAATGCCATATTTAAACGAATCATTACCAAGCTCCAGGGAGCAGCACTCATCGCGCTTCCTTGCGTTCGAGTCACAGAAAAATACAATTAAGAGAAGAAACCTAGGCAGTACGTTACCGTATCTTGGCCAATCCCCCCCCGTGGGTATGTGCCATGTTTACTGAGGCAAACAACAACAGCAACAATACAGTATAAGCCGGCAGAAACGTTCCCGATTCTTCCATAACATCAGCACTTTCATTTCATGAGCGCAAGACTTAAATAATAAGTCGCCCTTAAAATCTCGTTTTGCACGACGTGAAGCCGTGGCGTTCTCGTGAGAAACGACGAGAAGTAACTCCGCGAAATTGTCACATATTAAGCTGTCGTCCTCAGACGGGACTGAAAAAGAAATAGAACTGGATTACAGCGCAGCTAAACCATCGCAATCGTTTCGCTGAGGCTGCCAACGTCCGTCTCCCGAACTGTAATGCAAGGCATCGCACTGCCTTAGACTGTATGCCAAATGAAAAATCGCCGCTTTAGTTAACCACTGGCGGTTGCCACTTAAACGTGGCCCAGTTGCCTGGACGGCAGGTTTGCGAGCCTGTCCCTTTGTTTTCCTTCTGCGGTTGTGTGAGGATTGAAGGTCCGAGGTTCCACGTAAGATGTGTACTTTAATTTAAGCATTGTGTGATAAATCGTGACTCGAAGACAAAGCTTCTGAAACGAGCTCGTAGTGTTAGCCCTCGCTGTCTGCAGTGACAGCGTGGCTCGCTTATTGCGGCATTATCGAATAAAAGAAAAGAAAATTGAAGCTTAAGTGATAAGCGGAGAAATGCATACAACCTGGCTCAATCAATGGAGACAATCGGTTCCTCTAAAACGGCGCAATCAAGGGCTGCTGTCAACCAGCAGCAAAGCTACCAAATTGCACTGACCTTTGTCAACACCACTCTGCCTAGAATATTGAGCCACGTTGTCACTCTGTTGCCGGTAACGTTCAACGATTCTATTCTAGTTGTGGGTTTTTCAGAGGTCGATAATCGTGGCCGTTTTATCTCTGCGCCGTTATAACGCTCACATAAAAAAAAACTTAAAAATAGAAAGCTTACTGCATGTTATACCAGTATATTTATTGCCGACGAAAATCATGGGCTTTTAATTGTGGTGTCCTCAGCGTAGATAATCAAGCATGCGACTGTATTCGTATTTCGAAAGTGAGCCAAGAGTGGTGAAAAAAAAAAACGAATTTTGCCGAAGTCTGCGTCCAGCTTCGCCCTGAAGGTTCGCTTGGCGGGCAATGGTTGTCGGCCAGATCGTCGGCCATGACCGGTCTGGTGGCCCGAAAATGGCCATCATGAGGTCTGAGACACGTGTGCGTATGTGTGTATGCGTGTACTTGTAACCTACATGCCGAAACATATTTACCATGCAGTTGACTCTCTTTAAAGTGATGCAATAAACAAAAATATTTCCTGCTGTCTGAGCAAATTTCGCCTCCGGTATTTCACTTTTTTTTCTCATTCACCCAGTTCGCGAGGCTCCAAGTGTTGTAGACGTTCACAAGCAGCGATAAGAAAGAAATATACAAGGTGGGCGATTTTATTTCATGCACACATTTTGCGAGAAAGTTTCAGTCTATCATCTGCTTCACTGGACGAAATCTCCTGCAGATATGCTCCTTAGAGGTAAACACACCGTTCCCCTTAGTGCACCCTCTCTCAAGAGCCACCTTGACGACCTCACCATAGATGGCGTTCTCTTCTGAGTGCTGCGACGCCTGGACATGTCAGCTCCACCCATCTCGGCAGAAGATTCACGAGTCTCGCTGCAGTTGCTGCACATTTCGCTGCCTAAGTTAGCTGAAATCAGCCTGCACAGTGCCGAGATACTGAGAGGAAGAAAACTAAATAAACAAAAAAAAAGTATGTAGACTAATACACGGGGCAACAGGAAACCGGTCAGATAGTGTCCAGTTTCGTCAGCCGCTCACCACAGCCTTGAAGGGTTGAGAACGAACCTGAAGGAAAATGAGCGTATGCAGTCTTCGCTTGTGCTCGTGCATTAGTTTTGTGCTGCGTCCGGCTTGACTTAGAATATTGCGCGCTTGGATGCTGAATGTGGCCATCGGCTCCTGGCATTTCTTTCAGGAAGAAAAACAAGGACTACCTTCCCGAACTGTCGCCCATCCATGAGGCGATGAAATGATTGCGACAACATCGCCGCTCCCCACCCTACTCCCACTTGTGCATTCATCCTTGCACTTTCGTACTGCACTTGCCGCACGTGATTACAGGTGGCAGTTCTCAAGAGACCCCACTGGCCCCTAACCTATGCGGCTTTTAAGGCCCAGGGTCGCCAAGGTAACTTTATTTTGGCCAGAAGGTGAAAATGGTTGTTGTCGCCCATAACATATATGTCATGGGCGACATCGACGCAGTTCAGCCAAGTGAAAGTACCATGCTCAGATGCGATTGTGAAGAAGCCGGAAGCACTGTCCTATGCAGGTGGGATGAGTCACACCTGTTCCTCTCGTAATACGACCTGTATATCCTATACCCTACGTGGGATATATATCCAGAGGGAATCTCTGATCCTTTATTTTACATAAAGTATGCGCCCTATTCTGCACGTTTCGAGCGCAAACAGACAACACCGAGAAAAATGGACGACACACTGGAATATACCTGTATCCAACAAAACCATGCGTATGGGTTTTATACTCATTGAATTCTGTTTTAATAGTCATCGCAGAGACTAAAATTTACCGCAGCGATATTAAATGATTTAAATAACGCTTATCAAAATTCGCCTCTAGTTTTATCTGTTGCCGAATGGAACTCGCTACCTGCAAACATTGTCTCGCTTACGGAATCATCATCATTTCATGCAGCACTGCTAACCTTTTTAGAGTGTGCCAACCTGTCCGAAACCACATTTCCTTGATTATTTACTTAAACAGTGTTTTCAAGTGCTTGGCATTGTGTGAAATTCATTCCGCTTCATCTGATATGTATCTGTGTAGGCTGTTTATCTAAATGTTTATTTGATTGTATCCTTAAACTCGTGTTCCGATGGGTACTGATTGTTTGCTTCACATTTTAGGTTCTTATGTGTGTTTCACGCTACTAAACATTGTATAAACTTCGTTACTCTTTCCTTTCTTTCTTTCTTTCTTTGTTTGCTTCTGCTAGATGTTTTTTATGGTTCCTAATGCCTTCATATATTTACATTGTACAGATTTCCCTCATGCTTGAACTTTTTCGTCCCCCCCCCCTATGTAATGCCCTAATGGGCCCTTAGGGTACTCAAATAAATAAATAAATACATAAATAAATAAATAAATAAATTCTCCTAAAGGGTGGAGTATCTTCCGGAGAAATGTAATGGGGCACCTTCCTCTACAATTCAGTAGAGTGAAGAGTTTGGCGAGTCGGTACCTCATCGTTTACCGAGCGTCGGAAGAACTATGTCGACTCATCACAGGTGTGCCTGCACTTCTGGTGGGCAATGACAGCCTAAGGTGTGCACACAGTCATTTACACACACAACCTCGGCTCACAGGGCGGCGTTTCCTGAGACCCAGTGGAACGTACGCACGAGAGAGAGAAAGAGAAACAACTTTATTGATTCGAGCTCGACGTCTGCTTAGACGCCGTCGATGGGAGTGGTTCCCTCTTCACGGTCTACTATCTATGCCCGCCGCTGCGGTCTTCAATGTTCCCCTCAAAAATCGGAATTTGTGCACCTCCGCCCCTAACAGAAGTGCACAACTAAAATATCTCTCTCTCTTGAGAGCGGTCCCATACGCGAAAGTGATGAGATACGGGTACTCGGACTCTACATCCACAAACACAGGCGGCCAGACACTACATTGGCCAAACTCCGTAAGGTGGGGGACCAGGTGGGCCGCATGGTCCGCCGGGTTTCCAACAAACGCGGAGGGTTACGAAGTAAGGATGCCTTGCGGCTGGCAAACGCCTTCGTAACTAGTCGAATTCTCTATTCGACTCCTTATCTCCACCTACGGAAACAAGAGGAGGACGCCCTTGAGGTCATCCTTCGCAAAATTGTTAAACGTGCCCTTGACCTCCCCATCACTACTTCAAACAGCCGGCTTATGGCTCTTGGGGTGGTGAACACTTTCCGGGAGCTCCGGGAGGCGCACCTTACAAACCAGTACACGCGCCTGTCGCTAACGGAGTCGGGTCGCCGCCTTCTTGCTCGACTCCATATCCAACACACCCCTCCAATGGAAGACAGGTTTCGCATCCCGGAACCGTGGAGACGTGCCCTCCACGTGCGGCCTGTACCAGCAAACATGTCACACGAAGACCATAATGGTCGGCGGCTGGCACGAGCGGAAGCGCTAGCCCGATATTATGGCAACAAAACAGGTGTCTACTACGTGGACGCCTCCGGCCCTCACCACGGGGGATGGTACACGGCCGCGGTAGTTCACAACAGCAACACAGTTAACGGCCTAACTTTCAGAGCCCGCAGTGTAACACAAGCAGAAGAGGTCGCGATTGCTCTCGCGGCCTCACATTCCAATTCAAAATACATAATCACCGACTCGCGAGGGGCCTGTCGGAACGTCGAACAAGGCTGCACTCCCTTCCTAGCCTATCGAATATACCAAAATTGCATACGGGATACGGACCCCGCACACCGTTACCTCATATGGGCCCCTGCTCATCAGGGGTTGGCAGGAAACGAGGCAGCAGACGCAGCCGCCCGCGCGCTCTCTCACCGGGCTGTTTTCTCCTCCCCATCCGATCAGGAACCCGATTTTAATCCGGTCTATACATTCAAAGATATTACAACATATTATCAAAATTGTCATCGCCTTTACCCTAGTCCATGTAAAGGCCTGAAGAAGGCGGATGAGCGGCTCCTTCTCCGCCTTCTCGCCAATACATTGCTGTGCCCGGCAGCGCTAAAACATTTTGACCCCTCCTTTAGTGGCAGCTGCCCACACTGTAGTGCAGTGTCCTCTGACACCTATCACATGGTTTGGGCCTGCCCCTCCAACCCCGCTATTCCCCCCATCCCCAACCCAACCCGGGAGGACTGGGAGGCGACCCTGCTCGGCTGCCACGACTTACAGGCCCAACAAGCCTTAGTCGGGCGCGCCCGGGCGGCGGCAACCGCCACTGGGGTCCCATACTAGGGACCTCCACCTAGTGCTTGTACGGATCGGTCCCTTACGGGCTGATCCAAACATACCTCCTATTCATCCGCAATAAATGTTTTCACCACCACCACCACCACCCTCTTCACGGGACCCATATGCTTCCCTAGCCGCCTGGCCCCTGGAGATCACGACGAGCTCGATACAGGAAGTAAAATACACGCTTTTTTAAAAGTTATACATAGCTCACACGATGGCCGGCACATCACGAATGAACGAATTGATGGAGAAACCTGACCTTGCCCTTTCCCCGCCACTGTTTCCAGCGCTTGGCTGCTCTCGCAGAGATGGATTTGGATAACCAGCAAGCCATGGACGATTGGACAACCCGCCTCATAGAGTTAAAGACGGAGAGTTCACCTAACTGGTACGTAGAGATATAGTTGACTTAAAGAGCGTCCCCTTTAGAACGTGATGGTTGTGGGGACCGCAGGCTAAGTAGCTTTCGAAGCTGTTTCTCAGCTTTCTGAGATTTTAACGGTCCTCTAATTCACACCCTGCCGGTGAAACTAATAATAATAGTAATAATTGGTTTTTGGGGAAAGGAAATGGCTCAGTATCGTTCTCATATATAGCTGGACACCTGAACCGCGCCGTAAGGAAAGGGATAAAGGATGGAGTGAAAGAAGAAAGGAAGAAAGATGTCCCGTAGTGGAAGGCTCCGGAATAATTTCGACTACCTGTGGATCTTTAACGTGCACTGACATCGCGCAGCACACGGGCGCAAACGCAGCCGCCGCGGTTGGGTTCGAACCCAGGAACTCCGGATCAGTAGCCGAGCGCCCTAACCACTGAGCCAACGCGGCGGGTACCGGTGAAACTAAAATACCCCTATTGTGTGTTCATGCTGTAGGTGTACGAAAAAAAGTTCGATCCCCAGTGACCACGAGGAGAATGTGAGAAGAGAGCTTCTACCGAGTGGATTCAACGTCGCTTCTTTGAGTGCACACCCTCCTGTTCAAACGCACTAATGCCAAAGCGGATTTTTTTTTTATTTCCGCGCCAAAATCGCACGCTCCTTGCGCACTGGGCAGTCACCACTGCGGTCTTCCGTGTGTTCCCTCACCGACGGCGTGGTTTCGGTGCTCTTGACCTGCTTGGACCGAGATGGCGCCAAGTCACGGGAGGTGCGAAGAATAGCTCGTTCAGGGGGGGGGGGGGGGGGGGGGGGGACGGCTCTGAGGGTGCAGAGAGAAGTGCCTGCAGTGGTGCACTTATTGGCTGTAGCTCTACCAAGGCCACAGTCGAAAACCAAGGCCACCTACGCTTTCGCCACGCGTGTCTATCTTTTCAAATGAAAGGTGTCGGGACATCCTCTGGCGAAAGGAGCGTCGGCGTCTCACTGTGTCGTAACCGAAAACTACAGCGCTCACCAGGTGGCCAAAGAGCACGTTGTCCATGCAGGTCTCACCCATAAGGAATATGATAGTGGACGGTTTCGAGAATGTCGCCCCACCTGTGGGTATGTGAGCGCACTTTTGTAGAGGGCGTACAAATGAGGAGCACGGCACTCTATCTTTGCTCTGAGCACAGTTGTGCAGCGTATGCGGGCTGTTTACATTTCCTTTTACAACGATGGTGGCGTGGGGAACCTTCTTCGGTGTAAATGTTTAGCCGTTTGCGTGAGAAGAAGGTAAAAAGGAAGAAAAGAATCCGGCAAGTAATGTTGACAGTGTTTGCTGCGGGACTGGTTGGCTCGTGGTTTAGGTCGAAAATTTAGCTTAACGCAAAGGATAGGAGTGGCAATTGGACAAGACGAGCGCTGAATCACGTTTCTTTATTGGGGAAAAACGCGCGCACATATACACATTGTTCAGACATTTCATCTGTCACGAAAAAAGACGCACAAGCAATCCATACATGTGCTGTCAGGAAAAGCATACCTGAGACGTATGCTTACATGTCGCTCATACATTGATACAGTGTGTATACATGGGGTATTGTTGGTCCCGTCTAGTAGTTTTAGTTGTCCTCTGTCCCGAAAACTCTGTCCCGAATCCGACAAGAGCTTCAGAGCGGTGTCTGCATTGTTATGCAATTTCATATATCCTATTAACTTGTTTCATTCTCTTCACGAAGTTCAGGCATCATCGGTCAGTAGTTCTTGTTTTTTTTTAACTAGCTAATGCGCTACATGTAATATCCCTAGAATGAGAATAACTATTTCAACACCCTTACTGCTATGCTGCCCCCCAGCCCGGTTGCTGCTGTCACTTCTTCGCTTTAAAAAGTGAGATCACCTCATACATCACCTATGTTGTCTAGCCTTAATGCGTATTATGCCAAGGCTTATGGACAGGAAAATCTTTCAAGTTATTGGTCAAGAATTTTTTCTTTATTTATTTTCTTTATTTATTTCTTTCTTTCATTTCTTCTTTCCTTCCTTCCTTCTTTCTTTCTTTTTTCTTTCCTTTTTTCGTTCGTTCTTTCTTTCTTTCTTCCTCATCACTGGAACAGAGCACCTTGTCTCCGGATCACACGAACTGATAATTGAATCGATCGCCGCCTTGCACTGCATCGTATACTTGCAGAGAAGAAAAAAGGTCCCTCCAAGGCCTCGCCTTAACTGAGGGGGCCCCTGATTAGCCCCGGCGCGGTAGCCAATGCCCCCGCCACGTGTAGTCACGACTTTCGAAGACCTTCGACAAGAGCAGTGTGATTTACAGCGCAAGCCGTTACTAACACGGACTCTGCGCTTCGACCGGCTCCCGTCTAGACCGATTGCTTTCCCTCGCTCAAACGAAGACGAACGTATACGGGGTCTCGATGCATGCGCAAAGCTGCGAGGTCTTCTACGCGTGGCATTAGTGTGGCACGAAAATTACGGGGTAAGAGAATGTTCCGTTCCTAATCAAGTAAAAATGTTGCTGCGCCTTCGATGTCTGGCTGTGAAATGCGTGTAGCGGTGTCCGCATACCTGCTGCGCTAATCTAACGGCGCTTATTTCGGATGCTAACTGTTCTGCAGTTTGAGTTGCATCTTGAAGGTACGCGATGAGTACATGTTGTAGATAGTCACGCTGTTAACCGGCTGGGTCGTCCATACACTGCAGAGTTTAGCGCTGACGTAACTGAATTGATATTTTTAAGGCAGCTTCTTGCAAGGCCTAATCAACGTCCTAGCGGAGGTGTGAGTGCGTAACGAAAGTTGTGGTGCCGTGAGCGTGAGGCTTAACTCTCGTGCTGTGCTTAAAGAAACAGGCTGAAAGCTGTAATTCGCCGATTAAAGCTCAGTCGTATGACTATCTATTACTGGCATTTGCTTCGCAGTTCCTTTGAAAAGCGGGCGCACACTGTTACGTTGCAGTGTGGAGCTCTTGAGTGGACTGCTGTCGCTTAGTTGTAACTAGCGGTTGAATGAAAGCATGTTATCTGCCTATTACGTTACCGCTAAGTAGACTTGACGCGTCTATTTTAAATGTCTTCCCTCCTGCTTATCCTTTAACTACGGCAAATTTACGCTTACTGGTCTGCGTGTCCGGCTGTGGTTAACGGCGCTAACGTGAAGGCGCAATTTGCCTTACAGAACTCTCCTAGACAAAAAGATCGAGCATTATTATTACTCCAGCGTCTCAGGCCTTAACTACCGGGAGCTTACGTGTGATGGTTCAGGCAGTCTCTTGAGCTGTAGCGTGCTGCTTGAAACCGGAACTTTTGCGTATTTTATTTTGTTTTCTCGCTGTAGAGAGAGTGACTTTAACTTGACATATCACTTATAAGGGCGTGTGATTATTACAAATTTTCGAAGAGTTGATAAACTATATTCATATGCGAGCGCATCTTAAATTCACTGACTGCACGCAAGTTCACATTTGCTGCTCAAAGCGTAGAACTGCAGGGCTTCCTCCCGAAAGAGCGGAACCAGCGACGCTTTCCTAACGCAAACGTGAGGCTGCCGTTAGCGAGGTGAAATTACGGTCTTGCGGCTTCTAACAACGAGGTGTTCCGTGCAGCACCAAAAAGGCACCATCTTTCATGCTAAAGTGATCCCGTTTTATTCAGCCTGTGTAGGTTAATGAATAATAATTAATAATTAGTTTTTTGGGGCAAAGGAAATGGCGCAGTATCTGTCTCATATATCGTCGGACACCTGAACCGCGCCGTAAGGGAACAAATAAAGGAGGGAGTGAAAGAAGAAAGGAAGAAGGAGGTGCCGTAGTGGAGGGCTCCCGAATAATTTCGACCACCTGGGGATCTTTAACGTGCGCTGACATCGCACAGCACACGGCGCCTTAGCGTTTTGCCTCCATAACAACACAGCCGCCGCTGTCGGATTCGAACCCGGTCACTGCGGATCAGTAGCCGAGCGCCCTAACCACTGAGCCACCGCGGCGGGTTTCCTGACAGGAAAAAAACTTGTTTCCTGAAGTGAAAATGCGGTGCGGTATCGCTACCGCTATCAATTTCTCCGCTCCAAGATTTAAAAGTGAAAAGTTCTTCACCTCTTCCGTTGGCAGGAGCATGAGGCGCGCTGTTCTGCTCAAGCAGAGGCATTGCCTTATTTTCCTACGCTACCTCTTTCACACACCTTCCTTCGTTCGCGGCCCCATGCTGGTATATTGCGTCGCTAATTAAATTGACCTTTGCCACCTAACTTCTGCCTTCCCCACGAATCCGAAACGACCACACGCACTACTTGGCTTGGGACCAGGAATCCCGGCACCTGTTGCGCAGGCAGGCGACGCGGCGGTGTCTGGCTCGCGAGTCGCTTCCGGGAAAAGGGTGCGAGCGTTTTGGAAGACCCATTCGCTATTCGCGTAGCGGTAAATGAAGTTTCGCTGTCCGCGCCTACTCCCCCCCCCCCCCCCCCCCCCAGATGTTTCCGCTTATATCATGACGCACGTGACCGCCACGAAACGAGACATGTGCCTCCTTGCTGACAACCCAGTGGAAGGTGTACGAGCGCGAAGCAACAGCTTCCGCAGAAATGGCTCGCCAGCCAACCACACTGGTCTGAGACCTGACGCCTCGTGTTCGTAGCATTCACTCCGCTGCGCGCAAGTTTTGGGGTGGAGAATAGATACTTCGATGCTTACCGTGCGTCTCTGCAGCGGGTCCGGCAGCATGCCAGAAAAGCCGTGGTATTTCCGGTAGCGATCCGGGCCCTGACCTTAATTATAGATTGCGCCAGAGATGAGGGCGTGGAAGTATATCGGGCGAGGAAAGACCCGCAGCCGCACGCTTGCTGCGTCATCCCTGGAATTCTAGCACACCCCCTTGAACCCCCCCCCCCCCCCCCCCCAACCCTCTCCTCTTTCAGGACAATTCTAAGGTCTCTCGCATGAAATGCCGTCCGCTATAGGCGGGCTATAGATTGCGTTTTGAGAAAACTCCGCGAAACGCGGTGTTGAAACCGAGACTGCGTGTGGTTGCATACATGCACGCGTCACTTAAGTCACGTGTTCGGCGAGTTCTACGTGCGAGCGTCACTTCAGAGCATGCGCTCAGAAGATAATAGAAAATAAGGTGGCAATTGATTTGCTATTACGAGAGCCATTTATTTTTCTTTCGCAAGTAATGTGTGGAAGGCTCTGATTGTGATGCCGTGGAAGCAGTCATTAATTGTATTGCACAAGTTATTGGCATAATAACTGCGGCAACAAACTATGAAGCACAGATTCACTTTCGTGAATAAGCTGAAGAAAAATCAATATCGGATGTGGGAATCGTTGTTTTCATGTTGAAAGCAAATTGACTCCACGCATGACTTCCTTCAAGCAAAGTGCAGACAACTGGCGATGGTAGTTTTTAGATTTTATCTCCAGACCTAAAGAAACGAACCAAATGTGGCAGCAGGACAGGCAGTGACCAGTTCCCAAAGATTGCATCCAGTATTATAGCTGATGCGAACTTTCCATACAAATGTTCTCGAAAGAGCAAGCTTAGAGGCGTATGAAAGCAGGTTTCATGCTGTGGATTTCTAATGACATTTTCTCTATAAAAACCAGCAGACGTTTCACTACGAGAACAGTGCCAGTGGCACTTGGCAAAAATTTCCGCGTTGTCCGTGTGAAGCCTCGGAGGATGAAGCCTTCACCCTTCAGATGCGCCACCTACCAACCACCCCCTACCAGCCACCACCTAGCATCTTCTCCGAGAGGCCCCTCGAGAGGCTATTCCTCGGCAGTTGCTGCTTGCCGCAGCCATCACTGGTTCTCAGCACTCTAGGCTGTGGAACGCGTGAAACATTGCATTGAGCACTAGTGAAGCATGAAACATGAGAACAATTGGTAACCGATGAAAAAAATAAAATTGCTCCGGTTTAACTACTGCCGAACCTGGTTAGAGAGCGAAAGCTGTGGCGTATCGGGCAAGCAGACGCGGCTTGGCCTCTGTAACGTTGAGTACGTTCCGCACATTGGATAGGAAGCGCACCCACCCTGCCACCCTGCCAGGTTGCAGTTAAATTAATGGTTAATCGCGAGAGGTTGGTCACCCAGTGAAGGCTGCGGCCTATTCTACCGCCCCGTACCGGCGAATCGAAAGGTCATAGGTCAAGTGGTGCGGCACCATGGCGAACTACATATAGTAAGGCCTATAGCCAGACTTGACCTTCTGGCTCACTTGAAGGCCAACCGGCAACGCACGGCGAAATCGGCTTTACCTAGCGTAGTGAAGCTTTCGCTTCAAAAAGCTGTTTGAACGCACACAATACAACTTCCTTTTGCAGCTCATCCTTTCTGCGAGTTTCCCGACCAAATAGTTTTTTCGTCTAGTCCGCGCGCAAAATGATCGGGTCTTGGTAGCTTAGAGGGGTGTACTTTGGTTTAGATCACCCGTTCAAGGAGTTCTACTTATGTTCGTCTTCTGTTGCGTGGCATTTCTATGCTTCAGAACGTTGAGAATCAGTATTCTGCGTGTTCCGTCACCAGTTGGGAAGCAGACATTAACGATATTCACATTTTGTTTAACTGAGATCGAGTAAGGTTATATCTAAACTAATTTAGGTCTCATCGTGGAGGCCAAGATCCGAGAAGTCAAGACCCCGGAATTTCTCGCTTCGAGCAATATTGCCAAGCTTCGGGTATTCGCCGGAACTGTATGGTTTTGAGCCATTGATTGACACACCCTGGATGAGAAGTTCGCTGTTATAGGCTTGTGGCCGGCACTTAGCCCCCCCCCCTCCCTTGCATCTACAGACTCCAACGACAAGAGTGATCTTGTTTCTCTCTCTAGACATTGTAGATACTGCGGTTCCCACGCCAAGCACCCATAGGTGTTTTGCAACAATTAGCACAAGATATGTACAAGGTGTGCGCCCTCGGTCAAGAGCACATGAAAAAAATGTGTAGCAAAAAAAAAAGAAATTTGCGCTGTCAACGTTCGTGCACACGGACTCGAATACTTATCTGAAAATTCATTCCGAGTGCGCGAATTACACATTGCACCACCAAACCTCAAGCAATATGTGCCCTTGATGCAAAAACATTGAATCTCTTCGGCAGAGTCGTACTTCATAAACTTATGGTGATAACTGTCATCCACAGCCATCCACACACCTGTGTAGAGCGCTTGAATAACGGCACACGTACCAGGGAGCGCATTTCCGTCATTTACGAACGGTCTATAGGGGTCGGAAAAAACCCCCATCGTGCGTGCACATTCCGAGGGACCATGTTGAACTCCTCATGTCTCTAAAAGCCATATCCACCATACAGCGGCAATTGTCACAAACGCCGTTCGAGCGCTCTACACTTTAAACAGAAAAGAGTAAGAAGGGAATAAGCTGCCCTCCTGCCCACTCCATTTTATTTAAAGGGAGTGCTCTAGAGGACGGCTTACCCCTTTTTTACACCCATATAGGCGTATCTAGAGTGTATATAGACCAGTATGTCGACGACTGTGCACAATGCCAGCTGCATGATGCCTGTTATCGCTGTGATATCCGCCCCTCGGTGCCGTTTGTCCGAGCTGGGATCTCCTCATCGCGAGGCGGGACGGCTTCGACTATCCGCCCAGCCCATCGATATCGCGCAGCACAGGCGGGAATGTCTCCGCTTCCGTGTTTTCACTTTCACGGTCCGCCGCACGCCGTCTTCGCAACGGATGGATGGTCTCCGGCGATCGGAATTCCGCGGTTGCAAGGAGGGGGGGGGGGGGGCGGAACCGTCGCGAAACCAGCGCGGCATTCTCTTCCGTCTGCGCGCCTCAGAGATCGTTGCCAGGATCATTCGACTGAGACCGGGGTGGCACGCAGTAGGTAAGGCTGCTGCTGCGGCTATCGCGCTCCGCGCTTTTCCTAGATTACGCAAGCACACGCCGACTGCGTCTTTCTTCTCTGCTCGTGGTATTGCCCGCTGTCACCGATCCTGCATTCTCTTCGGGGTCAATCGTCTCGATGCGGGGGGCGATGAAGACGTTGGCATGGTTGCGGCTTGTCGGGGCCAAAGATATGTGCGTTACTTTGGCATTACTTCGGTATGGTTATGCAGGTCTCGTTTTTTTTTTTTTACAACGATGATTTCCTTCTGCAATGGTGCCTTCTGTGCGCTTTTTCTTTCTGCAGTGAAATATAATTTTTCCCATGTACTGTGCGATGTCAGTGCACGTTAAAGAACCCCAGGCGGTCGAAATTACCGGAGCCCTTCACTACGGCCTCATAGCCTGAGTCGCTTTGGGACGTTAAACAATACAAACCAAACCAAATAATTCTTAATGCGAGTGAATGAATGAATGAATGAACTTTATTCCCGTCATCATGGGGCCTAACGGTCGGGGCGCAGCAGTTAGGAGGGGGTGCCTCCCAGCCGGCTCTCGGCCCCGGAGACCGCGGAGAGAGTCTTATAGTAAGTTGTCTCCGCCTGACGGAGAGCATTACTTGGCTCACTGTGTGAAAACCCCGCCGTCATCGGAAACTCATGGCAAAAACGCGGCACACCAATGACTTAATCCCCCCCCCCCCCCTCCTGGAGCAATGGAAGTGTCCACTGACCCAGGGAGCCAGTTATGGGCCTTTCCTTCTTTCAAATTTAACAGACGGTCTAAACCCAGGAATAATTTCGACCACCTGGGGATCTTCAACGTGCACTGACATCGCCCGTGTGCTGTGCGATGTCAGTGCACGTTAAAGATCCACAGGTGGTCGAAATTATTCCGGAGCCCTCCACTACGGCACCTCTTTCTTCCTTTCTTCTTTCACTCCCTCCTTTATCCCTTCCCTTACGGCGCCGTTCAGGTGTCCAATGATATCTGATACAGATACTGCGCCATTTCCTTTCCCCAAAAACCAATTATTATTATTCCGCTGGTTCCGAGAAAAGGAAAGGAGCATTGCTGCCCCAATTTGTCGGTGGACGCCACCGCCTACTTAACAGCGTGACTGAGGTGTCGACTGATACAGTGAGCCAGTTACACTCGCTCTCACATAAGAATTGCTTTGGTACCTCATGATTTTTTTTTTTGCCGCCTATGGTTGAGAAGCAGTCACCCAGAGTTGCCAACATGCTTGACGTGAGTACCCAACATAGCGGAAGAGCTTCACGGCACGATTTTTCAGCTAGTTCCTCACTCTCACAGACGAGGCTTTTTTGAGGCCTCAGCTGATTACAGAGAATGGCACGCCGCGGTGGCTGAGTGGTTATGGCGCTCGGCTGCTGACCCGAAAGACGCGGGTTGGATCCCGGCCGCGGCGGCGGAATCTTGGTGGGGGCGAAATGCTGGAGGCCCGTGTACTGTGCGATGTCAGTGCAAACCCCAGGTGGTCGAAATTATCAGAAGCCCTCCCCTGGGGCGTCGCTAGGCCATAGCCTGAGTCTCTTTGAGACGTTCAACCCCATGAATATCAAGCCATAAAACGAAAGTAGACCATTATGATACAATTATTTTCGTCTGATCTATCTAACTTGATTTTTACAATCCGTCCATATGACTTACTGATTCGAACGACAGTCAGGGCATTTGGTAACAACGATCGACCAGCAAACGAATGACGATGAAAAGGAATAGGAATAAAATAATAAAATCATTATGTCGGACCCCCTTCTCCGTAAAAAAGCACCACATCAATATACAGTGATAATAATAAGAGTAATGAGGCCTGCCATTACAGAGACAGACAGGCACGGAACTGTTCGCACTTCAAATGTGCCATTTAGTCATGTGTGCTCAGCAATGTTTGTAAACAAAAAGCGCCGCATATTTACGGAGGCTTTTCTACGGAAGGCAAATATCATCCTTTTAGAAATATAAAGGCTACGCGCCTGGTAACAACTGCGCTGTGATGGTCTTTGCAAGCGTTTCATAAGAGGGTGGGAACTTCCTGTTCCCATCTTTTCTGTGGGCGAATGTCCGGACACCGTAGAGTATCTGTTACGGGTCCAAAGGACTTATTTTTGGAAATGTGGCGGAGAGCTTGAAGGATGCTTCAGTCCCGCCACCGGTTGGCCCGGTATTGCACTGCCTCCGGGATCGGCCTTGTCTTTAGCGCGTCTTTACTATCCTGTCTTTCTATCCTCTCTTTCAACTCTCCTTCTATATGCACGTGGTAGCGATTGTGGCTCAACTTGAGCCAGTGAGCAGGCCTGTGTACTTTCCTTTTCTTTCTTCCTGGCAACAACAGACAGACAGACAGACAGACAGACATGTTCTCTGTGTACTGCTGGCCCCAGAAGACTCACTGAGCGCACTTAGATGATCTTCTACCATGTTAGAGTTGAAGCACCCAGGCAACTGCGCTCGCAAGATATATTTTTCTGCAAAACTCTGAACGACGCCTGAACATGCGGACGATCAACTGAAGCAGTGGGGCAAACGATCGTTCCCCGCGCTCGAATCCATCGTATCTAGGCTAGTTCACGGAGCCTCTTTAACATGGCGCTTATTTCATAAAAATCTCCAGTGCTTGCTATTTTATTTGATTTCAAGTAGTGGTAATTATAGTAATTCGTCCGGCAGGCTTCGCTAATATATATATATATATATATAGTCCTTAGTTTTGTCGTTTTATTTCTTTGCGAAATTTGGGGTGATAAAAATCATGCGATACTTTCGAAGCTTGAATTCCAATATAAATCGAGTCGTCCAGCTAAAAGTTTGTTAGTTCTTGTTATTTCCGCATAATTTCCTGCAGCAGAACACAATTTAGTTCAACCGCTATTTTTTGTACGCAACACAAAACGCCTACTTTTCGCGCATTACATCATAAACCGTATCAAAACAGCAGGTTACACAGAAAACTGCTCGCTAATTTAAATTTTTTTAAACTCGTCCGTTAAAATTATTGTGTCACGTACATTACTAATTTTGTACGTAGCACTTCCGTGTCCGTCCAAGACCTGCCTTTATTTGTACTCTGCGAAAGCGTTCATTCAACACCACAGCGGTCAATTTAACAGTGCAAGAACCTTTGAGCATGACGTCGTTAGCGTGGATAGTGATACGACGCGCTGTACGGACACCTGTCATATCGGATTGGTTCTTTTTCTCTGACGTCATCTCGCAAGCAACCTAGATATACTTCTTCGTCTGCGAAAATAAAGCAGTCCTGCGTTTGCCCTCAAACTGGCTTCGTCACTTTTCCCGCCGCCACAACAGTGCCTACGAGGGCGGGACGGCCCCGCAGTATACTGGGAGCGCCCGCGGCGACAGTGCGTCACCGGTCATGGCCATGGCTGCAAACATCGACTGCTCAAGTTTCGACGAAAAGTAAGATAAGTGGGATGCTTTTTTGACCCGCATGGAAGCTTTGTTTGAAGCGAACGAGAAGATAGGGGCACTCTTTGTTTCTGCCCTATCAGTGTTCCTGCTGGATGCTGCGTTCCGCAATAAGTGAATCAGTTGAGCTACCAGGACGCAGTTACGTTCCTTAACGACCATTATGTGGCTAAGTAAAACGAATTGCCGCAAGTTAAAAGTTCTTTTATAGAAAGCAGGCAGCAAGCGAACCTGTCCGAGAGTACGTTGTCCAGCTCCGCAAGCTTTCTGATGAGTGCAACTTCGGCACGAGCCTTGGCCGAATGCTACGCGGCCGTATCATTTGTGGGATCCGATATCGCACCGTCCAACAGACGCTGCTCGCAAAGGCCACGCTTACACTCTCCGCAACTATTGCCAAGGCAGCAGAAGGCGCCGCAGAAGAGGTGACCGCCATGACGTCGCTGGATAACGAGGCAGCGGTGTGCAGTCTCGGTGGCCAGACGCGGCAGTATCAGAACTATGGCCAAGCCAAGATGCCAAGTCAATTTGCGTACGTTGGGGAAACCGCGAATATGAAGCAAATGAGCGCCAGTACTAGAGAGAGCAGTGTTTTCGCCGTGGGAAGGCTGGCCATTTTGCAGTAAAATGCCGCTCACAATCACGTGTTTCGGGCCGTTCACGGGCGGCACGATGGGGACGCTTACTTCGTGGAACCCGATAGCACGCTGTCTGAATCGGAGATAGCCGTCATTTCGACCGTCTTCACGCTACAAGAAAAGCCTAATCTGTGCCCGTCATTGCGCAAAGTGATTCGCTGAGGTGGCATCTCCCTTAATATGATTATTGATACGGGAACACCGTTTTGTATTATCCCGCAACAGGTATATCTAAATAATCTCCTCAGCTGGCCACGTTTGTTACAGTGCAAACAAAAGATGAGCTGCTACCTGGGAAGCTGTTCATTCTCGGTGAGCTTCCCCTCGAAGCGCATTTCGCGGGGAAGACTGTTCCTGGTATGGGGAACTTGCGCTGAAGTTTGCGGTGCCAATTGCAGCGCCATAACACACTGCCTAGCGAGAAGAGCAAGCAGTTTTGGGTAGTACTCTTAATACTTTTCCGCGCCACCTTCAGGCGCTTATTGGCGTGAGCCTCCGCGCTTTGTCGAAGGCGCACGTGCCGTGCGTCAGCTATCTGGGCTACGCCGAGAGAAGCTATATATAGGCAATGAATGCTGTCCGCCAAATGCGGGTATCTAATCGCGCAGAATGTGTTCTCGGGTTTGCAGCGGCCCAAGCGGCTGACAAAAGCAGTTTTGAGTCACTGAATGGAACAACTGCAGTGCCACCTTGGCAGCGCAGGTTCCCCATACCCTGCTTGTTATAGGCTGTTCGGGCCCTAGCCTTTGCATAAGGGACTTAACCCAAGCATACTGCGGCCTGCCTTTCTCGCTATGATAGAATCCCATCTAGGAGCCTCGGACAGGCTCGTGGGCGACTTTTCTGGCCTATTCCAACAAGCGCCAGGATGCATTCAGGGGCCACCTGTGAAATTCCACCTACGAGATGGTGCAACACCGAAGTGTCACAAAGCACGGCCAATACCTTACGCCCTTCGTGATAAAGGAGAAGCAGAGCTGGACCGTTTAGTGAAAGACGGCATATTATCTCCAACTGCACATTCCGACTTTTCCGACTTGCACAAACGACTTTTCCCGTGCCACAGTCATAGTCAGCCTTATTTTTGCACAAGACTAGAGTTTCCAAGCGCAGACGGTCTGCTGTATACGGGGGTTATCGAATTCTCGTATCTCGCAAAGCTCGAGACCCCGTCCTAACTGTGCTGCATCAGTCCCATTAAGGCGCATCTGCTATGAAAGGCTTGGCTCGGAAGCTGTTCTGGTGGCCCGGGTTGGATAGCGAGATTCAAAAACTGTCCATTTTTACACCTCGTGTATACAAGCTCAACCAGTGCCACCTCGCGAGGCTCCTATCAGTTGGCCAGAAACGGGAACAAGGTGGCCACGACTTCACATCGATTATGCCGGACCAATCGACGGACGCATGTTGCTGGTAGTCGTCGACTCGCACACAAAAGTGGATCGAGGCACTCCTTGTCCGGTCGTCGACCACCGAAGCCGCAATCGCGCGGCTTCGCGAACTGTTCGCTTGTTTTGTAGCGATAGCTACATTACGGTACCATTTCGAGCCTTCAGCGTGGCGGCGCCACCACCCTGTGGCGGCGCCGCCACGCTGTCACGTGGTTGGTCACGTGGTGCGGAGCAGCTGCCGGCGGCGCGGCGCCGTGGCCGATCACGTGGTTCGTCACGTGGTTGGTCACGTGACCAAGTTCCACTCGGCCAGCTGTAGCTATCCCGTCACTCCAGGTTTAACCAGAGCTAAACCACCGCCAGTTTTTGTTTGGCTTGCCTCGAACAGTCGTGTCAAGTTCATGATCGACAACAACATTACGCAGCGCGCCGTACCATCATCCACAGTCCAATAACCTTGCGGAGCGCGCTCTTGGCACCATACTCAGCTACAGGCGTACCCCTTTACCGTGCGGCAAGTTTCCCTCAGAAATTATGCTCAATTACAAAGTTCACGCTTGGATGCATGTCTGCCCTTTGCCTCTCGGAGTTCCACGCAGCCTTCCAGGCTCAAGTGCGGGTATCCCGTGTGAGTGCGCAACTTTGCCCAGGGAAGGAGGTGGTGTCTAGGCGTCATCGAAGGCATTGAGGGCTCTCAGCTGGTCATGGTTCCTCTCCAGAGGGCCCAGCCCGAAGTTCGTCGTACGGTGCCTGTGTCGCCCAGGGATCTCAAGACTGAAGCACTCAAGTCTGACCATGCAGTTCAGCCCATACAACAGGGATCGTCGGGCCTCACCACAAGAACAGCTAAGCCCGGAATCTTCAGGGCCTAATGACGCCGTTCCGGTGGCCTCAACATCGCCGCCTGTCGTACAGGCTCGCATTCTCTCAACTCCAATAGTCTTGCGGAGGTCTACACAATAGCGAAGGCCTGTGACGCGCTGTACGGACACTTTCCAGTTGGGATTGGTTCTTTTTCTTTTAACGTCATCTGGCAAGCAGCCTGCATATACTTTTTTCTCTGAGAAAATAAAGCAGTCCTGCATTTGCCCTCGATCAGGCTCCGTCATTGTGCCAGCCGCTACAACAGATGGCGCTTAAACCAATAATGCCAATAAGACGTCTGCTTTGTACTCTTGTTCCAGCCGCTCGCCTGTAAAACGTACTTTTCGAACTTATCCTCAAATTAAGCTGCGACATGAATAACAAGATTAAAAGCGGCTTAAAATCTCCACTTGACTGAATGCTCCCGTCCGGAATAAGGGCAAGATATTCGCTAATTTTTGTGCAGCGCCTTCAGCTTTGTGCACTACAAAAAAAAAATTTCTCGAAAAGGCGCGTTTACCGGAGAAATCGAGTTCGATCCAATTTTTTAAAGAAATGTACTAGGGCTACAAGAACCGGGTAAAAAGAAACAAAGAGCGCCCTAACTATATATGTATATAATCAAGAAATAAGTGTACTGCTGGCATCAGCACATATAACAAAAACAAAACTGCGTTTAGGTAATTCAGTGCGTTTCAGGCACAAAGTTTCTGCTAATGGAAGATGGTAGGCAGTGCTCTTGGCCAGGCCAGCTTAATTAGCGGAGGGTGTCGTCTGCTAATTAAGAAAGAAAAGTTGATCTTTTCGCCGGCAAACTTAGCACAAAATTTTCAATGTAGAGGTTTGGAAAGAAAAGCGCTTTTAAAAAAAAAAGCCCGTCTTGGTCAGTAGGACAGCTTGCATATTTGCCCTAGTAGAATCTCAGTAGAGCACGTTGTCGTTTTTTCAACCTTAACACAAGTTAGTTGAAACACCTTGTATGCAACGTTTTTGTCTTTATTTACATTATTGTGTGTGCGTGCACTACCAGCAGGTCTGCCACACTAACCTGTTTACCTATAGCACACTTTCCCCTGTACTATAACAGGTGGCGGTGTTAAAAATCAGTTGTGTGATTTTTAACACCGGTGTGTGATTATATACGCCGCCTTTCATACGTTAATGCATGCTTGCAGCATGTTCCAATAACACGAGGCGGCGGACCGCGTCAAGTCCATGTTGATGCTTTCTGTCTACTTGTCCCCAGCCCCTCTAATGTTAACAGATAAAGTGGTTGAGGTTGAAGAGTTTCAACGCTGCCGAGCATTATCAGCGCGTCGCTACACAGCCACACGTTTTCCTGCCCATAAGGGGCCGGCGTAGGCGCGGCACTGAATCAGCACGGAGCTGTGCAAGTAAGTACGTCGACTCTGAATGAAACGGCGAGGCCTCTGAATGAGCGCGTCTAGCGCGTTACGCGACCGACATTCCGTTCGATGCCGCAATCCATGTCTCGGTGCGCTCACTAGGAGAACGCATTACTTCACGTGTACTTGCATACCGCCATCGCGTTATGAGGTCTCGGAATACCCTTGCGCACATCTGTCGACGAGGTCGCGCTGGCGTAGTCTGGAAGCACCTGGAATGACTGCAGCACGGGTGAATTGCTGATCGCTTATTTATTTATTTATTTATTTATTTATTTATTTATTTATTTATTTATTTATTTATTAGACATACTTTCAAGGCAACAGAATAAGAAAAAATATTAATAATTGGTTTTTGAGGAAAGGAAATGGCGCAGTATCTGTCTCATATATCGTTGCACACCTGAACCACGCCATAAGGGAAGGGATAAAGGAGGGAGTGGAAGCGGAAAGAGGTGCCGATATAAAGGGTTCCGGAATGATTTCGACCACCTGGGGATCTTTAACGTGCACTGACATCGCACAGCACACGGGCGCCTTAGCGTTTTGCCTCCGTTAGAACGCAGCCACCGCGGTCGGGTTCGAACCCGGGAACTCCGGATCAGTAGCCGAGCGCCCTAACCACTGAGCCACCGCGGCGGGTGCAACAGGAAGAAGTTGTGAAATTATCACAATATTTACAGAGCAGAAAAAAACAAAACAAAAACGAAACTAACTATAAGGCACTTTGAACGGCAATCTTGCAATCAGTAGTGTCACAAATGGAAACTGTGGAAGCGGGCAGGCGGTTCCATTCAGTGGTGGCTCTTGGTTCTCGGTATACTCATTGCCAGGATTTCGATACAGCGCCCAGACAGTGCTGCTAAGCGTGTAGCGTTTCGACGCGAAGTTACTCGATCATTCTCTTTTTTTTTTTTTTCACGTCACGAATGATGCCAGCGTGCTATTTTTGGTATGTTCAAAACCATGCGCAACCTGGTGGCAGCCATGGGAACTAGAAGCGCTTGCCCCGAACTCCTGCTAATGGCTGCACGCAGAGCGCGTTCGCGCCGTTGCTGATGACGTAAGCTTATCTATTCAATCATGTGTATACGTCTAGAAAGGAATAAGCTGTTGTGTTATGACCCCAGTGCTAAATGTACTCCTGGAAAGGGAGGATCAGAAGTGTGCTGATCATATTCGGCCAGACTAGCATGTGCACTGGAGTCAGAGGCTTCAGTGCACCACTGTCACATCCTGTACCCACGCACATCTGCATGATTTGAGTTTGATCGCCCAGGAACAGCTTTAGCCAAAGGGGTACCGCTAGGGGTAATGCGTTTTGGTCCGCACGAGGAGCGCTCAAAAACGCGGTTTTCTAATCATTTCACCCCAGAGAAGCCAAGCACCAGGCCAGGCGGAAGCCTGTACGCACTGGAAAACTGGTGGGTACCCGGCGAAGCCACTATCAGAACCCAAATCACCTGCATGCGAGGCGGACTTACACATGCGCGTTTTGCAAAAACTTTTAACTCTTCAACCTCCTTCCAAGCGAATAACCGGCTGTGATAGCGCTGTTACCCTGAGAGATTACCGACTATGCGGCCGTCGCATGCATGCATTACATGCGAACAAGACAGAGCGCCTCTGTCTCGTTCTCCTCTCTTGTGTATGTGTGGTTTTTGACGCCTTCAAATTACAATGATCAACTACCCACTAGCCCAACAAGAAGTTCTCTCATTCTAGAAAACAACTTGACATCAACTAGTACCATTTCTGTCAGCAGCTAGCGTAAAACACCACATAACTGAGATTGTTTTTTTCCCTCGTAATTGTGAGAAAACTACAGCGTGAACACGTTAATAGATATAAGGCTTATACTCTTGCTACGCGCTGCAAAGTCGGGCTTGTGATATGGTTCCTTTGCTCACACTGACTAGTTATGATGGCCATAAAAAAATCTTTCACCGAACATTAAAAAGTTTCCGTGGTAATATTGGATATCCAGAACTATGAGACACGTGGTTCGGGTCGTAATGTTGCAACTAAGCATAGAGCAGAGTTCGCCTTCCTTCCAGCAATTCGACCTGCGCTGCTAAATGGGTCGCCCCAGCTTTTCCGAATCATCCGGTGTTGCAACTTTTCCACGAATGATTCTGAAGCCTTGCCGACAGCTTTGCTATAGACATCACTTTGCATAATCGCTCACAGAATCTATAATCAGCGTGCCGTCTCCTCTAAAGCGCTCCGTAGAACAAAGGCCTCCTGCCCTCAAGCGGCCATTAGTTTGACGGCTCATATTTCAAGCAACGCGTGTGCACGGACTGAAAACAGTTCTCGCGTTTCAGCCGAGCTTGTCGGCTAAGCTCCGTCTGTTGAGAAGCTACATACACTTCAGTGAATTTAATGACGGTTACCTTAAAACCACGTACGTCCCGCGCGGACCCATGGCATGTTTCTCAAGTTAATTCGGACACGATGTGCGTCCGATCAAAAGGGATCCATTTCAGTGTCCTGCTGATGTAGCGAACAGTGGCTATTGTTCTTTTAATGACATTCGAAAACCAGTGTTTCGTAGGAGGATGCACATCATCGCCGGGGGTTACAGCGCCGAAAATTGATGCGATCTTGGAGTAGAATGGAATAGAAGATATTCCAAAGTAAACACCTTTCATTAAGGTCCATGGTAGAGAGAGGGCAGGTCGATGTGTTTCTTGACACGCACAAAGTGAACAAGGAAGGGGGAAGCCTCAGGGTGTTTGCCAACGTTTCGGCAAGGGGACTCGTCTTCGTCTGCGCAAAGCGTTCATCATTGGAGGGTTTACACAGGGCCTGCGCTACGAGGAGGGAGGCCTGATGAGGGGGAGGAGGGCATGAAGTGGGAAGGGTGTTAGGATGGGGACCATGAATCTTGTACCGGTATGATGGCTGCTAAAAAGGATTAACCGGTTGACCCGCAAAATTGTGAAGCTCCGCACATGAGAAGCTGCGACAGGTGGCATGGTATGACTATAGTTGGGCTGGTCCGAATAAACTAGGACACAACTGAGCAGGAAGGCTGAAAGAAGTACCGAGAAGCGAAGAAAAAGAAAGAAACGGGTGCAGATAGAGAAAGGAGGGGGAGGAGGAGGAGAGACTTCAGTGAATACAGGAGGAGAGAAGAGAGTGCTATAGCAAAGGACTTCTGAAAATGGTAGCAGGTGGTGCAGAGCCTATCGTAAGAGTAGGTAAGAATAAGCTATAATAAAAGAAGGGGGGTGGTGGGAAGAGGAGAAGAGGACGGGTAGAGAGGGGAGTACGGTGAGAGAACCGATAAAGAGGCTACATGCAACACTGAAAGAACCCACGTATTGATTTTAGTTCTGTTCTGTTTCTTGCGCAGACCACGTGCAGGACCTTTTTAAAGAATTACGTCAGCGCCGGAATTTACCGGAAAGATATTGAATCACTTATAATAAATTTACAGTTAATGCGGGATATTTAAGCTTATCGATCACTTATCTTTAAAAAAAATTAGGAACGCTGTTGCAGGAACGTGGCGGGAAGTCGACAAGTTCTGAAGCATCTGCAATTCCTCGAGTAACGTGGCTAGAAGACGTGCTCCGAGAGACGAATCGACAGAAATGCAATGCCACCCTCTCCATCCGACAGCACACCCTGTCAATCGCAGACAAACACATCTCCGCTATTCATGCGTTGCTTATAAGTGTGTGTCCACACCGCTGCTTCGCGCCTCGCGCGTTGTTCACCACCCTGACTTGGCTCCGCCGCTTTGTCTTCCGTGTTTCTTCCGTGCGCGCTTCGACGCTCTTGACCCGCTTCGTCCTAGACGCGCCGCCGAGTCACGGGCGAGATCCTCGCTCCGTGTTGGTCTGCACACCGCGCGCCAGCGTCCTTCGCCATCGCCTCTGTCAAGGACCTGCCAAGGGCGTGCGCCGACGGCCCTCCAGCCGGAGGCCTCTCTCCCTTCCTTCCGTTCATACTTCCGCTTTCCCTTTTCCCAGCTTTCACTGCTGACACGGCTACCGAATCCGCTTCCTCGCTGTCCGGCCTTCTCTTTGAGGCTCCCCGGTAAAGCCGGCCCAACCAGGAGAGGCGTTAGAAAAATGGTGGATGGCTAGAATGCGTGGCAAAGAGTGGCTCTAAGCATTAGAGGTCTTCACTCATACGACTTCTGTAAGTTCCGATCAAATGATGTCCCGCAAAAGGACCAAGAAAGAACGACGCGCTTATTGTTCCAGAATTCGATGTTCTGTAATAAGTTAGTTAGTTTATTGGTTTCTTTCCTGTTTACGCATATACGAAAAAAGCGGAGGGAAATCTAAAGGCTTCGAGCCTGACGAGGGCTTCCCTCCGCATACAGTTTTGGCAGCATTACAGCAAAAATTCAGACATACGCTTTTTGTAGATGCAGTCAATACATAGCCATAAGTACATACATTCATGCTACCTTGGGAGGTCACGTATGCGGTTTTGTAACCAGAGACATCTTGCTGCAAGTCGGTAGCCTCATGGAGCTCGTTTCGAAGAAAATCCGGAGTCGATGTCGGCGTCGTTGACTGTAAGCGAAAAATTCACGAAAAATCCAAAGAGATGCAACATGAGAGGCAAGTAGGCCACATAGGACACGAAAACTTGTGGCATCATTACAACCCGCCCACCGGATTGTGAGCAAACTAACCATCGTGGCAGGTGGCATGCAGTTAAATTAATGATTGGTCTCGAGAGGTTGTTTTGGAAATTGGAAAAGCAATCTGGGTCGCACATGCCCCGCCGGTGGAAGCACCTGTCATCGCAGGGCAGTGACTTATCGTTTAACCGCTACACCACTGCGCCAGGAGTGGTATGGAGACTCCCATGGATCTATGACTGTTAAGTATAGAATGGCCAACTCTACATCTATAGACATTAACCCACCAAAGCTATCACTTCATAATCTTAAGGCGGAGCTTAAGTGTCCCTTGCAACTTTTTTTTCTTGGGTAATTTCTTATAACTGTCCATAAACTTTCAAATTCAACCTTTCCTGTCGCCTGCGCCGTCGCCTCCGCAGGCTGCCAAGCAAGCGCTTCCCAGAACCCCAAACAATTTGCTATTTCCTGCCCATTTACGCCCCACTAAATCGAGTTTTACTCCGTTTAAATCCCCGAAAGCGCCTTAGTTTCACCACTTCATTGCCTTCTTCACCCTTAGGTGCGAAGAAAGCCAAAAGTCATACAAACTCCCTTGAATGAAGAACGGAGTTTCACGACGGCCCTATTCTCTCCATCTCGCAAACACTCCGCCTTAGCTCTAGCCACTTGCGAATGTCGTCTCAAGAAATTTCGCGCCTAACCACTCAATCTGCTGACTTTAAATAAAGTATTCCGAGAATAGCAAGAGAGCGGCTCTTTTCGAACGCGCCAGGTGCGCGTAGTTAGTGAAGGCATGCTCTTGAGTGTACAGCCTTTGACGAAAGTCCGCAGGTCACACAGTTTGCTTAACAGTCGTAAAGTACACTTTGGAACCCTTGAAGCTCCGATTCTGTGTAGTGTAGAGAGAATCCATGGAGTTCCCCAGCTTTCATGAGCTTTTGGTTTTTAGGTTTGGCGTAAGTTTTCCACTACATGATACGAAGACCTTTGACAAAGACTGTACATGGCAGTACTTGTGAACTACTACAACCATGAAAATGATCCCAGTTAGACGTGCATAGTTTTTCGCTACTTGTTCAAAGCGGTGTCTTGTTCTTCGAAGAGAGAGAGGGAAGTGGTAGAGGAAAGGCAGGGAGGTTAACCAGTGCAGGGTAGCCAACCGAAGCATTTTACTGTTCTTCAAAGAAGATGTCTATTAATGCTGGCGCTTGATCCTTACATACTTCAAGAGAGACGAATATATTGCCCGAACACATGTGACATTCAATTAGACAACTGAGAAACCGCTTGGTTGCGCGGCCGTCCTTGTTCACATTTTTTAGGACTATGTGGACCGCAGCGGTGGCCTAGTGGTTTTAGCATATGCGGGAGGTGCGGCGTTCGATCCCCAGCGACGCCGGGTACCCGCCGGAGATACAGTGGGCACAAGTTTTGTAGCGATAGCTACATTACGGTAGCATTTCGAACCTTCAACGTGGCTGCGCCGCCACGCTGTCACGTGGTTGGCCACGTGGTGCGGAGAAGCTGCCGGCGGCGCGGCGCCGTGGTTGCTCACGTGGTTCGTCATATGGTTGGCCACGTGACCAGCCACGCGGTGCGGAGTAGCTGCTACTGCCGGCGGCGCGGCGCGCCTGCGAAACCGAGCTGTAGCAGCTGTGCGCGTGCGCCGAGTCAGGTGAGACGAAGATGAAGAAGGACCGCCCAGTGAAACGGAGCGGCGGAAGACTGACTTTGCAATTCAACTGAGCAAGTTCCACTCGGCCAGCTGTAGCTATCGCGTCACTCCAGGTTTAACCAGAGCTAAACAATCGTTTCCCTCGCCTATAGTGCTCAACTTACCCAGGGGGAAGTGGGTATTTGACTCCATCTTGTGTACACCAGGGTGCCCTGTGCCATATAGAGCTCTTTGGCCAATGCTGTACTTGCGCCATAAAAATTCATCACCGTAATAATAATAATCAGGAATATGTGGACCCAATTAAGAGCATTTTTTAGCTTTCAGAGGAAGACATCTTTTTTTTTTCTCTATACAAGTCGAAGCAACACATTCATCCCGCTTTGCATCCGCTCCCACCATCGACTCAGAATTCACCTCCGTGACACCACCGCTTTTTGACGCACAAAGACCAGTCCATCCTGTGAGTAACTGTACAGCAAATGTAGTAAATAAGGATAATCTTAAAGAAGTTACCTTAGGGGGGCAGCCTCTTTCGAAGCCCAGGAGCTTCGGCGTTTGGCTGCTGAGCACGATTTCACACTCTTCGGGACAGCAAATTGCTTGATCTTCCATGTACCAAGAGTCAATTAGCTTGGTGATGCCCGGCGTATCACGCATGGTCCGAACTCAAGGTCTTAGTTCCCTTTTACGCTTGCAGGCGTCTACCAACTTCTCACATTACCACAGGAACAGCCTGTCTCATCATATTTATCAAATCACAAAGTACCAGCCGTCAAGGCTGAAGAAGGCTTCCATGAAGACAATTGACTCACTGAAAAAACTCACCCCACCGGCAAAACAGCTAAAAATTTATGTGGTCGTACCGTAGCACTCGAAACTGATGGAACTGTTCTAAATTTTGATATTGGCTTGTTGTGTCTGCTTTAGATTTCTGCGCACATTTAGGTTGTTAGACCCTCAGAGCTTACAGTGAATCGATCGCTCATTTTCCTTAATAAGCACTCCAGTTTTTTTTTACATTTTCCTGTGTTTGGGCAATAAGGACACATTGAAAGTTTGTTAACTTTTAGTCTACACTTTCGTTGCATCGGCATCACAGGGTTAACACTACCCGCAGGTCAAAATAACCTTAAATCTTCCCTTTATGAAGTAGAAATCCTTCACAAGATCTAAACAAACGTGTTCCTTACCCACACAGTCATTATTTATTTAACTTCATCCGCGACCCAAATTTCCCCAGTTGTCCTCACAACATCGCGAACCCACGCGTACTATACAGTTTTCACACGTAACACTTCCAAAAACATAGTCTTAATTAAGCTGTATCCCCACCCACAGCCCGGAGTGCGTCGCTACACTTCGCGAAGCAGGAAACCAGCGAGCCCTGGCAGAACTGGCCACCCTCTTTCTGGGAATCTCACTGCACAATGAAGTTGTTCAGACTAGCTGGGCGTTATTGTTTCAGAGCGCAGCTTTCAAGTGCCTGTTCGTCGGTTCAGCCGCGTCGCCTCCGTCGATGTAACCGAGCCAACTTTAATTGAGTAAATATAAATAAACAGTGCCGCCACTGAGATTCGAACCCGCAGTGTCGCGAACAGATAAGCTTCGCTGGCCACTGCACGAGTGCACTGCTCATCGTCGCCTTCTTCAACTGATACTGCTATCGGACTAATACACACATTCTCGCGCTCTGTGCATTGCACATCGTCTTCTTCAACAACTACTACTACTATCGAACAAATATCGTAGCCAGAGGGGCCGACGCCTCAGCAAAGCAATACAGTTAGCCTACAGAGCCCGAGACACCGTTGGAGCTGCGCTCAAATTTCGCATTGGGGAGAACTATAATCGTTCTTAGAATTTGTCTTTTTTCTTAGCCCGCATTAACGAATGACTGACTGAGCGATGGTGAAGTCCAATTCACTAAGCATCACGTCATGGCTCACACCCGCTTTCTCTGACACGTAAAACTCCACTAACAGCTTTCCGAAGTCCACACCAATTTTTCCCCTATCAACAACCCTTACGGCACGGACAAGCCAACAAAACAGAACGGCGATGGGTCACCTGCAGGCCAGCTTTTCTCCGGTACTATTTGCGTCTTCGTCCCCCAAGCGGATGGTCCTCATTATAACTGTTTACCAGAGGCGTGACTGGTTATGAGGTCGTATCCGCGGCCGAACGGCGTGCGGAGGCGAGTCCGACTGCACGCGTGTCCTCGACCCTGAACTGCACCCCGCACTTCCGCCTTGCCCGCCGCTTTTAATTGCCCACCAGCTGCTCGTCTCGCAACCTCAGCACCCTGCATGCGGCCGCCTTGAGCCACCGGTGTTTGCCGTGCAATCAATGAGGCCTGTTGAGTGCTTACAGATGGGCTATTCACTCGCACGCCGGATGAAGAAACTTCGTCGCGATAAAGGAACTCTTCTGGTTGGCAGAGGTTATCTGCTTATATCGAGATCGATACATCAACGCCGGGCATTAAGCGTCTGTTCGAGGTAGATAGATGGCCGCGGCGGCATCCTAAAGAACCTCACAAACTCTTAGGGCCTTGTAGGTTACCGTCTTTGAGCTTCTTCCTCGTGCGTGAGTGGTTTGCGCGACTAATATAGTCTCCTTTGTTTTGCACTGTTGCCATTCCGAGTATCCATTGACCTCCCGAGTTTCCCAGTCGCCGTTTATTATGATATTCTAATCAGTTTCTTGCGTTTTACCTCTTAGCTAGCAGTTTACGCTATGTGCTCCTTGTTTTCCTGCGTTTCTCGTGCTGCAAGTGCCATCGCGTAGGCTATATCTCTTTCTGTATTCTTTTCCCCCCGCTGTTTTCTGGAGGAGTATCGGAGGTCATTTTCCGACTTTGTCATTTCCGAAGCTGCGCCATTCAAGGCACTTTCTCCCGTGCACTCACCACAGAGAACCGATGCAGATGGGTCCACCGCAAATACCAAAATATGTTTACTTGGGAGCTTCACTCGATGTAACATAGCGGCCTCATGTGCCGCATTGTTCGCCATGTTGCACTGGAACGTACTCGCGAGTGGAGGGGAATAAACTTTATTGAGGGGAAAGGGAGAAGTTGTTGCGGGACCACTGCCTGTTGCTCAGATGCCGTGTAGACTTCTGGCTCGGCAGGCCCACTCGCTGACCTTGACATGCGTGTCCTGGTCCTCGGTGGTCATTAGCAGGTCCCAGGATTTTTGTGAGGGATCTGGCAGGATATCCTCGAGAGGTCTATGGTGCCTACAGGCCCGTATCATATGGTTTAAGTAGTTCTCCCCGCAAAAGCCGCAGAGAGGATTTGTTCCTTCAATAAATTTATCAAAATAGTTCGGATTGGGGTAAGTGTTTGTAATTGTTTCCAGGCTACCTGTTGGTGCCTGTTCCGTAATTTATATGGTGGTGGGAGTGCTCTTCTGGTTAGTTTGCTTCTTGTTGTGATATCAATGCAGGTTGTAAGTGGCTCTTCTTGGGTACGCTGGTTCTGATGGGTGGCTGCTGCCTCATTCACAGGGTTCCCCACATGAGCCTAAGTCCAAATTACTTCTACCTCTTTGTCGAGGATTCTATCATGTGCCATTGTCACAAAGTTCATGCCTGCCCTGTCCAGCTTTGACCTTTGTTTCCCAGAAACATGTCGCGGAGCGGCGTCGACAACTTTCCCCCCCTCCCCCGCGGGGGAACGGCATTCTCACCATAGCGCTGGAGGGGTCACTCAAAACTAATCTCCCCCCCCCCCCCCCCCTCCTGGCATTGTTGCCATACAGGTGGCAAGCGCTTGCACGTGTTGGGAACAGCAGAAGCGGATTGAATGCCCCGGCACTGTTCGCGGCCCCCTATGACTCCTCGTGGGATTAAGGCATTGTGCCGAATTCTTCCGACATTTCTTCATGTGTTCTTTTTTTCTTTTTGGGAGCTGCATTCCTCTGTGCGTGGCTCCTGAAGAGTCTTTTTTTTCCCCTGTGTTTTTTTTTTCATTCTTTGCCATGCGAAGGGGGCGACGGGAACTCTGCGCGCTGGCAGTTGGTCTGGAGATTTTGGTGCGTGCGGTCGTCAGTGAGGTCAGCCAGGGAAGTGGTCGGCAAGGAGCCTAGGCGGAGATCTGACGCGTAGAGCGCGCCGACGGTGGTCCCGAAGACGCGAGGCCCAAGTTCGCCCGTATCCGCAAGCCCCCATCAGCCCCGCGACGAGCAACCGCAGCCCGACGCTCCCTGCGACCGGACCTTGCCACTCCGCAGCTAAGCCATCGTTTCTCACCACTCACTTCAACTCTTTTATCTCTGTATTTTTGCTTTCTGTGTTTCTCGTTGTAATCCTTTGTACTGTATTTCCGTCTCGTAACATTTTTGTATAGCAATCGCCCTGATGTTTCTATCTTTGTGTTAATTGTTGTGTTAACGTGTTCAATTGGTGCTTGTGTTGTTTGCGTCACGTCAGTGTGCAGCGCTACCTTGTCGGGCATATTGTAATACTTGGTTGTTTTTTGCCTAATTGAATTAATTCGCTACGGAACTTGCCTACGCCTCATGCCTCCGGTCAACGACTAATCAGGCGTGGCCCCTATCGCCGGACAGCAGTCGAATCACAATCTTTCGCACGCGGGGTGGAGAAGTTTGTTGCTCCTCCCCCTCCGAACTTACGGAGAGTGCAGTGGTGGGCCGGTTGGCCCGATTAATTGTAACTTCGGCGCCAACCAACGCCACAGCCGCCCACGATATCTTGACAGCCATCAAGAGGTAGGCCACTTCCCCCAAAATCCTGCCCCTAGAGCAATTTAACACCCCTCCCATCATACTTCCATTTCATAACTTTTTCACAGGAAATGCGGCGCAGTCGGTTAGTCTAGGTTTTCATTTCAATTGAACTAAATGCAAGAAGCTGAATAAAGGTTATCTAATTACGCAAACTTAAATCGGCCTCTGGGCCTGATGTGTAGTATGCGTTGTTCTTGTGTAGCCGCAGCAGGAAGGTTTCTTAAATGCTACATCGTCCACTTCTTTATTAATTAGTTAAAAGGGGGCGCATACTGCTCTTCAAGGAGAATAAGAAGTTAAAATCGAAGGAATAGCTACTTACTCAAGCATGCGTCATTATCGCAACACGCTCACGTACACACTACAATAAAGGAAAAATCAGACAGCATAGCAGTTCACGTAAAGAAACAGTAAAAATGTCCGTTGACATGCAAAACTTGGCAGGCAAACAAAACGATGGCTCTCCAGATTAATGCGAATAAAAGTAAGGTAATGTTCAACAGTCCCCGAAGGAAGCAACACTTTACAATAGGCTGCGAAGCCTTGGAAGTGGTAAGAGATTTCAACCACTTAGGGCAGGTGCATGGTGCATGTGCAGTCATGACTAGGAGAAAACAAGAATGGGATGGAGTGTATCCCTTAAAAAGCAAGTATACAGCAGTTTTATCTTGCCAGTACGGACTGCTAGGGACAGGAAACTGGAGGCCAACGAAAAGGATTGATATTAAGTTGAGACAGTGCAACAAGCTACGGAAAGGAAAATTATAGGTGTAACGTTAAGGGACAGGAAGATATCTTAATGGATCAGGGAACAAACGCGGGTTAATGACAACCGAGCTGAAATCAAAACGCAATAAGTATGACCGCATGGGCAGGGCGCATATACCGAGATGACCGACAGGAGATAAACGACGGTCCCTAGGGGTTACGAAAGGGATTCCATAGAGGGTGTCGAGAGTGAGGTGGGTGGATAAGATTAGACAGGGATAAGGCGAGCGCAGCTGGCGTTGGCGTAGTTAGACTGGCGATGAGCAACAGAAGTTGCTCTCGCCAACTGCGGCTTACGGTGACCGAACCAGTCCGATATTCCTAGTGTGCAGGCATGTAGAGCCTCCAGGGAGTAGTGGCGTGTTGAAAAAGGCATGGACTACTTTTACCAGTTCCTCCCTTATAAAAATGGTCTATAGACTGTATATAGACTTCTTGTAGACTCTATTGCCTTCCTATAGGTATTCCATTTTGTCTATTTATTGTCTATAGACTGTCTATGGACCAAAGTCAACTAAAAGTGTATTTACATAAATCTATAAATTATCTATAGACTGTATATATAATGTGCATTCCCTATAGACTATAATATTTGTCTATACAAACTCTATAGACTTCGTAGACAAGTCTATGGACAGTCTACAGACTGTGTAAAGAAATTTTTGTAAGATTGGGTTTTGCAAAACTTCTAAAGAATGCACTTGAAAGTATTCCAACGTTCTCTCGCTCTGCGACAAGGTTATTATCTGGTGTATCGATGACCCCGTTTCCAAGGTCACGTTGCAGGCACGCTTCTTGGATGTGAAGCAACGACCGCGCTCTACGCGCAACTTGGCGCTCTGCCTTGGCCTCTGACTTCTGACCTTTTTCCGCTGCCTCATCCGTTCTTTCTTTTTTGTTCTTAACACAAGCGCCGCACACCTTCACTTCGCTTCATCCTAAGGACTTTTTAAGTGGCTTTTCTCTAATTGCCTTTTCAGGTTGGCTCGATGAATACTTGTCGCCATTACCGCGGAACTCCGTGTCAAGCCTCTTCCTGTGTGGTTTTCATGCTGCGGGTTGGGTTGTGGGCATAAAATTCAATTGAAAGAGGTCGCCGGTATCGGAGGCCGATACTGTATTTGGCAGACACAAGGCGAATGGCACGTTGAGAGCAGTCTTGTCATAGACCCTGTAAAGGCAACGCACAAGTACATATATACGGCCCCAAACACTTACACTCGTCATATCCGTGGAGAATGTATACCGTACAGTCATAGGTAAAAGCTTACAGGATGCTAATTTGCGAGGGAAAAAACATTATTTGTGCGTTGTCAGGCAAAGCAGGTAAAGGAAAACCGGAGAAGCATGATGGGGAGTTCATGCTCCATCTGCGAAACCAATACCAGCTGACTGGCTTAGGAGGCAGCGCAGAATTAATTTTTTCTCCACAAATCCGCAATTCATAAACCATTTCCTCTGACTGTATATTGTATTGTACGCGTCCAAACAGATAAATAAAGCCAGCTGCCTGCAGAAATATATGCTGCTGTCGCCCGCAGCCCATTCGAAAGGTGCCGGCATACCTGATGCTGCGAGAGGCGAAAACTGCGTGTCGTAGTCACAAAGTCCCAAACCACCAACATTCTACTGTGTGTCAGGTTACTGAGGGCCTCCGCCAAGAGTCTCGCGACTGAACATGCACGTAACCTTGCTTTCCTTGCTTGGACTGGCAAACAAAGCGAGAGACAAGAACAATACCGAAGAGCCAACTACAAAACGCTACAATATAAATACGCTTCGTGTGCCCCAGATGTTCTCAGGACCTCTTAGATAAACGGTATAGAGGGAAAGACGTGGGGCGTGACTGCCTTTTGAGATCGCATGGCGGCGTCCGGCAAACAGTTCGCGACCCTTCGCGATGTAATCATTGGCCGCCTTTGTTTTCCCTCCTTTTAAACACAATGAAGGGAGAGGACAATTCAAAGCCTCCCTGTGTATACACTGATGGCCCCGTACACTCCGTTCTTGATCCGCAAGCGATAGGCGGCCGTCTTCGAAATTTATAACGCACGTTGGCGACTATACGAGATCCCCCACAAAGCAAGGCTGTAGAGGAGCGATGAATAAAGCCTGTTCGATGTGGCGGCCGAAGATCTCTTCGGGGAGAAAGAACCATTGTTTCAACATGCCCCAGGTGGCCTTGAAAAGGTGGCTTGAGTAAAGAACGGCGTAGCAGATAAGCTAGCTAGGTAGTGGCTCGATGAAATTCTGTGTCGGTTTTTCTGTGAGACCTGTGGAGTACCCTAGACCCAGCATGGTCAAGAAAATTTCGTTGGCCATAAATTTTCGATAGAAAAGCTACTCTGACCTTTTTTTTTCACGAACAGTTTTAATTAATATAATTTTGTGGAAAAAAAGCGGACCCTCCTCATTCAAGAGTTGAGTTGAGTTGAAAGTCGTTTATTAGGTAACGAAGGCGCATGGCCATGGGAGGGGTCATCGGGGAGTAGGCAGAATCTTCAATGTTTGCACCTCACATTGCTCTGATCAGGCCACTAAGGGAGCCATGTGTTGCAAACACGATTTGAACATCAGAGCAAGACTGGATGTATGGGAAACTCTTCGATGTACGTGAGAGCTAGTCTCTCTGATGTCTCTAACGTCTGGATCGAAAACTTCAACGTAAATCCACCCTTGCTCGTTGGCTCAGTGCGCTCAATGTCCGTCAGGTTTTCGGATGGCGACAACGCAACCAGATAGCGTTCAGAAGCTACCAGACACCTGCTTGCGTATGAGTGTATATGTACTGCCCACATGGCAGTCCTTCGAGAGCGGACAAGAATCGACGTGACGTGGAGTCCGCGCAGGACGATCACGCAAGCTGTCGATTGAACTTGAAAAAAGTCGACATTGCTTCACGTGCAAGAAAACAAAAAGAAAATATGAGCTCGCCCTTCAAGGTTACGTCTTCAATGGAGGGCCGCTAATTGGCGCCGTCGTTGTGGTCGACGTCCGCCCCAGTGGTCACGGCTTCCGACGACCTTCGACAGCAGCGGCTCGGTGATTTACCGAGTGGGGCGGTGTTAATTCAGCCCCTCCCGTGAGCTGACCAATTATCTCCACTTGCCAGCTAGCATGCGGGCACAACTCTTTCGTCATGCACGCATACATACAGCAATAGAATGGCGTGCTCATCAGCGTGATTTCTTTCGCGTAGAAACGTTGCATGCACAGCTGTGGAATTGGAATTAGGCAAGAGAGTGGTGAAACCTATCGTCACGACTGAGCTCAATTACAAAGAACGATTCACATATTCCCTATGTGTGTTGAGCAGCCAACTGTTGAAGGGCGCCCACGTAGTGGTACCAATTATCCTATGGTAGTTACTATACTGCGGTACTATAGGCTGCGTGCATTGCAAATAACGGCTCGCTACGGTGCTCGTAACGTGCCGTTATGCCAGGTGTCACGTAACCGGTATGCCTGTCTAAGAAGCAAGACGTAATTTGCATGATATACAAGGCTAATCACGCGCCGAACGGCTCGATTGCTTCGACGCTTCTACGGCTTCAACGGCTGGAAAATTGGATTCTGTCATTTGGGATAATTTTTCGAACGTAACCTTGTGTTAGAGTCGTTCGCCGTCGCCGAACTTTTGCTTCTTATCCTTTTCACAGTGGCAGCAGTTAGGCAACACCGAAGTCTTGAGGGGCGTCCCGCCGCGTACGAAATGTCATCACAACTCTCTCACCCCTCACGCTCTTTCCCTCATCCTCGCGCTCTCAACGGCACCAGTAGGCCTAGTTCACACCTTTGAGGTTCCTCTGAGGAGCACGAGCGTAGTATGGTATGGGGTTGCGAGGAAAATCGCACCCTGGACATTACTGTACAGCCAACGATACAGGAGTGGGAGGCCGCCCCGTCCAGCTCGGACCTCGAGGGGTAGCAAGCGCTCATCAAGAGAGCAAGGGCAGCGTCCTTCGCCAATGGAGTCCTGGATTATGGACACCCCTTCATCAGCTCCAGTACTTTTTTTGTTTCAATAAGCCTTTTCTACTACTACTGTTTCACTACTCAGTGGACACCTCAACATCGCTGTGGGAGAAGGGATAGATGAGGAAGTGAATGAAAGAGGAGGGGAGAGTGGTGGGGGCAATAACTTTATTTGTAGGAATGTAACTTGGAAATAACTTTATTTTAGGAAATAACTAGGAAATAACTTTATTTGTATGATCTCGCCGTCTGGGATCTGATGACCAGGTGCTTCTGGTCGTCGACACCCGAGATGGACAGCGCCTCCTCCTACTGCTCATAAGTCGGGTTTGGTATTTTTGACATTGGTTGGTTTTGTTGGCATGCCTAAACTGTGAGATATAAGCTTGGAGCGAAAGCAGCAGCAACAAAGGCTAAGCATCGCCCAGCATTCCTTCATGATGATGACCATCTGTCGCTGTGTAGTTTGTCGCGGGTTGGTGCAGGACTGCTACCGACCCAGGAGAAGTGCCGCCTTCTGTCGGCTGCCTTTAGTGAACACCGCGCAACCCAATGGGAATATTTTCACAATTAATTCTTAGGAGAAGCCACTATAAAGTGCAGTAGGATTCTGCTTCACAATGGTAATGCTGATGGAGTACTCCGCCTAAGAGCAGCAAAATCTGACTTATAAATAGGTGTTGGACTTTTCGGTTTCAAGCGATCAAAATAGCGATATAACTAGGCCGAAAGTTAGTTTTCGAAATTCGTTTTTAACCGAAAAAGGTCAGTATTCTTGCCAGGCAAAGCATAGCTAGCTGGCAGTTGAGTACGAGTAACTCTCAAAGTTGTGAATTAACTAAGCAGGAAAGCCAGGGGTGTGATGAAACGGTGGCATTGTTGGATAAACCGCGCAGTTGTGTGATTTCAGCCATTTTTCCGGCTGTTTACACTCCTCTTCAGACCGGGAAACACCACCTTCTCGTCGATTGCTAGCTAAGCACTGTTTGTCCCCTGTCATCCCCCGCTTTAGTCGGTTAAGTACGTTTATCAAGTGCAAAGAGGAATCTGACACGAAGCCATGCATGGTCCTTATGAAAAGTGTCATGTTCTGGCTACCGCAACGGTTGAGCCACAGACCAATCGCTGCTATCAACACGCAGGACACGTGATGCCCCACCCTCTCGCCCAACCAAGCGCGACAAACCAAAGAAAACTTGTCAGCTTAGCTCTTAGAGGTAAATTCCACTTACGTTCTTGACATCCAGCTGTCTCATTAAATTTGTTTATTTTTTAATGACGAAAGCACACCTGCAAGTGCGAAATTACCGGTAAAATATGTTACCTATACAGGCTAACGAACTACTCATGCAAACAAAAATGCCGAGATAGAATCTAAGTGACATTTGAGCACACACAATTGCCACATTAAATCACTGAAAAAAGTAGTTCATTCGTCGAAAATAATATTCGCCGAAAAAAAAAACCTAAGCTTTCACTCTGAAATAAACGAGGAAAAAAAGTCCGACGAATTTTGGAAAAATAGAAACCGAAAAGTCCAACCTCTTTATAAAATAGGGGGACCGGTTACAAATATTAGGTCCAATTAAATTGTTTTCATCATCATTATCATCTTTGCTCAACGGGCGAAAGGCGTGGCGAATCCAAAGAAGCTGAAGAAACGGACGCGCACAGCCCGTGCACACGCCGGCATTTTTTTAGAACGCAACGATTTTTCAATCTCTTGTGCTCCTGGTCGAAAATCTGCTGCTTCCCAAAGGACGCCACTGCTCACCAAGGCAAGTTTTCTCAGCCTCCCAGAGATTCGGAATTTAAGGGTTTTCCACAAGCACCTTTCACTCCGAGAACCTCACGTCCATCGCTGCCTCGGGTCGTCTGCAATTTATCTAACTTTTGCAGACGCAACGGCCTCGTCGCATCAGGCATGGACCACAGGACAAGTAACCAGCCTTTCTCTTACCTGCGGCCCAACCTGCGGATGCCGAGCCGCTTGGTAGAACATGCCTTGTTCCCCGATTCGTCACGTTTTCCCGAACTGGACACACCCAACGAGAGCGAGCAAGACCTGGAAGAAGACCCCTCTCAGGATGAGCTGTTAGCCCCTAGCATGACGGGCAAAGACGCTAAGCCAACTGCGCTCGTCGCAGCGCAGGCAGCCAAGGCTCCCGCGCCGAAAACCCCAGCTGCCGAAACTGCAGGGAATAAGAGCAAAGTGGCGAAAACCGCGGCCCCCAAAGCTCCGGCAGCTAAGGTTATTGGTTCGAAGACCTCAGATGACGAGACAGGAGCCACCACGAGCGTTGTGACATCGCCGAAAACATATGCAGTCCGAAGCGCTGCGACGAAGACATTTGTTGCCAAACCTAGCGAGGGCAAAAGCGAAGCCACAAAGGCCGCGGTCGCCAATGCTCCCACCGCAGCGACGACGAGTACCCGGATTCCACCGTGGAAGACAGCGGTGTCCAAGAGCCCAGCGCCTCCTCAAGCAAAGACCATCCGGTCGGACCGTGAGCCCACGTCGGAGGGATGGTTCACTGCCTCTCCCGACCAAGACAATGACAATGTGCCGCCCTCCTGGGATAGGAGTTCGTCGCTCATGATGACAGTGGGATCATTAGGTGACCTCTCGACAGTTCCAGAAGGGTACAACGGCGGCGAAGGTTTTGGCACGGACAGGAGCCTCTGGGACATCACAGCCACGTCCGGCGGGTTTCCTAGCGCCTCCAGTACGTTTACAAAGCATACAGCCCCGCGAATACACAGAGAGTCCAACATTAAGCAACTGTGCTGGGAGTGCACGGTGGTGACTGTCGTTTCGGTTTTGATTGCCTTTTTCGTAGTGGCCGTAATTGTCGAACTGATCCCCAGTAACAAACATCGCAGGTACCGCGGCGAAGTCGGCGGTCGCCAGCTTCCCTCCGATATAGATGGTACGAGAAGAAGTGGTATTGACGAGTTGCCAACGGTAGTGTCAAAGCCTGCGAAGACCACGTATCCTAGGGCGCAACCGACTAGCAAACCAGTTTTCACACTGGCCGACTATGAGGAGACCAAGGTGCCTGGTGGAGAAGCCACCCCCGCTTTCGAATGCGACACCGAGGCTTGCCGATGGCAGAGCCGGCTGGTTGACGAAAAACTGGACTTCAAAGTGAACCCGTGCCTAGACTTCTACGGTTACGTCTGCTCGGGAGCTTGGGAGCACAACGGTGACCTTCCGTACAGGGCGGAAGGACGGTCCTTCGTGATCAGAGAGACCACCAGGTATGTCAGCCATGATCGATGTCGAAATAGATTGAAAGGCGTTCGGCTTCTTAGTTACAGGTCGCGAGTTCGAACCCCATGGCGGCTGCATTTCTGTGGAGGCGAAACTGAGAAGGCACCGATGTGCTGCACGATGTTAGATCGCCTTGAAAAACCCACATCATCTAAATCGAGCCGAAGCCCTCTGCTACGGTGCATATATACCTCTTCCCTCTTTCACTCCCTCACCATCCATCCCTTCATGATGAGGTTTAGGTGTCCATCGAGAGATATGACAGTTACTGGGCACTTTCTTTCCAGAGTGTAATCCAGCACCTAGAAAACAATTGACGTTCAACTACTTGAAAGGAAATCCTCAGCCCATATGCTAATACGACTTGCGGACAATGACGGGATCCTGCTGTCACTTGATTGGGCCTTCGTCATACCGCAGTTGCTGTAACTGCAGAAAGTAAGGAAAGTAACGAAGCTGGCAAGACGTCGCATGAGCAAAACGCTTATCGAAAATGAATTTACTATATAAGACTCGCGTACAACTAATGGGACTTCAGCCTATAGATGGGATATAGCCCTGTCCTTGCCTTGGCATAAATGTCGACAATCTGATGGCAGCATCATGTAGGAGATAGCAGCCTCTCGACTTGTAACGTTGTTACGGATGTTGGCGCGGTGCATTAATGCTGGAATTTGGTTGACGTGCACGTTGGGCCACCATGACAAGCTGGCACTCGGGGGGGGGGGGGGGGGGGGTTAACGCTAACACCTGGAACCTTGGGGGTGGGGGGGGTAATGCTTTCTGTCTAGTTACTCGTGGATTCGGGGGCAGAGCTCGCAACGCGGGAGGGGGGCTATAGAAGTGGCTGCTGGCCCCGGAAGTCTAGATGATTTGTTTGCTTATTTTCATTGCTTCAAATGGCACAACGGAGACAGCGATACGTGGCGACCCTTTCAGATTACTGGCAACCGTGGTCCCAAGAGAGTTTTCATTATTGAAAACTTATTCCTTGCTTATTATTGTTTCCATCAGAATAACCCTTCCATGCTTATTGGCACTGGGTGAAGTATAGGAAATATCTTTGTGCTCGATTTCCTCGGTTATTGGCTTGAAGGTGGCAGGACAGGTCTGAGTGGTGGGGTTAGTCGAGACAATGTAAACAGCCAATTCAACACTGCTACGTCAAACTATGCAGTGAGTAGCTGCGAGTAGTTTCGGGGAGCGAATGGATATACAGCAGCAGTCAGACATGATGAAGTCGAAGAGCAGCGTTATACTTCGGCCGATTAATTTTGACCACCTGGTGTTTAAAATGTGCACCGACATCGCATGCCACACGGGAGCTTATCGCATTTCGCCTCTGTGGAAATCCGGCTGCCGTGACCGGGATTCGATCTCACGACCTCTTGCTCTGATTCAGAGCACCTCAAACACTGTGCTATCGTGACCGGTGTAATATTGATTCGAGCTTGATAACGATAGAGCTAGCAATATTAAAATTTGCTTAATCTTGAGCAGTGAGCGTTATAAGATTAAATGATTTTTACTGAGCAGCTGTGAGGATAAATTGGCGGTTGTTGACAGCGGCCTACAGTAGCCCGACAAAGGGCGCTTTGATATTTTGATATGTGGTATACTGGATTTTGTACTTCAGTCCGTGAAATGTTAAAGTTAGCTATTTTTCATAGATTTGCCTGCTTCAATGCTAAGGCACAGACAAGCAGTTGAGTAGTTAGTTTCGTGACTCCTTTTTAAGCGACAGTCAATCAAGGTTAGGATATGCGCAGCCAAGCAGTAGTATACCGTAGCGCAGAGCGATAAACAGTGCACAGGATCGGAACCAGAGGTTATAAAAATTGATATCTGGTATCGTCATCAAAAATAAGAGATCTATATTAAGAAGCATCTACCAGCCTAGTAATAAATAGTGGTTCCTCTGCACAGCTTATTTCCCGGAAAGCGACAGTACAGCCATATATTATGCAGCAAACACGTGAGCTCGTCTATTTTATCGCGTATTTTATATACGCAATATGATCACGCAAACTTGACAAGGTGCGCACAAAAACCACTCGCCTGAGAGAGGCAGCGGAGCCGCGGTGTGTGCGTGTGCGTGCGCGTGCGTGTATGTGCGCGTGTGCGTGTGCGCGTGTGTGTGTGTGTGTGTGTGTGAGAGATACTTTGACTATATGACAGGACCTCGTCACAATTTGGATACTACTTCCATAGACATCTGCGCGTGCTTGCTGTGTTTGGAAGGCCCCGTTTCTTTCAAGGGGAAAAAAGCCAATACTGTTCGTTTGTGGCATAATACAACTCTTTACAAAAGGTCCTGCAGTGCAGTTAGATATTTCGGTTATATTCTTAATATAAAGATGAGTAACTCAGACAGCTTTTATCGTCACTGTAGGTACCTTCAGGAACACTTGCACTCAATGCCAGCCGCGGCCGTGGCAAATCCAGACCATGGCGAGCACTCCTTTCTGGACCACTCGAGTCTTGTGCTGAACGCTTGCCTCAACAACACAGCCACCAAAGACGTCACCCAATGGGACGGTGTCCGAGGTTTGCTTCGGGAAGTGGGCCTTGCCGACTGGCCTTACGATGAGACCCCACAGTTGGCTCCTCAGCAACCTTTCCGGCTCGACAAGGTGCTGAAGCTAATCGACCGGCAACTGGCCGTCTTTCCCATCTTCTACGTCGTTTTACGAAAGTTACTGGACAGCGGCTCCTACGTCCTCCACCTGGACGCGCCCAGGAGCTTCCTCTTCGTGCAGTATGAGATGCAAAAGAACAACGGGTCTTTGCCCTACAATGAGATAATTCGCCAGGTTCTGACCCTCTGGAAGACCCTGTCCAATAGCAACGCACTGGCCGAAGATGTCACGCGCTTCGAGTCGCAACTGTTGGAAGCGTCACAGCCTTTTAACAAGGCTGCTTGGAAGAAAGACGTCACCTACCCGGTGAAAAAGTTTCCGCGCTTGCCCAAGCTTCGCGTGGACGCCTACCTCTCGCACCTGCGCAAGGGAGACGGGGGCGAAGTGGTGGTTCTCAACCCAGTCTACGCCAGCAAGCTGTACGCAATCCTTCGCACGAACACACCGCGGACAATTCTCAACTTTCTCGGCGTACAAGTGGTCGTAGCTGTGGCACCCCTGCTTCCTCAGGAGTCGATACCGCGGGATCTGATTCGCATAGGTTACCCGAGCTTCCAGCATTCCATAGACCCGAGGACCCAGAGCTGCTTTCACTTGGTGAACCGGCTCTTTCCCCACGGCTTCCGGTGGATTCTGCGAGACATCGTTGCCAAGAACACCGACCTGGACCGCCAGTGGGCCGTGACGACCAAGAGCATGGTGACTTCGCTAGCGCACACTTTCCGCACAGGTACTACATGGATGCAGAGCCCGGATACCACGAACGCCATCAAAAGGCTCAAGGCCCTGCGCGTGGGATACCTGGCTGGCCAAGAGCGGGAGGAAGACATCGACCACTACTACGCGTCTGTGAAGGCCAACTACCGTCCAGACAACCTCGTTAGCTACTACGGAGAGCTTTTGTCCCAGAGCTTGGAGAAATACTGGACCTCCAGTCCCGACGGCGCCAACTACGATGCACGTTTCAGCGAGCGCTCCACGGAGTTGGACTCTGAGTGGACGCGCTCACCGGATTCGACATTCAGGCTCTACCTAACCTCGAGCAGCGTGGCCTCCGCGTCACTAGTGACGCGGGCCAATTACCCTTCCACACTCTTCTCGTTGCTAGCGGCCGACGTGACAAGGGCGCTATTCCTGGCGTCCATGGACGACCCTCAGTGGTCCAGCTGGACCCAGGACCGGTTCCAGGCGCTCCAGTACTGCCTCCTGAGGCGCTACAAGCGCGGAGTCCGGAAGGCGAACGTCTCCGCCGCCAACGCGCGCGACTTCCTCGCGGACATTCTCGCCGACAACGCAGCGGTGAAGCCTCTGATGGCGGCTTTTCGCCACTTTTCGCGTGGTGCTCTCTTCGTGCCTGGTCGCCGCTCGGCTGGCCTTACCATCACGCAACTATTCTTCGTTAACTACGCGGCGGGCTTCTGCGCTCCTAAGAGCGAGGAGGCTCGGGTTCGCGAACGTATGCAATATAGAATCGGCCTGCCGCCCAGCACTCGAGTGAATCTCGCTCTTCTGGACCTGAAGGAATTCCGGGATGCCTTCAACTGTTCGCACCAGCTCGGAGCCTCACGATGCCCCGTGTGGAATCGCGACGGCAAAGACAGCCTTGCGGATGTCGACGGCAGAGAGGGTTGAGAACGGACGGCTGACGGCACAACCGCTCTGTCTCAGGCGCCAGGTGTGCTGTCTTGGTGGCCTGTGGACGGCCAAGTGCCGGCAGTATATGTAATATGGCTCATGTACTCCGGTGGCGGTACCGGCGATTACTTCGCTGTTATTTTTTTCTGATTTATTGGCTTATTTCCTGATTTAGTAGCTTATTTAGTGATTTCTATGTTTGACAAGCTTTCTTTTTGCTATTTGGATACCAGTAAAGCGGCATATATGTTATTAACATGTATTACAGACCGTATAGTTTGCATTAAAGCTGACAGTTTTCGCAAAACCATGCCAGTCTTTTCTTAAAGTGGTCACGCTAACTGAATAAAATTATCGAGTAATTCGAACACGGAAGTCGAAATCAACGCGCGTTTTATAGAGGTCACAAAATAATTGCTCTCACTCTGCCGGATTAACGATAACGTACTCGGAAAGGAAAAAAAAAAGGTTTGGAGGAAAAAAAAATTGTGCAATATCTATATAACATAACGATGGACACCTGAACCGCGCCGTAAGGGAAGGGGGAAGGTGGGAGTGAAAGAAGAAATAAAGGAAAGGTGCCGTAGTGAAGGTTTCCGGAATAATTCCGGAACGTGTACTGACATCGCATACCACACGGGCGCCTTTTGAGTTTCGCCTCCATCGAAAGCTGCCGCCGCGGTCGGGTCCGAACCCGGGCTGAAAACAATTGGATGGAGTTTCCTATGTGTGCATCGAGGCAGAACGATCTAGGCGCGAAGATTCAGCAGTCCATGCCGCCCAAACTGTCGCTGAACTTGTCTAGTGAACTTGATCACTGTACTAAAATTCTTTCTGCGAGTTTATGCCCTCCCGGGTTTTGTCTGTCAATTGCAACGCTAAAAACTGACCATAAAAGGCCTCTCTCGCTTAAACTGCTCGATTATTCGCGCTGAAATTTCACGCAAGGATGGCATACGACCGTCTTGATTTTTCAGTACCGAGTATGGATGATTTACTTGCCGGATTCGATCAGTTTACTATATAAAACCGCGTCGTCTGCAGCATCGGCTAACGAAGACACGCGCAGCCTTCGCATAACTGATACCGGTGGTGTCATCTGGTGTGTATCCGAGGAACGGTTGTTGTGGCCCGGCAGTCACGAGCCAAACTCGTGAGCTTTGACTTTTTGTGCGCTCGATACTGTAAAGTCAGTCGAGAAATCATCTTCAAATAAGCCTTTCATCGCCTCCAACACTCATATCACAGCCTCAGAGGCGTGGAGGAAGGACAGAACTCGAGTCTCAAAAATAAAACGGGTAAAACGGGTAACCTAATCGTTCCTCGGATAAGGCACCAGAGAGCGGCACTAGTATCAGCAGAGTCCCCTAGAAGGGCGATGGCCTCGGTCGCTTTAGGACGCTAAACCTCCCATAAAAATAATTGAAATTAGAGCCGATTCCCCCTCCAGCAATGAAGCGACCAATTAAATCTCCCATAAAAAAAAAGAAACACTGTTTTATAAGTAATGCGAAAGCTTCTTGCCTTTGGTCACCGCGATGCTGCAGACGACGCGGATTTATAATTAATTCTAATCGAATCAGGCAAGTACATCATCCAAAAATAGTACTGGAAAAGCAAGACCGTGCTATGCCATCTCTGCATCAAATTTCAGCGAGTATAAGAGAGCTGTTTAAAAGAGGGAATTATTTTTCGGTGCGTTTTTAACGTTGCATACATCCAGCATCTGCGTGCGCGTGTATACGCAAATGTGCGTGCAAGTGTGCGTACACATGACGTGGCTATGAGGAAAGAAAAGCGTTGAGTAATAATCGTCAGGACGCATAGCTGTGGTCGAGCTCGGCTACGAAGTAATTTTGGCTACGTGTTTTTTTCTTTTGAAACTTGACAACACGCGCGTTTTCGGGTTTGCATTTCGCCTCTTCGAAATGAGTCCTCAGCGGTTGAGATTGGCCCACTGATCCACCTCCACGCACTGATCAGTGGACGGGTTGGTTGGTCTTAAACAAAGCTGGCACACGGGAGCGGCCTAGACTGGCCTGTCCGCCACCACATAAAACGCAGTTTCGTTTTTGCGTTTTGGGTGTGTATTGTGCTACTGAACCATATTTTTTATCTACTAATTTGTTTTTAGTTGTATCGCTATTGCGTCCAAAGCCAGCTAATCTAGGCTATAATGTGTACGTTCAGAACATCAGAAGATCAAGCACGGTGACTGCTCAAGGTCCATGGAGGGCTCACAAGCTGCATCGCGGTGCGTATCAACAATGGCGTCTTCCATGCTTGTACTACAGTGTACTAGAATACTTTCGCATCGGCTTCAAGCTGCGAGCTGCGCAATGCAAGTTGCGATCACCCGTGTTCGACGTAATCGCATATGTAGTATCTCTAAAGCTAAGATGAAGCCTTGCAGCAGAAAATCGGGGTTTACATTGCAGTATTGACTGCGGGCGGTTCAGCGAATGTCACCCACCTCCCGCTATCACTAAAGGTGGTTTCAGATTTGTTCAAGTTTTTTACCAGTAATACATATTTACCAGTAATACATTTTTGCCAGCAGTACATATGAGGCTGTCAAAATTTCTCGAGTAACTAAAGCAAAGGCAGCTTACCCGTACGCATCTCAAAAGACTTTATTTGGGCATTGCTGTTTGAAACGCCCGCTTTCACGCTAACAAGTGGGCAAGTGAACGCGACAGGGTGTGAAGTTCTAACCGCACTGATGCACTATTAATGAACATTGACGTTTATTTTGTACCGCCGTGAGTATCGCTGACATGGTCGTCATTGAGCCGGTGCACCACTTTTTTTGTCGCCGGGTTCACTTGAGTCGAAACTGGCTTTGCAATGAAAGGCATGCTGTGTCATGCGCATCGATGAGCCAAACAGCTGTGGTGGGATGTCAAAACCATGCATGGTGTGAACTGACGACTTACGGGAGACTGCGGAAGGGATACCACCGGCGGTAGTCGTAGCCAGTATTTTACGCTGCAAAACTGCGCTTTAAAACAGCTGCCGTGGTTTCTTACAAGGACAGTATATATTTCCGCGTATTGATACGTCCGCTTACCGCGCCGGAATAAATACGTATCAAACCCTTTTGTTGCAAAATGTAACCTGCCCCGTGGATGTAATAGTAATCCGCCTTGTTATGGTTGTTATAGGCACATGTAAGCAGTGAACAGCTGTATATACAGGTGTATGTTTAACATACATGTACACGATGCAATTTCGGAATTTTCTTGTGCTCTGGCTGCTTTGCTCTCTTCCATAATGCAGGTATTGGAACCATGCGGTACTTGCACAACAACGGGTAAAACTTGCCAGAGGGAGAATCTTCTGAAGCCCACAAAAGACCCGTATCCTGATGCTCATATCCTTTTAAACAGCACGTCTTATGTTCTTACTGTCTGGCGTCCGTGTGTGAAATTAGGGAGATCAAAATCTTTCTTGTCATGCCAAGGGCACAGCCCGGCTGCAAGGTGTCTGATGTGGTGTGGCATGTGCAGTTTAACGTCCCAAGGCTGCATATGGGCTTTGAGAGACACTCTAATGGAGGGGCTCCAGATAAATTTTGACCGTCTGGGGCTTGTTAACGTACACTCATATCCACAGCACAGAGCCTCTTGAGACAGGTACGTTTACACATAGCGGCATAGAGGTTGGCACTAGCTATAATTCTCTCTATCTGGCCTGCTGTTCTGTACTGAAGGAGGGGAGAGGGGAAGAAAGAAGGCCATGGTGGATGACAGTGAGAATAGAAGAGCGATTCAAATGTATGCAAACATATCACTGTGCCTGGTCACAGCTATGAGTCAAAGTCCAGGCTGCTTAGGAACTAGGGGTGTGCCTGGACTGCCTGGAGAGTTTTGAAACCCTTGGGTGGCACAGCATATGGAGGCTGGTTTACATGCAAGCGACTGAGCGATTGAGCGGCACGTCGCAGTGAAAATTTCCAACTTGTTGGAACCTTGCTGCTCATCGCCGTGACGACTGAAAACAGGCTTTTGCGCCACGGCGGCAGAATTCGCTAATGTTTTCACTTGCATGTGAAACAAGCATAAGTATATAAAAAAATAGTGTCCTCGAAACTTCGTGATCATTTCATAGGACACGATAAGAATGGTATTTTTCAACACAGAATGTACTTTTTAAGGAATGTTTATTACCTCAGTACATAAAAGGAGATTGTGAGATCAATGAAGGAAAGGTTTGCTGATTTAATGAAGTCCAGAAGAGTCCGGAGATGGTGTCCGCAGCATAGGACACTGCACTGTCATTTGAGAGGCCTATTGCAGCTCTGTGCTGGATCCTCGTTGGTTTAAATGCTAGGCTGTGCTCTGTATTTTTTTGCCCACACGTTTCTAACAGAAAATTTTCAAAAAATGTTTGCATTTTGAGACCTCACACAAAATGGAAAGAATGCACCTAGAAATTGATAATTGGCATCTGTAATATCTTGACCTACTCAAGAAAAAACCATCGGAACTAATTGGACTCTCTGATTGGTTCCAGGCTTTTCCATTTGGTTCCAACTGGAACCAGTGGGTTCCTGTTGTGTTTTCAGCCACCCGACCGGTTGTACACAATTGGATCCAACTGGACCAACCAATCGGACCCGTTAGCCCAGGCAGTTATTGCATCCAGAAATATTCACGAAATATAACTGACAATTAAGTTGTGCAAAATACAGTGTGAGAAATATTTCTGCTCTTAACATATTATTAATGTGCAAAAGGAAAACTGATTTTGTGAGGACTGCGGAGAGACATTCTGCCTGGTGCCAGTCAACATTTTTATTATGGAATTGAAATTCACAAGCTTTCATAGAAATCAAGGCCAACAGACACACACACATCACACACAAGAAACATTACAGTTGAATCCCGCCGCAACGAATACCGCTACAATGAAATTTCCGGGACAACGAGTAGTTCTTGATTCCCCGTCAGTATCCCATAGAAATTAATGCCTGAAGTTTCCCTGCACAACGAGCCATTTTTGGTGCGCGTTTTCGCTTCAACGAAATTTTCGCGGTCAAAATCGAAACCGAAACAAAAGAGAAGTCCAAGTAAAATCCAATGCCATAGTAAGCATGAAATCACGTGATTGTAGTTTTGCCATTTTGGCTTTTTTTAGTGGTCGCGTCCCTCGCAGCGTGTCTCTTCGACGACGATGAGCTTTGATCCGTGCGTGGGACAAGATGTCAGCGCAAGTGAAGAAGCGCAAAACCCTCCTTTCCCTCGAGCTTAAAGCTGAAACCATTGCCCAAGCGGAGAGCGGAAGGAAGAAAGCGGCAATCGCTGAAGACTTTGGAATTCCGGCCAGTTCGCTGTCTACGATTCTGGGAAATAAGGACAGCGTAAAAAAGGCACTTGGTTCAGGAAAAAAGTGACGCGGCCCCTCCATCAAGAGTTGGACAAAGCGGTGCATGTGTGGTTTGTTGAAGCACGAGCCAAGAACGTCCCCCTCAACGGAAGCATCGTCCAACAAAAAGCGTTAAACTATGCGGCCTTACTCGGCATTGACGATTTTAAAACCAGCGTTGGTTGGCTGAACCGTTTCAAGGCCCGCCATAGCATCATCGGAAAAGTGTTGTGCGACGAATCAATGTCCGCAGACGTTGACGGAGCAACTGCTTGGAAGGTTAGCAACGTGGCCGGCATTTTAAGCAACTTTGCACCGGCAGACATATACAACGCCGATGAGACCGGCCTATTCTACGAGATGTTGCCGGCCAGGGCTCTCGGCTTCAAGGGGCAGCGCTGTCACGGTGGCAAACACAGCAAAAAACGTGTGACGGTGCTGCTTTGCACAAACATGTATGGCTCTGACAAGCGTCCGCCATTAGTCATTGGAAAAAGTGCCAAGCCGCGCTGTTTCAAGGGATCCCGTATCCTACCTGTGCAGTACAAGGCGAACAACAAGTCGTGGATGACCCGCGCTATTTTCACTGAGTGGATGGTGGCAGTCGACCGCGACATGAAGCGGCAGAGCCGTAAAGTTTGCTTGCTTCTAGACAATTATTCAGCCCATCACTCCGAAGAAGTCAAGCTCACTAACAAGGAGCTGAGGTTTTTTCCTCCAAATTGCACATCAATCCTACAGCCTCTCAACCAGGGTGTGATTCTGAGCCTGAAGCGCGGTTACCGCGGGAGGTTAATTCAGCGGCTGCTCTTGAACAGTGAAACCGGTTGAGATAGGAAGGTGGACATGTACGTGGCGCTGCAAATTATGTCTGCTGCCTGGAACACATTGGGTCGCTCAATAATTGCGAACTGTTTCAGGCACGCCAGATTTGCCGAAGATCTATCCCTAGACTCTGCTGGCGCAACACCAGACGTTACAGACGACGACGAAGAGGCGTCAGCGGCACCGGCGATCACGGATGCCTGGAAAACGCTGAAAAAAAAAGGGGAAACGTGCTGCCTAATCTCGAGCTTGACGAATACATCGGCGCTGACGACTGTGTTATAGTTCACGAAGAGGTGAGCGATGAGCAGATTATCAAAGCCGGCCGGAATGATGAGGAGTCTTCCGATGTCGAAGATGACGTACAGGACGGGCCTGCTGAGGCAACTGCGTCACAGGTGATGGACGCTTTTGATGTAATCAGGAATTTCGTTGCTGTCCGTGATGACGATGTCGCAATGGGTCTGCTGACTGAATGTGAAAATCGCGTGACGGCGTTGCTCCCCGTGAAGTGCAAGCAAGCCAAGCTTACAGATTTTTGGCATTAAATTTTTTTTCTGCGGATTGGGCTAAAACTTTTGCGTTTCATATCAAATTTTTGTGATAACGAAGTTCCGCGAGAATGAAATTTTTTTCGGGCACGGTGAATTTCGTTGTAACGGGATTCAACTATACACATTCAGATACTAGTAGCATATATTAGCAGAATGTGTAGTACATCCAGAGAACACACTCCAACTTTATGCCCCGTTTATGAGGCTCTCGAGCGGTAACCGCATGAGGGGATATTCCTTCGCGATACGTCGCGCGATGACGCCGCCGTCGCCCATCGCTGCCGCTGGCGCAAACCGCACGAAGCGACGGGACTCGGCGTCGGAGCAGCACGTTTTTAGTGTTGCTCGATTGCGGCCGCTTCAGTTTTCAGTCATATTGTGTTAATTAACGCGTATAACAACGCTCATAAGGCTTCATACAAGATAAAACAGAATAAAAACATTGAAAAATATATTTAGATAATTTTATTTTTAGTCTACACAAAGTCACGTGACGCAGAAAAGTGCGCCCGAGGGACGCTGCGATGAGGCGCCAGGCGACATTCCTGCGCTCTTGCGACTTATAGTGCGTATAGGACATACCCACAACACCCTTTACTTTTGAGCTTCATTAATGAGCATTTCATTAAATTCTTGCATAGCTGTCATGGTGAGGGATGCGTCGGCTGTTGCTCCGCGCGGAAAGCCCGCTGAAAAAAAAAACCGACTTTCGCGCACAAGACGGATCGGAAGTTACGCACCCGCAAGGCCTACCGTCATTGGCTAGTCTCGCACGGCACTTCCGGGCGATGGGCGAATTTTTCTGAAAACCCAGAACCTGGCCGACGCGATGAGCGACAGTGCTTCGGCGGCCCTCAGCCCATCGCGTGGCGTGTCGCCACGAATTTTCGCCTCATGCGGTTACTGCTTCATGCTGGGGCCAGTGGTGCTTGCCCACTGAGCGCAGTTCAATACAGATAATGAGTGTAATTCAGCAGGTTAAGCTGCAAATAGCATTTATTATAAGAACCACATTTGTTCTTCCTTGTTTGTCAAATATGTAAAGATTCGTGTGGATACATTGGGTGCAAATGGGGAGACCAATTGGATGCAACTGGTAAGACCAAATTGGGCTCACCAGTTGGAATTCCAGTTGAGCACCATTCCAGTTGGAACCAGTTGGAGATCCAATTGGTTCCAATGGTTTTTTTGGCTGGGAACTAATCAGTGTCTAGTGAAATATTTCGGAAGTACTAAAATTTAATCTGGAGCTCTCCAGTATGGCATCTTTCATAGCTTATGAGCAGATTTAGGACATTAAGCTCTGCATACCACTGGTGATTGCACTTTGATGACATTGGTGTGCTAATTAAGAGATGTATAGTTAAGGCAAAATGACACTTGCACTTGCTTTCACGTATCCTGCTCCTGTCCTCTTCTGCATTAATGTTAAGAGCTGAACTGCATTAATTGTTAAGCAGTAAATGCCAACAAATAACAAATATTTCATGTTAATGCATCCTCTATTTCGAAGGTGCACATTTACACTTGTAATTGCAAAAAAATTTGATGTTATTACTAGTGGCAAAATATATCTGCATAAAAAGGGCAGGCAACATGCTACCCAGCTCACTGTTTCACGAAATATTATTTGCTGTGTTTGCAATATGGCATAAAAAAACACTTCATTTGCGACATGAAGGATATGAAATTCACCCGAAGCAAAGAAATATAAGGTCCATGTTGGCCAGCGAGGGGGTGCTGTCAGGAATGTGCTGCCATCTCTGGGCATGTGATCCATATAGATTGGCATTTGTAATAAGCACTGTCAATTGGTGTTGAGACAACTGTGATTATCACTTCCCACCAGCAGATAGGGAAAATATATATATGAGAGTCCTTTTCTGACTTGTATGGTGCTCTGGGCTTGAAGAATTGCTTACAGGTGTGAATAATGGCTATGAAATAGCGGTTTGTCATTAAACGTTTTTGTGATAGTTGCTGCCAGACAGCCTAATTGCTGTACACTCCCTTTAGGGTGAACTTGAAGGAACCATGAAAATTTTTGTCTTATCAGAATTTCGTCTTAACAGATGTGCCCCCCGAAAAAGATATCTGGGCATGCCAGGTGTATGTGTGCGTATATATTTATATATGGTTTTTTCATAAACTCGAAAAAAATTCGTCCTAGTGCGGGGAATTTATACTCCCTTTTTACAAGTCTACTTCACCTTGGTGGGGGATTCCCCTACCCATTTGATAAATATTTTTTCTTTTTTCACCAAGGTGCAGGGCGGACTGCCAGTGAGTGCCGTTCCACAGGTTCGCATTGTTTGCAGTTGCTGCAAAAGCTCATCTTCACCGAAGCACGTGCTGAACGGTTTATCTTAAGTGGATTTTTTTTACATTGAGCCCCATACGGAACCAACCAAATGGTCTTGCATTATTCACCGTATCGGAGAATTTGTCTGAACTGAGTTCGTTTTAATGACATTCTACTTGTACACTTTTTCAACACATTGAAATGTGTGCATGTGCATGCATTTGAATTTATTTATTTATTTATACAAAATACCCCTAAAGGCCCTCAATTTGAAGGTATTACAGAGGGAGGGGCGCGGTACATTCAAGTAATCAAGAGAAAAAAATAAATAAGCCAAAAATTCAAGACTACAACCAAAAAACAGATAAAAGCATATGGATCCTTGGAATAAAAATACAAAACTGACATAATTAAACATTGAAGCATAAATGGCAAGAAACAGAAACATTAACAGAGTAAAGTTAATACAAGCTATACAATGTCTATCTGCAATGGCATGAAAATAAAATGAGAATCATCAATAACGGAAATAACAAACAAAAACCTAATGCACTGGTAAGTTAACAATGTACTAAAAGATGTTACGCAGAAGCAGTGGCAGATATTAGTTTATAAAATTCTGACATGAAAGTTCATTGTGGCATATTCAGTTCATTGTTCAGTTCTGGATGAGTTAAAGGGGCAGTGAGGACAAATTGAAGTAGGCCTGTATTGATAGATTACTGCAAATTAACAACAGAGACTCTACGCTTACTGCAAATGGTACTCAAAGGATATGCTACGCCACCATTTGCTTCAAAACGGAGTTCCTTCAGTTAGCCGCTTTACGGGGTCTCTTTTGGTGTGAACGCAACAAGTTTGAATTGACTAGCGGAAAGATTTGTCAATCCACTTTTTTGAACAATAAATGCATGTTTCATTTAAGGGCAAGTGTCGTCATACTGAGAAAGTGCTAGGGAATTGATTTTCACTAACAATAATTGGAGGGAGTAATCCTCAATTTCCTGTTAAGCTACTCTGCTTTTTCTGATGCTTTCAGCTGACACTTCGTAGTTACATCAGGGCAGCATCAAAAAAGTGATCCAATTTTAAGACAGAGCTGTCTACACGAGTGTGTGGCTCATGTACTCTCCCAATTCTAGTTTATGGTCAATAGTCTTGATTTCTTAAAATTTAGCTTTCTCCTGGCCCGTTGCTTGGCTTCTCTGGAGTGAAAGGCTTGGAAAAAAAATTGACGCGGCCACGTCGCATTTCTGTCCAACCTTAATGCAGAGCGAATGCTGCTTTTATGCAATTCCTCCTTCAAGTCTTTACTGTTATTTATGGTCTTATTATTTCTCTTGCATTTTCTTTCTGTTTTTATTTTAATTTTAATTCATTTTGTTGTTTTCCTTTTCTTATTTATTTTTATTCTGCACTCTGCTGCCTCCCAAGGTCATTTTGCTTACCAACATGACCTTGAAGAACGGCAGCAGTAGAGCTTTCGCTCTAATAGGCATTTGAGCTCACCTTGTGGTCATTGAACGCATTAGCCGTGGTGCTGTTTAAAGAATCAAGAAGGTTTTTATTCAATGACAACAAAGGAAATTTCTACACATATATTTGGACCGATAGCCAGTGAAGCTAGTCAGGTGTCCAATACAGGCAATAACATATAGGTTAGTTGTTACACGTACATTGAAGATAAATTACTGTTGCAACCTTTCTTGGCAACCTTTCTTGGGTCCTTTCTTGGGTCCCAAGAAAATGTTGCACGTAAGTTTAAAATTCCTAGCTTGTATTGTTTCAGCTGGCAGTGAGTCTGAACTCTTTGCCGAAGCTGCTTTTATGCCATTGAAATGAAATAATTACCATCTTAGAATTATGCAGCATGCGCCAACCGTTTTCACCGATAATACGCTATAAGCACTAGTTTCAATGCAGCATTTAACTATTTTACATAGAAGTCATTTTGGTTTGCTAACATGTGCAGTTCTGCATTTTAGTAGCCACTACTGCATCAGAAAAGTCTTTGATAGGTCCTTTGTTACTTAGCTGATCTTCCTCCGAAATTCGCATTGGTCACCAAATTATGTTTGCTGCGTACACAAATCACATAAGTGCCTCTGCTTGTGTCACTGGGACTTGACTAGTACTCACAGTGCTTTGTTCTGTTTCATTTCACAGGCATTGGACCTAGTAGAAGTATGCCAAGGCATACATGGTGTGAGAAGAATCCTTTAAGCTGCTGACCTGCGTAGACCCAATGGTTTGATGTCCATACCCTGCAAAGAAACGCACAATAATACGTGTTCGGAGCATCGAAATGACCGCAAGGCTTGAAGGGACCCTGAAATGATTTCAATTCGCCTATTCTAGTGCAACAGATCTGTAGAGGTTGTCTTTGTGGGTATTTGAGTCAGATTTGAAAACTCTGCATGAACCCCATAATTTATAAACAATTTTTTAAAATTCCTGCTCCTAATAGCTCACGACCGATTAGGGCAACACACCTCACCTCACCGTGCGTCCCCTACCTCGATGACATCAGTGGGCAGAAGAGCCAGCCTTCAAGCTCGCCCCATCTGCATCACTGACACCATTGTGGTAGGGGGTGTGCAATGAGGTTGTTATTATTTCTAAAAATCGCTGCTCGCAGTAGCTCGCAATTGATTAGGGCGACACATGTCATCGAAATCGTTTCAGGGTCCCTTTAATTGCTTTGTATTCTGACCATGTAGCTACATACTAAAGGGTATGTTTTGAACTCCCCTGCATGACTTGCTCAATGTACCCGTCAACACCTGGCCACGCCTGGCCACACCTGGCCTGACCTGGGCAGCAAGAAAATTCAGCTTTTTATTGATTTAGCTGTTCCAGAAACTTCTGTGGGAACCTGTATGTCTGCTGTCTGTATGCAAAGTAGAGTGCATCAGAGCCTGTCCAATTAGCCCAAGGATCACTGTAATGTGAATGACGGGAATCTTGAATTCCATTTCCAACATTTTGTCTGAGTGTGCAGTAAGCAGCATGAGTATACATGGATGTGTATAATCATTTTTTGAGCAAAATGGGACTTGCATTTTTCTTTTTCTTTTCCTGTGTAACCTTCTGAATTCTTACAGAAAGTTGATGGCTGTGAAAAAAAAAAAATGTGCAGAAGTTCAAGTGCCTGTTGCGTGTTATTGTCATTTGTCTATTCTCGTTGACCTTGCTTCTTATCCCATAGCGCCTGCAGTTTTACAGATGTTTTCTTTTGCTGGTTCAGTATGGGGCTACTATGCTTGGCTTTTTTGGCGTATGGCTGATTTTTCCTAGCTCTTGTTTTTGTTTTATGCTTAAAGTTGGAGTTTTTTTGATGGTCAGCTCTAATATTGCGGATCTTTTTACTTTTTCTAGGCTGTAATGCCACAAGTTGTGGAGAATAGCAAGTGAACAAAGAAATCTATACAGAGGTTTTTGTTCCGGTGGAGACAGCTCAAGGACAAATTTTAACCTTGATCATGTGAACTCCCGTCAATTGAAACTTATAGTTCACGTGCATTTTATTCCATTTGCTGACAGAAAGTGTTCTGTGTAGTCTCGATAATTGTGGATTGAGATATCTTCTATTGCCGTGTATAAGTTGGCCTTTCTTTATGAAATTCACTTAATGTAAATTGCGGGGCAGAGCTATACGCAGAGCCAATGTATTTGCAGAGCCTGTGATCTGTGATCTCATAGTTATCTGGCACAGAAAACTTAAAGCAAGGAAGAGAAGATCTAAGCTGCTAACAGTGTTTTCAAAACATCTTATAAGTATAAAAAGTTTGTTTGGTTTTACTTTTCGAACGAGTGTTTATATTTTATCCTCAAATCTCAAGACAACAAAAATGTTGCTTTGGCCCATGGTGGCCGAGGCAACAAACAAAACCTGCTGCTGCTTTTGGGAGAAGCTGTGGATAGTTTTTTTTATTTAGAAAGGAAGATAAAACAAGTTTGTGTGCTCAACAAATGTATAAAGTGATCTGGTTAAATTTTAAAACTCTCACTTCAACAATTTTTGGGCAGCAGTGGGTGCTAAAATTAAGCTGTTCGCCTTTGGGCTCCACAATTTAGCTGCGTTACTGCTCCTTTCAGGTTTTGACCTTTTAGTGAAAAAAGGCGCCTTTGCGGGATAGAGTGGCAGGGAGTGCCGTGTGACATGGGTATTAAAGGCAGTAGAGCACAGAATCAGGATTCAACATTCCGGCTGCATTTGTGGCCAGCTCTAAATTGGCTTCCAAGGAAATTAGGTAGTCCTTCTGAAGTTTCTTCTCTGCAATAAGTCTCTGAAGGTTTTCTTCTAGCTGGCTGAATAATGCCATGAGAGCCTGTCTGGACAGAGGGTGTGCTGTAATGGCAGCCTCAAGTATTACACACCATAGCTCATAGTGCATTGGGACTGGTTCGGTTTGTTCTTGAAAAATGGTTTTTGCCTTAAAAAAATGTACAAGGTCCCATCATGACACAATATTGGTGGTGTGAGCGTACAGGTCGGAACAGCTGTGGATTTTAATTTGATACTTGTTTGCCAATTTGTCCTGATGGTTGTAAGTTAACTGTCAGTTAATTATTTGCCAGCTGCAGTATTAGTCTAAAACGTGCAAGCTTTGAAATAGAAAATCTTGTTTAAAAACTTGCTTGGCTTTTACGTCAGCCTTTGGAATTTGGCATTACTTGTGCTGTCTTCGCTATATTTTATGAGATTACCTGTAACAGTCACTATCGTGTTGGCTTAGCACAAAAGGAGCTGTGACATGAGGGGTCCTTCATTTCACTGAAAAGACTGTGACTCAATAATGCAGGTCTGGACATCGCACACGGCAAGCCTGACATGTCTCCTGGAGTTGTGACCATACCAGTACTGCTGTACCAGTGCAGCCACTGCAGCAGGGGTTTCACAAGGGAGCATGACCTGGTGGTGCATCTCCGTACCCACAACAGCGACCGACCACACCGCTGCAACTACTGTGGCAGCAGCTTTACACAAAGGTATCACCTGATGTCACACGTCCGCATCCACACGGGCGAGAAGCCGTTCCCATGCCAGCTGTGCCCCATGGCCTTTGCCCACAAGTCGAACCTCGTTAGACACATGCGAGCCCACAAAGGTGCAAAAACATTCAAGTGCCAGATCTGCGCAAGGGCATTCAGGGAGAGGCCTGACCTAAGGCGCCATGAAAAGCAAGTACACACGATGAAAAGCACAGTGTGAAGTTTTTCTGTACTAGTGAACCTGTGTTGGTGGTTGCATCTGCCTTATTTCGCCCACATGGAGAGGTTTCTTGCCCAAAAAGGACTAATATATACATGCCCTTAAAGTATGCCAGTGCCGAGCCACTTTTTTGGTGCTTACCCTCAATAAAAATGACAGTCCCGCTGAGTTCCTGTGTGTGCACAATTGAGATTGACGCCGCGCCACGTGTGGACAGCATTGTTTCTCAATGGAACAAGGCTTTCAGCTACAGTACTGAACCATTAATGGTTCCAGGCTTCTTCCAAGAAGAGCTTGAAAGGAACCAACAGAGGCCTAACTCGTTTCCGAGTCGTGGTATTCTGAGTACGAGTATTTATGTGTTTTGCACTTGTGGATTCTAGCATTAATGTCATGGCAATCTTTCCATTTATTTCACCATATTGATACAGCTCAGAAGTGGAGGAACTAGAAGTGCTTTGCCATCTTGCTTGCGGCCGCTCGGCAGCCTTGAGCAGTTCCTCTGTCCCCGATTGTGTGGCGCATAATATTCGTGACAAATCTGGCGGAGGTGCTGGGTACGCTTCCAGACCTGCGTAGGCTACCGACCAGCATGGATCTCACCCCGGTCCACCAGCGCTGTGGCCACTGCCTCCATGGAGCGTCTACCGAATTCGGACCCCTTCCGGCTGCAACAAGGGTGACACAACTTCGATCTTCGGAGGAACCAGCTGCCATGGCAACTGAAAACAAGCTCCCGGCACAAATCTTCTGTCATCAGCCGCAAACACCCCCGTCGTTTCATGGTGACATGTTCGAGGACGCCGAGGACTGGCTCGAGATCTTCGAGCATGGCCCATTACAATGGCTGGAGCGACAACCGTAAGCTCCGCAATGTCTATTTCACGCTTGAAGAGTTGGCTCGGACATGGTTCGAAAACCATGAAGCCTCGTTTACATCCTGGGAGGCCTTCTGCGGAAACCTGATAGTCACTTTCCCGAATGCAGATTGTCGAGAGCGATCAGAAGCTGCGTTAGACTCGCGCAACCAGCACCACAACGAGAGTGTACGCATGTACTACGAGGACATGACCCGCCTTTTTAAATGCGCGGATCCCAACATGTCGGAAGACAAGAAGCTTCGCCACCTCATGTGGGATGTCAAGCAAGAGCTTTTTGCGAGACTCGTGCGCAGCCACCACGCACTGTGGCAGAGTTACTTACCGGGGCGGCCACTATGGAGAAGACACTGGAACAGCGAGCCCACCACTACAATCACGACGTCAACACCTTCGAGTTTGATCCCATCTCTATGCTTCTCGGTAGCGATGTGACCTTTCTACGCGAGCTGATCTGGTCTGTCGTCAGAGAGGAACTGCAGGCCTTCTGGATGCCATCCGATACGCCATCTTTCCCGCCACTGAGTGAAGTCGTCTGGGACGAGGTGCGCCTGGCAGCACAGCAGCACCAAATTTCTGAGGCTCCTCGCCGGGTTGATGCAAGGCCCACGATGTGTCTGTCCTACGTCAGGCCTCTGGGTATGACGCCACTGCCACGACTCCAGCAGTGCATCCGCCGAGCTCTCCTCGTGACCACGCTCCGCCAGCCTACCAGCTATCGCGAAAGAGAGAAGTATAGCGTACCCTGGACCGTTGGCCCCTCTGCTATCACTGTGGCAAGGTGGGTCGCCTCTACAGGGCGTGCCCATACTGCCGCATGGGGCTGCATGGTTTCGCGCCGGACGACCCGTGCCCACAGAACGGGAACAATCACTCGAGGTAGCATCTCGCCTGTCATTGCGCCAGAATCGCATCATGTCAGGGCACCAGGAGGCTCGATCCCCGTCGCCGGTGCGCTACCATTCTCCAAGCCATTGACAAGCCGCAGGCTACTTCGGATGCCGTTCTCCCAGTCCACGCTATAGGAAAACTGATTCCAGCAGCCTCTAGAGGCATGGCCGCTGATGCCGGGACTTGTGAAGATCCTCCTACGGCACGACCACACAACGATGTTTCTCTGGGAGCGAGTAGCGGCAGCATCCAATGCGCTACCTCTGATTTGTGTGTTCCAATTGATGGAGTCGATGTGACCGCTTCGCTGGATACTGGTGCCGATTATTCCGTCATGTGCCTTGTCCTTGCCCTAGAACTGAAGAAAGTTTTGACGCGTTAAGTGGGGCCTAGCATTCGCACTGCAAGAGGGTCACGTGATTATCCCTGCTGGCAGGTGCACAGCTCGTGTCGATATCCATGGTTGTGTATATGTCAGCTAATTTGTAGCCCTCCGTGAGTGTTCGAGGGACTAGATCCTTGGACTCGACTTTCTGCAGACGAGCGGCACTGTCATTGACCTGCACAAGCACGGGTCACCTTCTTGACGAAATGGGCCATGGCACGCACTGACAAACAGATGATTCACTCTTCAATGCTCTGCAACTTGTTGACGATGACGTAATGGTGCCACCCTGGTCAAGTGTGCTAGTTCTTGTGGGGAATGATTTATTCCATGGCTACGAGGGTAGCGCTGATAGCCACGTACCCCTGCTGCTCGAGAAGGGAGTAGCCGTCGCTCGTGGGGTCGACCAACTACGGTACGGTTGTGCTAGTGTGCTCCTTACAAATTTTGCCAACAAGTTGCAGCACCTCGCCAAGGGCACGGCTGTCGCCTTCCTGCATGTCTTTGCCATGTTGCCTCAAGTGTGCACCCTGGAGACAAGCCCTCAAGACCAGGCCCCACCATGCCCTGCCCTTCCGTCCGTCGGAATCAGTCCGGACCTGGCACCTGTGCAGAAGGCTCTTCTCATGGCGCTGCTAATCGATTTCGCAGATTGTTTTGCCACAAGCTCCAGGGTCGGTCGTACGCCTGTCGTGAAGCATCGTATCATCACTGACGAGACCACACTACACATAAGCATTTGATGGTGCACTCAACGGACTACGTGATGACAGGTTCTTTTCTTCCTTAGATCTCAAAAGCGGGTACTCGCAGACAGAGGTGGATGAGCGAGACTGCAATAAAACTGCTTTTGTGACGCCTGATAGTCTATACGAATTTAGGGTGTTCTCGTTTGGTGTTTGCTGAACGCCGGCCACGTTCCAACGCATGATGGACACTGTCTTATCTGGGCTCAAGTGGCAGATGTGCCTCTTATACCTGGGCGATGTTATTTTTTGCCCATTTTCGAGCGGCTGCACACAGTGCTCCGGGTGCTCCAATGTGCGCAACTTACGATCCAGCCTGAGAAATGCTATTTTTGTTATCTTCCTCGGGCATGTTGCCAGCGCGCGGTATTCTCCCAGATCCCGATAAGACCACTGCCATCTCCAGTTTTCCACACCCAACTGACAAAAAGAGTTTTCGACGGTTTTTGAGGCTGTGCTCTTACTATCGACGATTCGTCAAAGATTTCTCCAGAATAACTGAACCCTTAACAACGCTGACCAGAGACGACACACTCTTCTTGTGGGGAAGCGACCAAGAGGATGCTCTCGTGGAGCTCCGCCGCCGCCTGCAGCGTCCATTGATACTCACCCATTTTGATGACGCCGCAGCAACCAACGTATACACTGATGCCAGCAACGTAGGCCTCGGGGCGGTCCTGATACAGTGGCAGGACGGCGCCGAACGAGTCATCGCTTTCGTAAGCCGTACACTTCTGTGCTTGGAATGCAACTATTCAACAACTGAGAATGTCTTGCAGTACTCCGGGCCATCAGTAAGTTCCGTCCATACCTCTACGGAAGACCTTTTCTTGTTGTCAGTGACCACCACTCGTTAAGTTGGCTGGCCAGCCTAAAAGACCCATCAGGCAGTTGGCGAGGTGGAGCCTCCGTTTACAGGAGTGACGTAACGGTAGTGTGCAAGTCTGGGCAGAAGCACCAAGATGCGGATTGCTTATCACACGCACCAGTGGACTTGGCTTCCCCGGAAATCATTGAAGACTTCCCTTTCCTCTGTGCTGTTAGCGTAACCGATATGGCGCAGCTTCAAAGTGCGAACCCAGAGTTAGCGCTGCTCATCGCATACCTGGAAGGCAGCGATGGTCCCCGTGTTCGTCGTGTTTTCCTTCGTGGGCTGCAATCTTTCACTCTGCAAGTGCAACTTTGAGATAAACACCGTAACATTTCTGCTCGTAGTCTCATCACAGCTGCGACCCGATATCTTGAGCACTTGCCACGACGACGGGAGTCAGTCATACATTAGCAAGGACTTGGCAGAAATACTACTGACCCAGATTGCTTCCATGAGTGCGGACATACGTCAAAACCTGTCGTGACTGCCAACACCGTAAGTCTCCACCCTTCAAAGCCGCTGGATTTCTTCACCTAATAGCACCTCCCAAGACGCCTTTCCAACAAGTAGGAATGGACCTACTCTGCCCTTTCCCCAAGTGATCCACTGGAAAACGTTACATTGCTGTCGCGACGAATTATTTGGCGTCATACGCTGAGACAACGGCACTTTTAAACAGAACTGCTGTCGAAGTACTTAGCCACGTTTTTTTTGTACACAACATCGTGCTGCGTCACGGCGCCCCTGCGGTTATCATTACTGACCGTGAAGCTGGTTTCACGGCCCGCTTGACTCGAGTAGGTCTAGACCTGACCCACACCAGTCAAGAAAAGCCAGCTGCTGTAATGTTCTTTCCCTTTTGGTGCCCTAGCAGTGTTGGTGGAAGGTACAAAAAGGGACAGAAGAAAGTCAAGCCTTAACATGATATTTGACGACTTGGTGGTTTGTGATAGTTCAGCCTTTTATATGAAGCCTTTGAAAGTTTTGTTTCAATAAATATAAAAAGAAAAGGGAGGGGACTTGTCTGCACCGGATTGTGCATTACAATTTGGCAACTCTCTGTCTCTTTTCTCTTAAACAGAATAATTTCCATGTCACAAATTGTGTTCCCAACATTTTTTGTCTCTTTTATTGAAAGACATTTCAGTTTAACTGACACACTTTCATGTTACTGGCAGAATAGCAGTTCTCGTTTTGCTTTCTAGTTTACTCTAGCCTCTTCATTGCATTTGAAATAAATTGAAGTGTTACCTAAGCAAGCCTGATTTCTGTGTTTGCATTGATGAGAAACAGTGCATAGACATGGGACAAAAAGAAAAGTGTACTGTATTGTGTTGCCTCTTCTTGTGTCCCAGGTTTCCGTTCCGTTTACTTCTCATGTCCTGAAATTTTCCCAGACTCTGAACTGCACATGATTGTTATTTGCGTTGCATGTGTCTACAAATGCATGACTTGGCGTGATTATTGGGTCTCTCAGATGTGCTAGCAGAAATGTTTTTTTCATCAAATTGAGTGAGGTATTTAGCCATGTAATATTGTCACGGGTGGTACAGCTCGGTTGGAGTAGGTGACTGCAGCGGACGTCAGTAGCAGTCCCAAAGCGGAGCATTCGCAGCCAGACACTTAGGCTTCTTTTTTTAAGGCCAGCTCGCGCGCGCATTCCGCGCTCTCGTGGTTCTAGTAGAACGACGACGATGAATTGGCGGTGTCATTACTCCCCGGCAAAAAGAAGCATCGTCCCGATGCTGGGAGTGGAGAGGTTGGAAGGACTGAACGGGGTTAGTGGGCGAGGCTACCGATCGTGATAAGGCTTCAGGCGGACCACGTGAACCACTTCAGGGCACGGGGACCGTCGGGACTTCTGAAATCCATCGGGAATGACCTCGTAGTTGAGGTCGCCCAATGACCTGACCATGCGGTATGGTCCGAAGTAGCGATGGAGGAGTTTTTCGCTCAGTCCTCGTCGCCGAATGGGGAACCACACCCACACACGGTCGCCAGGCGCATAATGGACGTCGTGACGGCGCCGATTGTAGCGATCTGCATCTCGAAGTTGTTGGTCCTGAATTCGAACTTTGGCCAGTTGGTGAGCAGCTTCGGCGCGTTCCAGGAACGTGTAGGTATCAGTGTGAAGGCTAGAGTCGTCCAGATGTGGTAACATTGCGTCGAGCATCGTCGTCACTGCACGGCCGTAGACGAGTTGGAATGGAGACATCTGCGTTGTTTCTTGCATGGCCGTATTGTAGGCGAAGGTGACATAAGGAAGCACTTCGTCCCACGTTTTGTGTTCAATATCGACGTACATGGAAATCATGTCAGAAAGGGTTCGGTTCAGTCTTTCAGTCAACCCGTTCGTTTGAGGGTGGTACGACGTTGTTCGGCGGTGGTCGGTATGACTGTAAACCAAGATCTCCTGCAGCAGCTCAGCCATGAACGCAGGGCCTCTGTCAGTGATCAGCACTTCAGGTGGACCATGGCGGAGTACGATCTGATGCACGAAGAACTTAGCGACTTCTAAAGCGGTGCCGCTGGGTAGAGCTGACGTTTCTGCATAGCGGGTAAGGTAGTCCGTCGCGACAATTATCCATTTGTTGCCAGAGTTCGAACGTGGGAACGGACCCAGCATGTCCATTCCTATTCGTTGGAAGGGCCTTGTGGGTGGTCTAATGGGCATCAAGAACCCAGCTTGTTTGGTTGACGGTACCTTGCGACGCTGACAGGCTCGGCACGTTCTGACGTAGTGAGTGACATCAGCACGGAGACGAGGCCAGTAGTAATTCTCTTGGATTCGGGCTAGCGTACGGGCTATGCCCAAATGTCCAGAAGTGGGTTCGTCATGGGAGGCTTGGAGGATTTCATTGCGCAGGCTAGGCGGTACGACGATTAGGTATTGCGTATTGTTTGGAGCGAAATTTTTCTTGACCAGAAGACCATTGCGGATGCATAAAGATGGCAACACGCGCCTGAAAGCGCGTGGGGCGGTCGTGTTGCTGCCGTTGAGAAATTCCATTACGTCTCGAAGTTCGAGGTCGGCGCATTGTTGGTCAGCGAGGCAGGAGGCGCTGAGAGCAGTCAGTAAGATGTCGTCATCATTACAGGCGTCGGTAGAAGGATCTACTGGGGCGCGGGACAGACAATCGGCGTCAGAGTGCTTGCGCCCGGATTTGTACACGACAGTCATGTCGTATTCCTGGAGCCGCAGACTCCATCGGACGAGGCGAGCGGACAGGGTCTTTAAGGCTTGCGAGCCAGCATAAGGCATGATGATCGGTCACCACCTTAAAATTTTTGCCGTAAAGGTACGGTCGGAATTTCGAAGTGGCCCATACAATGGCAAGGCATTCTTTCTCGGTAGCGGAATAGTTGGATTCGGCTGGTGACAAACATCGACTTGCGTAAGCGATGACCCGTTCTTGACCTGCTTGGATCTGGACCAGGACAGCACCTAAGCCGATGTTGCTGGCATCAGTATGGAGCTCCGTGTCGGCGTTTACGTCGAAGTGAGCCAGAACGGGAGGCGCCTGCAGGAAACTTTGAAGGCTGCGGAATGCATTTTCTTGCGCTGCTTCCCATGTGAAAGGTGTGTCCGACCTTGTTAGGCGCATCAGCGGCTCGGCAATGCGAGCAAAATCTTTCACGAAGCGACGGTAATACGCGCACAATCCAAGAAAACGGCGGACAGCTTTCAGGTCTTGCGGCAGCGGAAAATGTGCAATAGCTGTTGTTTTTTCAGGATCAGGCTGAACACCGGCTTGATTCACAACGTGCCCTAAGAACTTCAGCTCTGTATACGCAAAGTGGCATTTCTCATTTTTGAGCGTGAGTCCAGAAGACCTTATTGCTTGTAGGACCAATTCGAGGCGGTGAAGATGCTCCTGGAAAGTCGGGGCGAAGACGACAACATCGTCAAGATAGACGAGACACGTCTGCCATTTTAAATCGGCAAGGACGGTATCCATGAGGCGTTGGAAAGTTGCCGGTGCAGAGCACAGTCCAAAGGGCATGGCCGTAAATTCATACAGGCCATCTGGAGTAATAAAAGCTGTTTTCTCACGGTCCTGCTCATCGACCTCAATTTGCCAGTAACCTGACTTGAGGTCCATCGAAGAAAAGTATTTAGCGCTACAAAGGCGATCCAGAGTGTCGTCGATCCGGGGGAGAGGATAGACATCCTTTTTGGTGATTTTGTTTAAGCGACGGTAGTCTACACAGAACCGCAATGTTCCGTCTTTCTTCTTCACAAGGACGACTGGCGCTGCCCAGGGACTCCGGGAAGGACGAATTACTTCGTCGCGGAGCATTTCCTTGACTTGGCGGCCAATAGCGTCGCGTTCAGCGGGAGACACTCGGTAGGGGGACTGTCGGAGAGGGTGCACGTTATCGTCCGTAATAATGCGATGCTTCGCTAGGTGAGCTCGTCCAACACGCGATGATACCGAGAAGATGTCGCCGTAGCGCAGAAGAAGATCTTTAACTTGTTGTTGCTGCGTCGGGAAGAGTGCTGGATTGACGTCGAACGTGAAACCAGTGACTGGGCTCTGCTCTTGCGACAACGACATTGTGGAAATACTGGGTGTGCTGCTGACATGGGCGATGGCATCAACGTGAGCCACAACGGTTCCCACGTTCAGATGTTGGTGTGCACCACCGAAATTGGTTATCAGCACTTCTGTTTCTCCGTCGACGAGATTAACGACTCCTCTGGCGACAGCAAGGCTCCTGGCAAAAAGCAAGATCTGGTTGCCTTCCGTGACGCCTTCGAAATTCCGCACAGTCTTGGCGCCGACAGAAACCATAATACTCGAACGAGGTGGGATGGTGACGTGGTCATCCAGGATGCAAAGTGCGGTCGGATGGTCTGGATCTCTGTGTATTGCGTTCTCTGTGGAGAAACACACGGCCTTTGACTGGAGGTCGATGACCGCTCCATTCTCGGTCAAGAAATCCATCCCGAGAATCACGTCACGTGAACAATGTTCGAGTATAACGAACGTTGCCAGGTAGGTTGCGCCTTGAACTGCTACTCTTGATGTGCAAGTCCCGGTCGGTGTAACTAAGTGACCCCCGGCTGTACGAATCTGTGGGCCCATCCACGGAGTGGTGACCTTTTTCAAAGTGGCGGCGAAATTTCCACTGAGGATAGAGTAATCCGCCCCTGTGTCGACGAGTGCAGTGACGTCTGTTCCGTCGAGGGAAATGCTCAGGTTTGCTGTCGTAGACGGCGTGTGAGCGGTACGGCGTGGTGTTCGGTCACGGCTGCGGTGCGGCGCGGGTTCATTTCGATACGTCAGGTGGCATTCCCGTTGAGTCGGCGTTTCACGGTGGTGGACGGCATTCGGTCGTGGCATCGGGTGGCCACCTAGTTGCGGCGTAGGAGGGTCTGTTACATTTCGTCGGTGAGCAACCTCCCCCTCAAAGGTTGCTGCTTTTAGTTTTCCTGGCGGGGACTTGGCGACCTTCCCCGAGGAAAGTCACCGTAAGACCGACGACGTGGGGATGGCGACCTGCGGGTCCCACCGGCAGATTCGGCCAGATAATCGTTGATTTCTCTGGGTCGCTGCCCAGGCTGCGGAAGTGGTGCATCTGCAGGGAACCCCGGCAGGCCCATCTGACAATACCTGCAGTTGCGGTACAGGTGGCCCGGCTCACCGCAGTGATAGCAGAGAGGACGGTAGTTGGGAGTGCGCCAGATGTCACTTTTACGGGGATACGATGGAGCAGGACGAGCAGGTGGTGGCGGCCGAAAAGAGGCCGGGGTTTCCTGAAGACGAGTCGGCGGCGGTTGTGCGCGACGAGCAACAGCGGCGTATGTCATTTGTGGTGGGGCTGTGGACGGCTGAAAGGGAGCTGGTGTTGTAAGCGCCTGTTGCACCTCTTCCCGAATAACCTCGGATAGAGCAGTAACCGTTGGCGCAGGCGGCGTAGCCGGGAACAGCTTCTGGAGCTCCTCGCGAACGATAGCTCGTACGGTTTCGCGAAGCATGTGGGTGTTACTGATGTCCGTGGTTGCCGCAGTCATGGCCAAAGGTTGACGCTCGTATTGCCGCAACCGCATATCGAGTGTCTTTTCCATGGTGGTTGCCTCCGACAGAAACTCTGCGACCGTGCTCGGTGGATTGCGAACCAGTCCGGCAAAGATTTGCTCCTTGACACCTCGCATAAGGTACCGGAGTTTCTTCTGCTCTGTCATGTCCGGGTCAGCTCGACGAAATAACTTTGCCATCTCTTCGAAGTATACCAGTATGTTTTCATTTGGTAGCTGGGTTCGGGACTGAAGGAGCAGATCGGCCCGTTCTCTTCGAATCACCGTGGTGAAATCCTTCAGGAACTGGTCTTTAAATACGTTCCACGTCGTTATGGACGACTCCCGGTTCTCGAACCACGTACGAGCTGCGCCCTCCAGCGAAAAGAACACGTGTTGAAGCTTGGAGTCTTCCACCCATCTGTTGTACCGGGCCACGCGTTCAAATTTCTCCAGCCAGTCTTCCGGGTCTTCGCCTGGAGAACCTTGGAAGATCGGTGGCTCCCGAGGCTGCTGCAGCACAACAGAAGGTGAACTAATCGTCGTCTGCATGCCTATTTCGGGCTGGACGGTCGTCGACGATGGCGCTGAACGAACCGCTTGGGTTGAGCGAGACTCTAGAAGCCCAAACTCGGGTTGAAGGCCTTGGAGCCGGCGGCTGCCGTGGTGTACAGGCGTCACCTCGATGGCAGATGACCCTCGAGCACTTGAATCCCTGCTTGCTGGGGGAGTCCGAGGCATGGAATGCGTTACCCAGCGCCCTCCACCAGATGTCACGGGTGGTACAGCTCGGTTGGAGTAGGTGACTGCAGCGGACGTCAGTAGCAGTCCCAAAAGCGGAGCATTCGCAGCCAGACACTTCGGCTTCTTTTTTTAAGGCCAGCTCGCGCGCGCATTCCGCGCTCTCGTGGTTCTAGTAGAACGACGACGATGAATTGGCGGTGTCAATATGAGCTGGCATTTTTAATGTGTGAGATTGGTTAAACCATGCTAGCATTTCATCACACTTTCTGTTTGCAAAGGTCCTGTACATTAGTGCTGCTTTTGATACTTATTCTACAATTTGTGACCTTCCTTAATGTTCAGAATATGTCAGAGCCTGTGCTGTGGTTCACAGATAGTGCTTGGCCACCAAGTGTTATGACTTGCAGAGGATTACTGCAGTAACAGTTTAAAAATGGATTTTGCGAAGTGACTATTAGTCTCATTAGGAATACACCTGCAGTCATGACAGTGATCTCTTATTTTTTGTTGCTTGATGAAGGAATAGAGACACGAATTTTTTGTTGTGAGACACCAAATTTTCGTTGTCGGTCCTTTCTTTGGAATGATGCACAAGACGTCAGAAAAGGTGGATAGCCCTGTGCAATTTAACTGAGCCTGGTAAATAATTTAACATTCAATTTTTTTCTCTCAGATTTTTTCAGTCTCAACAATCGAAATGCAGCCCTGATGTCACAGGTGAGTTGAGGCAACGTTCAAGTCGTGAGGCATACAGAAATTGAAATGTATTGACTGTTTGTTCACTTTTTGTCGTGATAGCTTTTGAAGAAAGCTGAAGTAAGAGTAGGAGTGAATTAAAAACTACGAAACATCAACATTTAGTTTTTGTATGCCTCGCATGATCTCAAGGTTGTCTCAGCTCATCTGTGATGTTGTGGCCAACCTTTGGAGGTTGAAACCAAAGGAATTTCAGAGAAAAAATTGATTTATAGATTTTTTAACTGTTGCAGGCAATTCTATTTAGTGATCTATGTATACCAATGTCTCACACATTATTTCAAATGTACACAACAAAAAAATTCTCTGCTAAACAGCTGCAAATGAGCACTGAGCTGTCACAGCAGTACTTACCACTTCCTTTTTTTGCAAGATATATGGATGAAAATGATCCTTCAAGCTAAATCACTGGCTTGTTTGTGCTCATACTTTACACAGATAAGGATATTTGGTTGTGAGTTTCATCTGATAGTAGCGGCATATGCGGCTGTGAAATGTTCCGGCAGTTACAACGGATCAAAGCATGCCAACTCTGGACCAGATGCTTGGGATTTTTGTGAGAATAAGGACTGCTAGCACCATCCGTCACTGACAAGGTACACCCATCATAGAGGTAATGAAAAGACATATTTCCTTGCGACAGGTGATGCCACTTCATTTTTTTCTGAGAGAAAAAAGTGAGTTGCTGCGGGCACTGTACTTGAACGCTTCTGAGAAACACATGGAAATGCAGCACCAAATGAAATCCAGCACTTGTGCAATTTTTTTAGCCCTAACGAGCCAGCAGTTGACGTGAGAAGGATGAGTCGAATTTACACCCTGAGCAATGTAGCATCTTTCATTTTGTGGGCACTGCAGTGTGGTGATTTACTGCACAGTGTTGTCTTTCATGAATTGTGACTTTTGCAGCTTTCTGTCCTATGCCGAAAAGTGTAATATGCTTGGCTGTTTCAAATGCATGAGCAGTGTCTGATGTGCAACGGTGTTGGAGCATTATTATCGCATGCCAATTTCTCCCAATTCAGTATGCATAACGGGGCTTAATTCTGGGCCACAACCACTGCAGACATTTATCCGTCATTTAGGCCAGACTTGGCAACCAGCACTGTTTTGACCTTTGTGCCAGCAGTCGTAAATGTCACTGCAGTGCGATCCTGTTCCTTTTTTTCCCCCAGATAACAATGTGAATAATCTCCTAATTAGGGACAACAGAATTGGAGGAGGCATGCATTAGTGTGCTTTAATCTGTTAAAGCATCATTTTTTGACCACAGTGCCAGTGTCAGCAGTCTGTGAAGTCTCAAAAGGAGATACAACACAGGCTTAATTCATGTGCACCCACATCATGTGGTGGAGCAGTGTAAATATCAGTGTTCTGTGATCACACATGACTCGTGGGTATTTTATGCACCCTTTTCTGACATTCTCTTTCTTTATATTAACCCTGTAACATGCAGAATATCAAATGTGATGCAGATTGTAAAAATGTGAATAATTTTCGTGACTGAATAATTTTCAAGATTTTCGTGTTGACGTGAGTACATGAATATTTGGCATATTTGGGGTTATGGTCTTTTCCAACATATTTATCAATGCAACGGAAATTTGTAAGCTGCCAGAGATACAGGAGATGTGCTGAACGATAAGCTTGCACATATTGGCAGAACAGCTAAAAATTTGATGTCATGATGCTACATTGGTAGGGGACGGAGTTTCGAATTTTGCTCCCGATTTACTACGTACTCCTGGGTGCTTTCGCACAGTTCGATCAATCTTCGGCATTCGAAAATGATCAAAATTTCCTAAAATTAATTATGCTTTAATCAGTTTTTCAGTGGTAAATCTTCTGGTTCTTTTCGCTTCTGCTATGAAGCGACCTTATAGCAATGAAATCCTGGAAATTCATAGCTTTTATCCGACATTTTCAATGCCTGGGCATTACAGAGTTAAAAAAAATAAACAGCCAAGTTTAACAGTCAGCATGAGCCGGAAACTGGGTGGTGGCTGCTTTGCGCTGACACTTCCTACATTTTCACTCCAGCACAGCCCTTTTTGTCCGAGACGGCAGTTCCAAAAGTTGAGGTCTGCCTTCTACGCATTGTCGCCAGTACCGCTCTCTGCTGTGAGGCCTTCGTTACGACCGCCATTTGTCGTTGCTACTCTGCTGATTGGCTTCTTTCTCTATGTGGTGAGCGCATTTGGGTGTTTCATACGTCGATGTTCAGCCTTATGAGCGTGATGAGTGTCGTCCGCATAATCCAAAGCACTGTGGCACCGCCAGCACGGCAGCTGTTGCACCACATGATTTGTCAGCTATTTTGTTTCCTTGGCCGCATGAAGAGGAAATCTTGCGGAGCTTCCTCTCATAAAGTCATCATTATCATGAGCCTGACTACACCCCCTGCAGGGCAAAGGCCTCTCCCATATCTCTCCAGTTAACTCAGTCCTGTGCAAGCTATGGTATGCAGTCACCTTATCGCCGCAAACTTCCCTAATCTCATCCACCCACCTAACTTTCTGCCGCCCACTGCTAGGCTTGCCCTCCCTTGGACTCCAGTCCACTACCTTTAAAGACCATCGGTTATCTTGCCTTTGCATTGCATGCCCGTTCTTGATTTTGACTATTACCTCATGTTTGTTCCATGACCCACTCTGCTCTGTTCCTGTCTCTTAATGTTACATCTATCATTTTCCTATACACAACTCACTGCATTGTCCTCAGTTTAAGTCGAACCCTTTTCTTTAGCCTCCACGTTTCTGCCTCATACGTGAGTACCGGTTAATATACAGCTGTTATAAACTTCTCTAGAGGGATACCGGTTTGCTGCCACTCTTGACATGAGAGTGCCTGCCAAATGTGCTCCACCTCATTCTTATTCTAGTTATTTCATTCTCGTGGTCCGGATCTGCATTCACTAGGTGCCTTAAGTGGATATTTTTTACCACTTCCAGTGCCTCGTGACCTATCGTAAACTGCTGTTCCTTTCTGAGGCTGCTGAACATTACTTTAGTTTTCTGCATATTAATTTCGTGACCCACTGTTCAAGTTTTGCCTGTTGCTTTGCACTTCACCCTCTCACTTACTTAGTGAGGCAATGTCATAAGTGATGTCGAGGTAAGATATTCTCCAAGAACACTTATCCCCAATTGTTCCCATCCAGTTTGCTGAATACCTCCTGCAAACAAGCAGTGAATAGCACTAGAGAGAGAGTATCCCCCTGCCTAACAACCTTCCATATATCTTCCAGTATTTCTGTATATGGCTCTTTTACACCTTAGTTTCGCAATGACTGCTGAGGTTTCGGTTGAGTCAAATGCTTTCAAGTACTCTCCGTTTAAGTCTCATAATTGCAGTCTCACCGAGCGCTCCCTCCATTTTCTCCCTACTTTCTCCCATTGCTTCCCCTCTCTTCGTTGTCTCATCTATCTTTCCTGGCCACTACAACAGATGACCTTAGAGACATCATCCACACAACAGCTCAGGATGGACTCTATAATTATAAATGGCTTGGTGTAAAATTAAACAGGCTGCATCTAACCTACGGCCAAATTACTGTCTGTCTAATGCATGTGAGTGGCACATTTCTCCGTTGCAAGTTGAGTGGCCAGCATTTTTCATCTTTTTTTCCGAAAGCAGTGTAGTTGATTTCACTATGGTCAGAATAGCGTGTGTTATTCTAGCTTTCGAAGACAGTTGCTGATGTCTGGTAAAATTTTCATGGTAAATTTGAAACCGTCAAAAATATTCAAGCTGCAAATCTGAGCAAATTTTGATTATCCAGATTTTTCTGTTATAGTAGATACTCAAGCAAGGCATCTTTTGAAAACCTATCTGATCACGATGAAGATGGCTTCAACAATGAAATGCCCACAATAAAAACTCTTTGAAAGCATTTTTAATGTGATTTCTGTGAAGCTCTCTATTCCTTTTGTGTTGAGCTGCCCTGGTGTGAGCATCATAATGAAATGATAAAGACTGATCTTGACATGTACTTATTTGGTGGTGAACCTTTTTGCTTTTGCTGGAGTATTTTAGTACCTGTTTTCTCTCTACAAATCAGTGAGATGGTAAATGGGATATTAAAGCTACAATGCATATTTTCAGAGATGGTTATTTGTAAAATGATCAAAAGCGTTAAAGACTGGCTCATACTGACCAATGTACTCGCAGATATCAGCACAGTGACAGATATGGTAATCGACCTCTAAAAACAGTCTACATGCCATTAACTAAAACAAGGGAACCTTTCACTTTTCGGTATGAACCACAGGACATTAAATAATTCAAACATATCATCTTGGCTTATATAAAAAAACTTGTAATTGCAACTGAAACTAAATGTTTTTGATGCCTGGAACCGATTTGATTTAAAACTAATTGGAGTCGGTTGGTTCCAATTGATTCGAATGGTGTTGATAGCACAGTTCCAATTTGGATTTTCTTCTAGGACTGCAAAATATGCACACTACCTTGTGCAAACCCCTTTACATTGGAACTGAAATTATGAGGACTCCATGCTTTTAGGGTAGTGAAGCCGAACAAGTCTGCATCACACAGAAGGAATACAGACAATATATATCCACAGAACATACTTCTGCCTTATGCTCCCACTTATCTTTACTCACCCAGGTTCGAACTCGGCCGCGGCAGCCGTGTTGCAATAGAGGCAAAGTGCAAAAGGCGCCCTTGTTCTTTGCAATGCCTGTACACGTTAAAGAATGCCAGGTGGTTGAAATTATTCCGGTACCCTCCACTACTGCACTTTAGTAATTCACTCCCACTTCCCTCCCCCTCATGGCACTGTTGAGGTTTCCACCAAGCGAAACAGTTACTGTGTCTTTGATTTCTTGATAACCAAGATTATTATGTACTCCATTTGTGGAACCCCCCCGCTCGTGCCAGTAGCGCTGTGCGGTGAGCGAACTTATGTCATTTATTCATGTCCGCATTGATGGTGGCAATGATTAAAACAATTAAACACGTAAAGCTGCTACTGTCTAAAAAAAAAGTATTTAGTTCAGTGTTCTGTGTTTAACAGATAGCAATAACCAGATCACATTCAAGGAACAGTTGGAAAATTTTCATGTCCCTTCGTGTTGGCAGCTGCGTTCAAGGAATATTCCATTTGTACATTCCAATCGGAGCTTACAATTTCATAGATATAATTTTCTAATGGGTAAAAGCTAATTGGCACTGAGTTCTTTTTAATGGGACACTTGTGACTTAAAATCTCAGGAACCAAATGCACAATTGGAATCTAAAGAACGACTTGTATTTATCCAGGGTTCCTAAGGTTTCATTTGGATAGGGTGGCTCTAATTTGGGTCATCTCTCCCAATTGGATAATCCAATTGGGAGAGATGACTTCAAGTGAATTACGAAGCCGATTGGAATGACTAATTTGGATCTGCAAAAATTGTTACAGAACCCTGTTGACTAACCAATTGGATTGCTACATGTTATTGTGTCCATCCCATAGGGGCCAGAGCATTTTTCCAGTGAAAGATTTCTAGCTGCTGGGCCCGCCGCAGGCAGTTCAAGAACGGCGTGCTAGGCGCTCGTTTCACTATCCAGAGTAGCGTCGCTTACTCCCATTTACTGCCGAGGTGAACAAGATAAAGTAGGGCCTGTCACAGTGGCACAGTAAATATATGCCGTTTTTCAAATCACACAGGCCCTCATCAAGGACTTTTGCAGATGCATTCGTGAGGCACGGGCTAAATAACCTCGAGCACCTCCGGTTTCGACGCTACAATGCGATGCCAACATTGTAGAGACTGTAAACACTGCAGGCTCAGTTACGTTCGTAGAGTTTGACGTAGTCGTCAAAAGCAAACACTTGCATGCAAAGACCCAAAATCTGCAGGTTTAGTTGTGCGTCGTGCGTCGTTCGGTGCAAAAGCAAAAACAGTCCAATATACACAGTTTCGTTTTGCGGGGCAAGTTTATGCAGCTAGTTGAGGCCTAGATTAAGTAACATTTTACCTATGCTCAAATTTCACTTGTTTTTACAGTACTTAGGTATTCTAGACGTTTAGACTTTTTTTGCTTTTTTTGTTGGTTTTGTCTAGTTTTGTCCAACGTTCCGGTTTGAGCGATAGCTGGCGCGTCACTTACACCGGTACCTTATCAAGCACTGCGCGTAATGCTTAGTTTGCCGCGCTCCCGTATCAAAACCAGCGTGTCACGCGTCGCCTGCGCATCAGAGCTTTCTTCAATCGCTACGCGACATGCGTAGTCTTCATCCGCGCAAACCTTTTCAAATGCCGCGCCATTGATACCAGAAGTACAGTGAACTCCAGAAGTCCAAATTTGTTTACAAAACATTACAAACGTCAACGTGGCCTGCAGTTTCATTGGCCTCTAAACATTCATGGTTTCATTATAACTATGCGTGTATCAATCGGCATCGAGCATGGCAGGAAGAACAAGTACAGTGAACTGTAGTTTAGCTAATGTTACTAAAATAGTTGTAGCATGGTGGTAATGGTAGCGAGCCAGCACATTTTGTTGACTGTCTGTGTCACATTTTGTGACACATTTTGTTGAGCTCCAAGGGCCACGTCACTGCTGCTGCACTGCAAGAAGACACCAAGGTGGCAGCCAGGCAACTTCCTGGAAGCTCTGCTCTGCTGGGAACGATCGGCTAAGTTTCCGGTGGCTGGTTGTGGCCTTTTCTCTCTGCGTCTTTGCGCGGTAAGGCAGTGAGCCCGGGCTATGTCGACCCTGTCTCCCGGCCAGGGGAGCTCCCTCTGGTCGGCTTCTCTGTCCACTGATCTCCTGCCGTTGGAAGCTTTTTTGCGCAGTGGTGTCGGCAGTATCCCTGTCGCGCTGGCGCCTAAGGATGGTGGTGCAATCAAGATGAACAACCCTGGTGCTGTTCGGGGTGCTCTCCAGTCGGCGACTTCTCATTATGAGTCAATCTCAGAGGTACGCCAGTTTGGACGCGGTGGGATTCTGTGCAGATCGCCAGACCTCGCCTGTGTAAGAGATTTGCTAAACTCCTCATCCTTTGCCTCCCTTCGGGTAAGTTCCTTCATCCCTTCACATCTGGCATGTACGAAAGGTATCGTACGAGGCGTAGACTCTTCCCTGTCTCCGGCAGAGACTCTTGAGCTTCTGTCGGCTGCAGGTGTTGTTGCTGTGCACCGCTGTAGCCGGGTTGTAAACAACTTGCGGATGCCCACTGAATCAGTGATTGCTACCTTTGCCGGCACTTCCTGCCCCTCTGAAATCAAGGCATGGCCTCTAATTTTTCGGGTAGACCCGCTATCATCTCGGCCTCTGCAGTGTAACAACTGCTTGCGCTATGGACATAGCGCCGGCCCTTGCAAATTCAACTTTAGGTGTTGCAACTGTGGGGATGGTCATTCAACGAGCACCTGCACTGAGAAGAATGAGAAGTGTTGCCTTTGCGGTGGTGCCCACTCTGCAAACTACTCAAATTGTCCCTCTCAAGCTCAAGAAATCAAATTCTGGAGATAATTGACAAAAAACGCTGTTCGTGCCGTGACGCTATTTCAGAGGTCAAAGAACGTGCCCACAGTTATGCCGGTCTGACCGCTCGGCAAGGTGTCATGTTAGACTCAACGCTGTCCCAGGCAATTGCGGCTGCTGTGGAGGCTTCCATGTCTAAAATGGTAGAAAAGATTGTCGCAAGTGTGTCGGAGTGCCTTACAAACGTTCTAGCGACTCAGCTTATGCATGCCGTGCAGGCCGTTTTGGCACCTCTTTTGACAGCAATTCCCTCTCTTCTTATCCGGTCTACAATTCCAGTAGCATCACAGCCCCAGGAACAAACGTCTGCCCCTTCCACTGTACCTACCTCGGGTACTTCGAGGGATGTTGGTATAATCTATGATTCCGAGATGGTGGAGCCTGATGCGCGGCTTCTTAAGCGCAGCGGGTCCCCCATGTCTCATTCGTTGTCTTATCTGGGTACCCAGCCCAAATCAAAGAAGCAGCAGCTTGGCACTAAACCCAAGGATACCATTTTGGAGCAGGCAGTTGCTGCTGCTAGGCTTTTACAACCATAGCATCGTTGTGAGTTCTGCAGTGGAACTGTCGCTCTATTCTTTCCACTTCCACAGATTTACACTGCATTTTTACCCAGCTTAATCCGGATGTCATAATTCTGCAAGAAACGTGGCTTTCGACCGACAAACATTTTCATATAAAAAATTACCATTCATTTTGCCTAGACCACCAGTCAAGAGGAGGGGGTTTACTAACTTTAGTCTCTTCAAAATTTGCCACAGGGCTATGGTATCTTTTCAACAAATGTCTCCTGACTGTGAGATTTTGGCACTAGACTTTGTACTTCCTGGGTGCTCTCCATTTTCAATAGCAAATTGTTATTTCCCCAATGGAGTCCAGGATGTTAGACCTCTGGACTTGTTACTCGCTAACTGTAAAAACCCAGTTCTCGTGGCTGGGGACTTCAATTCTCACCATGTGTCATGGGGTTTTAGGGCTAATACATGTGGCAAGCGCCTTTGGGACTGGGCTTTTGATCACAACCTGATGTGCTTAAATTCAGGATCGGCCACTTATCTTCGCTCACACACTCAATCTGTTTTAGATCTCACGTTCATTAGTCCTGGAATTAGCGTAACGAATTGGTCGACTGTTGATAGCAGCACCTCAAGTGACCATATACCTATTCATTTTGATATCATATGTCGTGTTACTCTGGCGTCTTCTCAGTTGGGGTCACATGTAAATTACGACAGATTTCAGACGGAGTTGCGCTCTGCCCTTGCTTCAGTGTCTAACATCGCCGAGGTTCACCAGTCAGCAAGCGTATGTCTGGCTGTAGAGGAAATCCATAAAAAGTCGGAGTTCCTGGTGAGGCCAACAAAAGGGAATTTTTCTAACTGGTGGAATGCGGACTGTACAAGAGATTACAGGCGGAGGAAGGCAGCATGGAAAAAGCTTCTTCATAACCAATGCCCGAATAACTGGAGTGATTATAAATTTATTGCAGCCACCTTTAAACGCATAGTTTCTAGCGCGAAGGAAAAATATGACTCAGATCACTTCGATTATCTTTCAAAGGCGGGCAACCGACGTGCACTATTCGGTTTTCTACGGTCTAGGAAACAGCTCATGTCCTCTTATAATTTTCAGTCATTTGTTATGTCACCTGAAGAAGCTATCCAGGCGGTTGAATTAATTGCCACAGGCCTGCAAAAGTGGTTCTCGGTTCTAGTCTTTACTACCTTTGCGCCCAATGTTGTTTGCACCAGTCGTGCCAAATGATAATGCCTCACAAGTAAATCTATCAGAGCTTTCACAAGTTGTCCAGAGATTGCCAGCTGCTGCTCCTGGTCCTGATGGTGTTACTACTAAGATGCTCAAGATTCTCTTTGAAGAGTCTCCCAACTCCTTATTGCACCTAATAAACTACTCTCTCAAACACGCTTGGATACCTTCTGAGTGGAAGCTGTCCAAGGTGATCCCTTTACTTAAAAAGTCAGGGTGGAGGCTATGAATTGGATAATATTAGGCTAATTTCTTTAACATCAAACGTGGTAAAGTTGATAGAAAGGGTGTTACTAATTCGGGTGTCAGCCATTGTGGACCGCAAAACTATACTCAGCCCGTGCCAACTCGGTTTCCGGCCACGGTGTTCGATATGGAATGTACATGCTGATCTTGAGAGCAGAATTCTCCTTGCTCGTCGTCAACGCCTGGTCGCGGCTTTGGTTACGTTAGACGTTGCCAAAGCTTACGACAGTGTAGAACACTCCATCCTGATACATAGGCTACAGTCTCTTCAATTTCCAGATTATATAGTTGCATGGATATCTGCATCTCTTTATAACAGGGAATTCTTTTGCGTCCATAATGGTGTGTATTCAGAGATGCACAGACAAGCGAGAGGTGTACCGCAAGGAGCTGTTCTTTCTCCTGTGCTCTTTAATATTCTGTTAAGCTCAATTCCTCTCCACCGCCATGTACGCACTTACGTCTATGCGGACGACATTGCGTTTTTTGCTGCTGCGCCGGATATACATTCCCTATATGGTCTGTTGCAGTCATATATGAATACACTTGAGCACTGGTTGAGCGCATTACACCTGAAGTTAAATGTTGGCGAGTGCGCCACCCTTGTTTTTCCTCTATACACTCCTGTAGTGGTCTCTCTCACTTGCCAGTTAAAAATAATACCGCAGGTTCAATCCCTAAAATACCTAGGGGTCATTTATGACAACAAACTCACCTGGCGACCTCACATTGAACATGTCGCGGCGAAAGGGGCTCGTGCCGTGGGCATGTTACGGAGATTATGTCATCACCGGTACGGCATGCGCAGAGATGTGCTATTAATGTGCTGACACTGTGTATGTCAGGCCAATTTTAGAATTTGGATGTGTTGTTTTATGGCTCGGCTACATAAAAACTTCGTCCTCTCGTCCTTTTAGAGAGGGAAGCACTTCGCATGTGCCTCGGCCTTCCAAAATTTGTGACTATCAATGCGCTGTACCTTGAAGCCCGCATTCCGCCTCTCTTATCACGGCTTCAATTTTTAACTCTGCAAACTTACCTCAGGGTCTATGAATCCCATTTCCACCATTCCCAAAGCATTTTCTGTTGTTAGCCAACCTCCTTTTTTGGTGTCCCCTGGTCTCGTTTCAATTCCCCTCAGGTAGTGTTTGTCCAATGATTACTTCAGCCTTTAGATGTAAACATTTATGATATCCTTCCTGCACTTCGCAATGGGCCCGCTATCCACATTGTTTTCGACGACATATTCCCAAAAAATGCAAAACTTTTGCCACCGAGTATTCTAAATGTCTTCAAGAAGATCATCTGAGGACCCCACCTACAGATATAGCAATAGCCACTGACGCATCGCAATGCAATGAAAAAGCAGGTGTGGGAATATTTTGCTCGCATTTAGACTGGTCCTTTTCACTGCGCCTTCCAGATTTCACCCCTATTTTTCAAGCAGAGTTTCTAGCAGTTGTACTTGCTCTACGCAAGCTAGACCCCTCTTACAGCAGTTGCAGTAATTACTGATTCTTTATCTTTGTGTTTGTCCCTCGCTGCACATGTTGACGGTCCCATTTTATCAACTTTCTTATCCCTACTTCCTCCGCATTTGAGCCTTGTTCATTTAGTATGGGTTCCCGGTCACAGCAGTGTGACAGTAAATGAGATTGCTGACAATCTCGCAAAGGCTTCCCTCAGCGGCCCCGTGTTGCCAATCATCCCGGCTACAGCCTATATTACAGCATCTAGATTTCGGCGACGTGCGTTTTTAAGCACGCAAGAAACAACACTTCTAACATCGGCGGATTATGAGCATTTTAAATATTATTGGAACAGGAAAATTTGTTGCTCTCGGCAGCTTGAAGTATCACTGACGAGACTGCGCTGCCGCATCCCCCCTCTAAATTTCTATTTACACAAGTCAGGTTTGGCGCTCTCTCCCCTTTGTGCATTTTGCCGTGAGCCTGAATCTATAGAACATTTTTGGCTGTATTGTCGCCGATTCAGCTCTCTGAGAAAAAGGTTGCTGGAGGAGCCCTTGCAGCATCTTGGCCTTAGTTTGAGCAGCCCGCTCTTGCTATCATTTGGCACCACCACATTTGGGTTCAGCCACAGATCTGTTTGTACTTCTGTTCTAAATTTCCTGATAGAATCTATTCGACTGCCTTGCTAAGTGTTCCAAACTTTTCTTTTCTATCAATTATTACATTTTGACTTAATCATTATTATTTAATCCCTCTCTTTATTGTTATTCTTATAATTTTGAAATCAAAACTCTCATCCCTTTTTTGTTCATGAAGAATTTACTGGTGTTGCGCTCCCACGTGCTTTTCCTTTTTATTAACTGCGTTCAGGTGAATAGCCAACCGATTCTTGGCTGATCCCTTAGTGTGGGTATGTGCCATCTTTTGATAGGCTAACAACAACAACAACGACTGAAACAGGAGGATTTCCGTTGTGGCAGCCGCCGTTATAACTGATGCATCCTTTCCGAGCTGCCTCGCCTCGCGGAATGCCCGCCGTCGGGCCGAATCCGCTCACCTGTGGTGGGCCCTGAAGGAAGAGCCAGCAAAGCCGCAACGCCAGCTCCCGCACATTCGCCCCGAGACTCTTGCTTCAAATTTCGATTTACCTGGTTAAGCCAAATGGGACTTGGGCGCGGTAGCACGTTTGCCCTTGTTTTGCTTTGTTTAGATATTTATAAGCTTGAAATTTGCACCCAAATTTCCTCATCTTTCCTCTTGCTGCATTCCTCTTGGTGGTCTCTGAAGCCAGTTCTACACGCCTTTGACGGCACGTTTCTCCGGCGACTTCATCACTCGCCGCGTCTTTCTCGCCTTTTCATCTGTTCCTGCATCCCGTTTAGCAAGGTTATTCTATCTTCACCGCTTTGCTTTGGCTTGCCACCTCGTTGGCGCTCTGTTTTGCTTTACTATCCAGCTCGCTATGCACGTCGTTCAGCTTCAGAATCCGTCGCAGGACCGGCTTCATTCATGATTCACCGTTTGCTGTTGTTGTTTGCCTCAAGGAGTTAACAGCGCGTACCCACTCAAAAGGTGCTCAAAATCTGCACGTTTCTCTGGCGACCTTATCCTTCGCTTCTTTTTTCTGGCATCTGTGCGCACACACAGCCGCGTTTCTCACTCCATCTTCTGTCGCGCCAGCTGCGGCCCCCGTGATGCCCACCTCCCATTTGCTGCAGCTGGCGCGATGCTCTTCCGAGTTTACCCGAGTTGCTCCGAATCTTCACCATGACGAGTGATGGCATTTTCACGAGGGACTCGTCTAGTGCTCGCACCCCAAGACGATATGAGTGTGATCGGCCGAAAGCAGCCTCTAAGCAGCCGTCCTGCAGAAGATGCTGATAAGGTGGAACCTTCGCTTTCAAACTGTGACTGCGTCCAGGATGGCAGGTGCTACCATCAAGGACGAGTTCACCGTTGTGAGCCAACGTAAACAACGGCTCGGCAGGTGTTATTGTCCTCATCCGCCCGACCGGCAGATCTTTGCTACAGAAGGTAAACCCTATCCTTTCGAATGCTGAGATCAATCAGGATGCTGGAGCTAGCCTGACGTGCCATCGATTCACAGCACGAAGTGGTCTCGTAAACTTCCCATCTGAACAAGCAAGCGGTCAGTTGCCTCCTCAAATGCAATAACCTTTGTGACATCTCAGTTACTGCAGTCATTCCTAACCAGAAGAATATGGGCATCGTCAGTGAAGTACCGAAGTGGCATACAGATCAAGAACTACTGGGATAGTTGCCCCTAAAGGAGTAATCCACATGCGATGCATAACGCGCTTCAATGACCCCCGTGGTGAACTGCAGACGTGAGCAATGGACAAAGTTGTTCTAGCGTTCCACACCAACATGGATTGTCCCACAATTGTTAACCTGAGCTTTATAAGGCATGAGGTAAGTGAATTTTTTTAACCTCCACTGGGGTGCTTTCAATGCCAGAAGTTGGGGTATGTTGCAAAGCATTGCCAAGGGGACACCACTTGTCAAAAATGTGGCGGAGATCATGCCGTCAAAAATTGCCCACTGGAAACTAAGTGGAAAGACCCAGTTGCAATGGTCTTCGCAACACCTCTTTCAAAGGTTGCAAGGCTTTTAAAGCTGCCTCTAAGGCGTCAGGACTTTTGTAAAAGGGTCAAAAAGTTGGCATGAGTCATCACAGCAGATGCCAAAATGGATGCACAAATGCATAGTTACAAAGCGCATGAAGATATTGAGACAAAAAGATGAAGGTACATAATGTCAATGCTTGACATTCTGTGCAGATGAGTACTACATCTAACCAATGTAAACAGCTGGCTGCCAAAAAATGCTTAAGACTGCAATGGAATGCATCCCACCTATGCATATCCCGCCTATACGCATGCTCATTATGAGATGTGAATGATGGGTGGACAGACAGCTTACTCCCGCACTGCATCATCAGATTTCGCAAATGACTTAGTGACCAACTACGGCGGTCGAATTTTGATGGAGGGAAATGCTAGAGGCCCATGTACTATGCAATGTCAGTACACGTTATAGAACCCCAGGTGGTTGAAATTATTCGGAGCCCTCTGCTTAGGTGGCTTTCGTAGGTTGAGTCGCTTTGGGACATTAAACCCCTAAAATACCAAAACCAAACAACTTAGTGCCAGTGACAGTGGCCTGGATTTTATCAGCTCAACAGACTGCAGTAAGGCCAGAGGTTTTTCTGCAGTGGCAATATTTTTTGATGTACACTGAGCCTTCAATAGCGTTGATCCAGCTTCACTTTTCAGAGTACTGTCAGCGAAAGGACTCACAGGGAGATTACATATCTTTCTAGCTAGCCTCTTCATAGAGTGTGTATTTCATGTGGGTACTGGCACTGCATTAAGTTCCAGGAGGTCATGCAAAAGCAGCCTTCCATGGGGAAGCATCCTTTTTTCGTTTCTCTCTTTAATACCCTCTTAGCAGGACTTCCACGCTCCCTATCAAGTATATCAAGTTGTCTTAACATTTGCATCTATTCTGACAATATCTGCATCTTGGTGTCTAACATCAAGCAAGGAACATCCAAGTACTGGCTCAAGTTGCCATTATGTCCATTGAAGAGTACCTCAAGGCGGTCGGATTAATGCTCCCTATGGAGTAAACTGCTTACATGTTCTTCCGTCGAAAGATAAGCCGTGGTGGCAAAGTGGACGTTCATCTAAGAGCCGCTAGGCTACAGTGAACTCGAAAAAAAAAAATTCTTAGGGGACACGATCACTTCATGTTTCTCTTGGAAGACTGTCGAGGCTGAGGTCGGCATTAAAAGCAGCCTCAGATGCTGCGAACTGCATTTGTCAAATAGCGAGCTCCTCTTGGGGAAACTCTCCGGACTCCATGCTGACCTTACACATATCCCTTGTTCAAGTCGAGCCCTTTTTATTGCTCCTTACACTTCCCCCAGTGTCATTCAGTACCAGAAGCTTGAGGCACTTCACTGAAAGGGACTGCATGTGTGCCTGGGCCTGCCACCTGGAGCAGCCAATGACTTGGCACATACGGAAGCTAGAGCCACAATATTGCATCTACTTGCATCACAGCGCCTGCTGTCACAATTCCTCTGACTAATTGAAACAGCAGCTGGAAAACGCCTCCTGCACCGTTTGAACATGCGTAAGAAATCTTGCTCTGTGGCCATATTCAACGCGTTGTTGTACTTCGGATGGAGGCCTCAGCACATAGCTGTACCACATAGCCTCCTGCTTGCACCATGGGAGAAAGTAGACCTCGGCTGTGTAGACAGTGTTCCGCGGATGAGATCTAGATGCACCCCAACAGCCGCGTTCGCAGAGGGCTGCACTATGCAGTGCTTAGACAGGGCACACCCCAACTAGCCTTCATGTATAGAAGCCTCAGTTAACAAAGATACACGCAGTTCAACGTTAGCACTTTTTTTGTACTTGAAACAGGACAACAGTGTACTGAAAATTATGGTGGCATAGTCTCATTGACGCACGCGGAAATGACTGCGATTTATTCGACGTTAAAGGCAAAACAAGTTGTGGTGGTAATAACTTGTTACAAGCCCACTGTCCAGCGTCTTCGAAAGCCTGTGGACAATGCCATGCTTCCCTCTCTCTTGAGGCTACAGCATCTTTCAGAAGCTGGCATAAATGTTGACACTCAGTGGCTCCAAATCGCCACTGTTCGCAACCATTTTGCATCCCTCTCCCCTGGCCTTTCAGCAGAGGAGCCTCGTCTAGTCACGGGAGGTTTCCGTCATTTGGAGACCTCCACACTGTTACGCCAGCACACCAACTGCACATACAGGCTCTCCTGGCTAGGCCGCCTTCCATCCCAAATTGTTCTTTCTGTCAGTTTGAAACAGACTGACACATCTCGCGGGATTGTGCTAAGTACAAGGACACACAAAATAGAATGAGCACACATCTGCATCACCTAGGCATGCCTTTATGAGATGCTTGGGAGATCCTTTACCCTCTTGAGGACCGCAAAAAAGTGTGCAGTACAGTGGACTTTTCTAAACTACCTGGGATCATCCAGACTACTTGATGTGTTATACACCATCCTGTGCTTTTTCCCCCTTCTTCTTCTTTCGCACCAAGCAGCGTGTTTGTGTGTGTGTTTTATTGTGCTTCTTTTTCTGCTTTTTGTTTTTCTGTTAAGATGCACCAAGGCTACCAGACAAATTAGTAAGCAAACGGCATCTGTCATTTTTGTACCAAAATAAGCAACAAGCCAAACGTGTGCACACAAGCGCAAACCGGTTGATGTGTTCGTTGTTGCAGCGTATCTGAGTTAGAACTGTGCAGGATCGAGTGTGGGCAGCTCAGCTCGTATCAGCTCACGGCATGCTGCGTCTTCATGCTCGCCGGCCCAAACACCGGTGCGGTCAGGTTGGTCTCTGATTTCCAATTTCGCTGGAAATTGTGGAGTTGTATAAGCCATTTGGCGACCATTATTTTATAATTTGGCACAAAACAGAAAATGACCTCTAAGGAAGCCCTCCAGCTAGCAGTGGCGACTCACTGCCATGATGCTGTGGTCAATCATTTTGCACCTAGCAAGGGCTGTTCAATGCGGGAGGACCAAGACACGGGCTTTCTTTTGTTTGTCTTGGTCCTCCCGTGCTATGTAAGCCTTGCAGTGTTATTCACCAATTGTACTACCAACCAATCGCTACCATAGCCTTACACCTGCTTGCCATTGGTTTGGAGGCCTCCATTGTGGGGCGTTCACCACTTCATGGTTGACTGTAGCCCACCATGTGCACCCGCGGGCAAGTGTGCCCCAAAAAATTATATACAAAATAGACTTAAAGGTCGAACTGCACTGACATGTCACCCGAAGAAAAATGAGTAGGCATCTGTGTACTGCTGTGACTGGCTTGCTGGCAAGTGGGCCACTGAACTGTCCACACCTAATTTTTTCAGTAATGGTTATGAATGCTGTCGACAAAATAGCATAGATTGCGCTGTTTTTGTTTTGGCGTATCTGTTCTCTTGTGTCTGTAGTTGCAGAACGAATGCTGAGTCCAGTTGTACCAGAACTGTATTTTCTACGAAAGCCTTGGCGACATATGCATTATGCCAGCATTTGCAAAACTGCATGATATGGTGACTTACAAGAGCTTCTGGAGAAGGTACCGCATATAGAGGGCATACCAGCTTGTACCGCTGGCCAGCAGTTAAGTAGCACGCTGCCTGGCTCCTTTGAAAGGAGGTTCTCTCTGCTTCCATCATTTCACATTGGGACAAATTGTATTTCATCTTATTTACAGCAGCCTCTGCATCACAGAAAACCCGCAGTACCCCCTTCCATTGCACTAAATAATCTTCCTTGCATATGCTGATTCATCTCTCATCCTGACTGTTCAGTACACAAAGCATATAAACAATGCTGCTTGTGGCACTGGAGTTTTTATTGTACTTAAGCAGCTTTTCTTTGATTTTTCATGCATCAGAACCAGTACTAACAGGAAAAGAAATGCAGGTGTCAAGAAGAAGAACCTTCCAAAACTACTGCTACCATTGTATGAAGAGCAACGGCTTGATGCACATATCCTTTAAAATAGTGTATCCAGTCATTTTAACGCACTTCCTGGGTGCGAAATTAGGTGCACCAAAATTTTTCCTGTCACACAGAGAGCATAGCCAAATCCTTCAGTGATGAGCATCTGGTCAAAGGTACCTTATTTGGCATTGCATGTAAATAGCAGTCACGCAACTTTGTGATTGTTTCGTGGACTGCAATGGAAGCTGAACTTTCTTTCCCATCATATTCCTTCCAATTCTCTGTTTGAAGGAGGAGGAATGAATACATAATGTAAAGTCATGAGAACTATGAGAGAGAACAAGGTTCGAGCATTAATTTATTGATTACTTCATAATTATGTGTGACAACCACAGTTTTTTTTTGTTTTGAAACTAGTTTTTCTCTTGCTTTATAATATCCTAAAGTCATTCTCAAGTTAAGTTGTGAAGTAACCAGAATATGTGAAATTTTGTGCGAAAAGTTTGTTTGCTATTATATTGCTCACGACTGTACATTATGTGCATTTGATATTCCAGCTCGGGCTCAAGCTCCTCCAGTTTTCTGAAATGTTTTGCCTACCTTCTTCATTGTTGTCCTGGTACTCTGCAAATTCTTTTATTTGTCTTCCTTTTATATGCATATATATTTTTTGACATGACGTTTATACTAAGCATTTTCTGATAGAAGGAAATGTTATGAAGGAACAATATTGGTACTTTTGTAATGTAGTCTGGTATTGAGTGGTTAAGTGTAAACTTATTAGTGTTTGCTTTTTGTTTCTTTTCCCAGTGGCAGAAAGACGAAAGTTAAACAGGTTTTGAGCCTTTTGAGCGCATTTTATACTTTTCGTGTTTTCTTGCCCTAATGATGTAGCCTAAAAATGGCTGCTCATGATGTAACCTAAGTGCTGCACAGTTCAGAGTGCAAACGAGCACTGTAGCAGAAATGAGTTCGTTCAGAGTGGTAATCTCACCCTCGCGATTATCTTGTTATGTTTTGTTCTTTTCATCGCATCACTTATCTTGAGGTTCAATGCAAGTTGTGTTCCAGCATGCACTTGTGCATATGTTTAGCTGAGCTGCTCATTTTGAGAGCATGTGCTGACGCGCGGAAGTATAGCAAAGGATCTCATGCGCCATTATGATGTAGTCACTCGCATGGAAGCCTCGTGTATAATTTTGGTTATTTATGTAAGCTTTGTTACGTGGTTTTGCAAGTGAAGTTACTTGCAGCATTTGTGAGGAGCTAGTGTCCGCAGACATGGAACAGCTAGCAAAGCCTCTGTGGGCCACTGTAACTTAGGTAGCTGGTGTAAACTCTCAGAGATGCTGCCTTTTCACCTGCATTAAGTATTGGAGTACGCTCCTGCCTCGGCACTGTTTTGTGGTGCTAGTTTGGCGCATTACAACCGCTGTCGTAGTATCTGCTGCTACGCAGAACAGAAAGGAAGAATGCATGGTCAGCTGTGCTAGTTGTGAACAGGAAGTAGCTTGGGGCAAAATTGAATGACCTCATTTGCTTCCTCAGTAGTGTGTTTTTGGTCCTAGTGATTTCAAGGGGATCATTCTATATTCATTATTATTGCTGATTATAATGGTTCCTGATATTTTGGCGTGTTGTTAATTTGAAAAATGGTTGTTTGAACCTTGTGTATCAGATTGTACACCTGCCTCTTGTTGCAGCGGGAGCAAAAAGGGGGGACAGCAACTTAGGTTGATTTGGATTATGGCCTTGTCTGGTGTTTGACGGGAGACAGAAGGCACTTGCTTGTGTTGGGTGTTGCCCTTTTCCAGTCGGCTTTGCAAGCTGCTGAACGACCAACCATGACCAGTGGCAAAAAGCAAGGGCATCGGAACGACCCGAGCGAAGCTGGTCGAAGTGCCTTGGCGACAACTGTGAGCGGCGATCCTGGCCCGGCGAGTGGTACCTGGGCCCGTGAAGCTACCTGGCGTCCGGACACTGGACGTGAACTTGGAAGAGCCTGACGAATGTGCGCACCTGGCATCCGACCCACGTGAAAACAGCTAGTCTTCCCGGCGCCTTATCTGGCGGCGGGGATGCTGTTGTGCCTGGACAACCAGCCCGGATTCCAAATCAACAAGATGCAAAATTTCTCCTGCGAACGCCCTTGGCCAAGCCCGGTGCTGCGCCGCAAGGCAACAGCGCCCAAACGCTTCCTTGAGAAGTTAAGATGCTGCGCCGCCAGGCAGCGGCGCCAGAAGCATCGGCGAGCGGCATGTCCAAATGTGCAGCAACATTGCTAGAGACCCAGGCGCCGGTTCTCTTTTCCCTCTGGCACGGCAAACTTGAAGCGGGTGATCGGCGCGGTCGCTGGTTGGGCCTCTCGGACGGCCGTCAAGTGCTGGCTTTGTATTGGACTGTTTGAGTGACAACCGTTTCTCTGGGCTTTATAAGCCCCAACGCTGCCGCCTGGAGAGCACTCCGTTCTACTGAGCCCGTTCTAAAGAGACCGACCCACAGTGAGCCGAGTGTCGCTCACGAGGGGAGTGAGATGTGCGACGCGTTGGAGCCTAGCCGGACGTCGCCGTGCGAGAACAGTTGCGTTTACGGTTAGCTCTCGGCCTCCATGCCGATCTCGTCTGTATAATGCTCTGTACATAATGTATAAAATCCCTTTAGTTATTCCCACCGACGCCTGACTCGGAGTCTTTGCTACCGACTAGAGAACTGGCAACGCTCTGTCACAAAACGGGTGGCGAGCGTTACGGGACCACCTCAAAGCCGCAACATTGGTGGCAGTGGTGGGATGCCAAATCACAAGATTGGTAACTGTAAGTTTTTTTTTTCACCATCATAAATATCCTCCGAATGTTCATGCCAATGAACGTGTAGACATTGGAGTGTGATGTAAACAATATCAGCAAAGCAAAGGCTTTGATATCTAGAGGACCTCTGGTAATGTCGCATAAAATCGTATTTTACAGCCATGCTATACTGCTGCTTGAAATGCCATCATGCCACATGCCAATTGACACAATTACCAGTCTTGTGCTTCTGCACCAAGTTTTCCTCCGGTGCTTTGTTCAGATGTTGTTTGACTCGACAGTTCATTGCAGAGACAGTGGAGAGTTTCGGATGTCTTAGAAGTGCCAATGTTTACTCTTGTATTCAATGTCTTCACGCTATCATTTTAGAAACAAAAATTTGCGATCAAATATGTGCTTTTAGTTAAAAAAGTGAAAAAAATTTAACAGACATGTGATAGTCCATTTATTTACTCTGGTCTGTGTAGCTGCACAGCATGGCGACTGCAGTGGCCATCTTTTATCTTGTCGGGTTTGGCTTTTGCCATAGTTTCATAGTTAGAGGCATCATGCTGCCATCCTCAAAGGAAACTGAAAACTATTGTAGGTGGCTCCTCTCTCATCTTCGTTTATAATTTAAAATTTCAGATGTGATATACAAAATGAATGAACAGACAAAAAATAATGACACTTGGTGGCAGCAAAGCCACAGCAGTATTGCGATTGAATGTTGCAGTTTCCTACTGCCTTTGGACATCATTGTGAAACACTGTGGAACTTCATCTAGTCTCTATGGCATTAGGAGTCTCGGATGTCATTCGTCTCAAATGTCATTTCATTGTAGTCCAATTGTAATTTCATTTCATGTAGCTCAGGTATTATAGCATGAGCTTTGGCAAGAAGTATGCAGCATGAACGCTACTGCTTTTTTTGAATGCATATATCCCAAAGCTAAGATGTTGTAATAAGCCTCTTGTTTTGGTATTTTATAACATATTTTGCTGACTTCTGCTGTCAGTTTTGTGATCTGTACCTATGGCCAAGGTTCAGAGGCATCAACAGCTTCTAATCCTCTTGCCTTGCCAACAAACAAGAAAATTCGGTGTCCCTGTGAATTTTTTCATTTATTTTTGAGGAGACTTTTGAGGTTGAACTTTGTTGCGTCCATCTTGTATGTGGTAATGAGTAAAATTTTTTATTTGCAAACCCAGCAGTTTTCAAGTGAGGACATTTCCTGGATGTTGGGCAGCATTGCATAGACATTTTAATCTCTCTACAAGTATTGGCTTGAACCACTTCTCTTGATGTCCGAGCCTATTGCTGATACTCAAAAGCTTCAACAAACAGTGGTGTTACACCCTTTTTTGCAGCTTCATTCTGCGGTATATCAGTCTCGCCACTGTTTTCAGCATTCCACCACTGCTGCAGGGTATACTACAAGTTTTAGTTCTTAGCAGATACTGAATCATGGTTTCTTACTATTAACTAGAGGGAAGGCTGGTGCTCCGCCTATGGGAGTTTGCATGGAGCTTCCTCGAGACCGCCTCAGCCACCATAGGTGCTCTAAGCATCTGGGGTGGAGGGCTACCAACTGCAGAACCACAACTTTTGGCCAAAAAATAATTTAAAAAATAAATGGTGTTTCATAATTAAGAATGCCCTTACATTCAATATCCTGTCTATAAATTGCAACAAACGAGCAGAAAAGCATGTAAATGTAAAGTTTGCCCAAAATAAGCGATGGCTTGCTCTCCTATTGGCCACCTATTGTACACCACAAAAACCAACATTTTGGGCTTAACAGGCGCATTTTTAAAAAGAATTATGTTTGCAAAGAAAAATGTTGTTGAACAGTTTAAGAGGTTTTTAATGGCATTTCAGAAAACAAACCTTTTATTGGCGTCGTGTGCTGGTGCGTTTTCGCTACTATTGCTTTTACGCACTACGTTTGCGCCAAAGTCATCTGCACCGTGGACGGAACGGGACATCTCAGTAACGCCACTCTGTGTTACCGAAAAATCTGACTGTCCCGCTCTAAGTTGCTCATCGCCCCATGATGCTTTGAGCACCCATAGTGGCTGAGGTGCAATGCCTCCAGCTTAATTTCCCTCTAGTTAATAAATAAGAAGCTCTATATACTGAATGCCACCTTTCGTTTGAAACATGGATTTAAAAGCAGCGAGAAGTCGAGTGATCATGAACAGTACATTTATCATTATCTAGAGTTTGATGAAATTTTATTCCTCTGGTAATAACTGTTCTTGAATTCAAGCCTAGACCTTTCATTTCTGTTTGGGAAAATAATGTACTGGAAAACCCACTGTGGTGGATCAGTAGCATTTGGCTGCTGGTCTGAGCGTCATGGGTTTGATCAGGGCCGCGTTGGCCGTTTTTCGAAGTAGGTTGAGACGCAGTACAAGAACGCCCGTGTGCTGTGCGATGTCAGCACACATCGACTCTATCACTGCTGCACCATAGGCTATCCCAATCCCAAAAATTGAAGTCGTTGCTGGACAAGCTGTGCCATCTAGTTAATTTGAACTAGGGGTGTGCGAATAGTCGAAATTTCCAATCCGAATCGAATATGTGTCATATTCGGTTCATACTCGTATTCGAGAAATGATATTCGTGAATTTCCGAATATTCGAAAATTCCCGAATACTCAGCAGCGACCGTATACCGCGCCGACTTTCGTAAATCTGATTGTTTCAAAAGCGCAACATCTGGGCAAATTATCTGAATATACAGTTTAAAGTTCCAGGAAAACATTATGAATGCCCTGTTCTCTTTCTTCTCCATCGTTTATCGCAAGGACCGATCGCATTACGATGCCGCTAGGCTTGACCTTGTGCGCAATTCCGCAAGTGGGCTTTCCCACATGCCACACGTGCTGCGAACAGCAGGGGGGACAACCCGCTTCTAACAATTGCAACGCGAAAGCGCGTTTATTTTTTTCCCTTCCATAATATGTTATCTAATTAATGCCCCCACCCATGGCATTCGTTCTGTCACCTTAACTCTTCGAGCGTGACCACCGCCATCTTGTTTTGGTCATCTATGGTATGCGGGAAAGCCTACTTGCGGAATTTCACGTGAGGCTCCCGAAGGGGCGAGTCGAGTTGTCACAACAGGGCAAGCGATCCTGTAAAAATCCCGCGTATTACACGGTGCACTGTAACCCATGCACCTCTTAAGTGGGCCTAACGGCAGGCGTGACAACGTTCGGAGGGGCCCTGTCACTAGGTCAAAAAAATAACCTGTCCGCGTAGTTTTGGTTTCTGAGCTTCGCCACTCGCCCGTTGCAATGGCAACTGTCGGCCCGTGCATTCACCAGTAGTCCAATCTCAGCACCGTACCGCTTTCAGACGCTGACTGACACGTTGCTCGTCATTTTTTTTCCTTTTTTAGAAGCAGTCTCGCCATTCCGACGTCAATGCGCGTTCCCATCTCGCTTATGCTCGCGATGTCTTCCAGTACGCCGAAACTCGGTGCTCGTCATGGGATTACAGGAGTTTGCACGATAGATCCGCCTCATAAGACTACCGCATTTTCAGTATTTTTTTTTTCGGGGCCGCTGGGAATTTTATAATTCGACCTTCAATTAACCTGGGCATTTGTCGGCTCTTTTGATTCCGAATTAATGAGGTTTTACTAGCCATCATGCTATTTTTGTTTCCAGTCTTGCCATGTTATGGATTTCATTTTTGCCTGACCACATTACAGGTTGGATACTATTATGCAGTTCAATTAAGTAGTATACATTTTTGCGCACATCATGTTTTTTTTTTTGATACGGTGTTCAGGCAGTCCAGTTTTGTTTATTTCAGTTGCAAAGGCCATACAGTATTTTGAAAAAAATATGAGCAACAATTTTTGCTTGTTTACCTTTCCTGAATTTATTTTTTGTGCTGACCAGATATTCGATTCGATATTCAAAGCCGTTTTTTCTTCATATTCATATTCGATTCGTATTCGAAAATTTAGATATTCGCACACCACTATGAATCATTTCTATAAACAAGCTTTTTGTTTCATTTTTTTGTATCTAACTCGAGAGGGCCTTGTGAAAAAGGAAACTTTTAGCAGACATAGTGGTGTACATTGGTGATAGAGAAATCTGTTTCGACACACATTCCTGAAAAGTGAAACGGTACACGAAGCATTTGCACAATTCCAATGGATAGTTGTTTTTTTCTCAAAGCAGCATTGATGAGTTAATGATGTGAATCTCTGAGGCTTGGGATGTCATCCATTATGTAGGGCACATGATTTGTAATTGATGAGTGTGGTTTTATTTGGCGCTTTCGGGTCTTCACAACATACAGCCAAGGTATTTTACTGGATGTACCTGCAGATCTTCGATTATGATGATTTCAAAGACGGCCACATCCCCTTTGAACTTATAGAACCTATTTGCCACTAACTGAAAAAAGAACAAAGAAAAAGCTGCAAGCTCTGCTGTCAAAGAAACAAGAATGTAACTCAGAATGAACAATCTGTTTCACATCCTCATGTGACTGCTTTCTCACAGCAGTAAGTGGCACAGCAGTAATAACCTCAAACTTGCAAAGCTATGGCAAGTTCAGTGTATTGTGTGCACTGCTGAAATTGACAAGAATGGTAGCCAAGATCATCCGCAACATTTTATTGTTTTTTTGTAATCCACTTCTGGCTCATTGCGATGGCTTTTTTTAGTTTTGATTATATCCTTTTTTGTGCATGTGTTAACAGCATCTATAACCAATAAATTTTAGAAACTAGTACACACAAAACTCTGGCATTTTTATTTTTTTCTTTGGAAGGCTAACTAATAAGTTCCAGTTTGATACATTACAGTCTGCAGTACATTTGACACTTCTTGAAGAAATAATTTTTATTTCAAAACACTGAAAATCTGTAAACATTTTTTGCATTAGCAAAAGAGCTAAAAGAACCTCAGATGGTCTATATTAATCCAGAGCCCTCCACTATGACATCCCCCATAGCTCATGCTTTGTGCCGGGACACTTAAACTCCACATGCTAGCACCAGTGTACCGGTAACTTTTTGCTTTCAAATTTTAATGAGCAACATTTTGAAACTTGGTGAAACAAAGTGCGCTAGTAATAGTGACAACAGGCAAAACCCTTCGGTACGAAACATATCGTGCCCAGACGAGACATTGATCTCAGAGTGGTCACATGCCTAATATAGAGGTTAGCCGATGGCATGATGGCTTTCGCAGGCATGATGGCTTTCGTAGAAATTGTGCACATGGGCAGTAAGTGTGGTGGGTTTGGTTTTTTGCAGTGAGCAACCTTACATACTCACATTGCATTTTGTGTTTGTGGTAGAAAACTAAAAAAATGATTTTAAATGCATGGGATAGGGCAGGGAAGGGCAAATCTTCGATATATGTGATGTACTGTTTTTGTTTTTCAGATTGAAGGCCTAGCTCCTCTTGTCTGCAATGAAGCCCAAGTCTTCAGTGCACCAACTTGTGGTTTGCTCTTGGCCAAACGATTTTTGCTCTACAGACTTCACTGCATTTCATTCAAAGGTGTATTAGCATTTGCTTTTATCGGGACTGCAGATTCACAGACTTGCGGCATTTTTGTTTTTACTTGGAAGTCCTATGGGCTGCTTTACCAGCTAGGCTATATTTGTCCGGAATGGCTTTTTATATATTTCAACTTGATCTTCATGGGAGCAATCACACTGCTGCCATTTTTTGCTGCCCCTCCACATATTACCAAGATGCACCAGTATCTATTGTGATGAAAGCGGTTGCATTCACTGGCTTTCTCTCAGCATTAGTTTCCACGATGTCTCTTTGTCAAAAAAGTTGTTACATCTTTCCTTATCACTTGGCCTCAAACAAATTGTCCACGCTAACACGAGGCAAGCGGCAGTCCTAGATCTAGTTTTTCTTAGCTGTAACCTTTTCGGGAATGGTTTCCAGTGATGGGTTCTTGGTGGCATATCTGACCATAAGGCTGTATTGTTGTCGATTAACTGCACTGTTCCCAAATCCCATTTCGAGTACATCACTTTTTGTGATTTCAGCCACGCCAGTGATGTTGCTATTATTGACACATTAAGTGAATTGTTTGAAAAATATGAAGAGTTATTCATGACCAGTGATATTGATGCTGTTGTGGGGTTTTTGAAGATATTGTTAAATTGTGTATTAACCGCTTAGTTCTCCTGTAAAAAAAAAAGAAAAATAGAGATTTTACCCGCGGCGGTGGCCCAGTGATTAGGGTGCTCGGATACTGATCCGGAGTACCGGGGTTCGAACCCACCACTCTGGCAGCGTTTCAATGAAGGCAAAATGCAAAGGCGCTCGTGTGCTGTGCTGATGTCAGTGCATGTTGAAGATCCCCAGGTGGTCGAAATTATTCCGGAGCCCTCCACTACTGCACATCTTTCTTGCATTCTTCTTTTGCTCTCTCCTTTATCCCTCCCCTTATTCCTTCACTCTCTCCTTTATGTTTCTCCTTATGGCAGGGTTCAGGTGTCCAGTGTCTGCGGAGGTGTGAGACAGATACTGTGCCATTTCCTTTCCCCAAAAACCAATTTTCAAAAAGAGATTTTCCATGGATGACAAGAGAATTGCTGCATTTATTGCGTAACGTTTCCAGATTGCGTAAGTCAAAAAGAAATAACAATACTGTGAAAATTTCAGTTTAATAGTGCCAAGGAGGAACTTCGCGTGAAGTTGACGTCTGCTAAAGATTTTTACTACGCTGTTACTTTGCCGAAACTAATGAAAACAAACACTTGCAAGTTCTGGAAATCTATACTACCCAGTAGCAGCACTTCCAATAGTTTTATAATTAATGACGTTGCTGTTTAAGATTTACTGAAATTTGCTACTGCTTTTAATAACTATTTTCACTCCGTGTTCACAGTGGATAACTCCACAGTTCCTCTTTTAAGTTGCAAGTCATATCCTCCAGTTTAATATCTCATCATCTCTTGCGCAGGTGTTCTGAATATGATCCTCCAATTAGATACTAAAAAGAGCTGCAGCCCAGATGACGTACCCAACGCCTTCCTTGAGTAGCAAACACCTCACCATAATTTTCCATAAATCATTATCCACCAGCACTGTTCCCCACTCCTGGGGGTTTGCAAAGGTACCTTCCATTGCACAAACCTGGTAGCACTCACCTACTGCAGAACTACAGACCTATTTCTCTAACTGCCCATTCTTTAACTGCACCTTTGAACCCACACAGGCGAGGAGCCATACCAGTACAACCGGTGCTCCCATGGCCTTAAAGTGGGAGTAGGACTGATCGACATGTGCAAATCCACAAGGCAGAAAAGTTGTTTGTGTGTCGCTTGTGCTTGAAGACGTTTGCATGCAGGAAATATCTGAAACAGCATGAACAGTGCATCCATCCAAAGGCGTCCACTGCTCCATGAGCAGCTATGTGATCGATATCTTACTTAAGGTACTCCAGGAAACTGACTCAAACCGGTATATCTTGTGTGCTTCATGGTTATATGAGTATGTTGAAACCTTTTCAGAACCCTTCTAATGCCTCCAAGTGCTCTTTCCACATATATGTTACAATCTGAGCATTGCCAGCATAGCATATAAGATTAAGGAGACTGCAACTGTCTTCATAAAGACGTGCCTCTTTTTTTTTTCATAAGTGTGTAGCTTTGAATTGGAAGAGCCCATTAAGGTATGAATTTCTCAGTAGACTTCTTTTGTGGGAATCTCTTTGTGCAACTTAGCCATGTGTATGTAGCTTTAAGAACTCCTCCTGCTCAGGAGGAGTTCCAAACACAAAGCCTGCTATAACCATTCACTTGCTTCGCAATAACAAGCTGGCTGTTCAGGGAATGTTGGCAGACAATCTTGTAGACTTAATTTTCAATACAGTGCTGCCATAGTGCATTTTACAGATCTGCCAGTGGAGCTGAGAACTATTTATTGTAGAGGCCCGTTATTAAAAGGATACTGGAGGCAGTTAGGTTATTTCGTTGCGCGGTTCCATATTGGCAAAGAAGCAGCACAAGATTATATTTTTGAGACCAAACGATTGTGTAAAATTTTTGTTTAGCACTTATGAGCCCTGAACACTGCATGGAGGAAGTGCAATGACCATGCCCATATATGTTTTCTGTGTATTAAAGGCTCCTTTTTTTTTTCAGAATAGCCTTTTGTTGCACTTTTCATGACTTGTGTGCTCGCAGTGCACAGGTGGCTATGAAATATACTTTAGAAAATCATACAGTGCATGATAGCAATATGAATGTTTTATTCTGTAGTACAAAAAGGTTTCCTTTCTTTTTTAATAAGGTGCCAGAAGGATTTTCTTTCTTTTCTCCTCTTCCGTAGTTTGTCTAGAAAATTTATATTTGGTACAGTAAGAGTGGTCAAGGGCCAGGGGAGATCCTTCCGATCTTACACGTAGTGACAGGTAGTTATGCTTGTGGCTGCTGTTATATGCGCATGTGTCAGTGAGTCATTTATACATTCTTGTAATAAAGTCCTTGTCTTTACATTAATTGTATTGCATGACTGATAAAACACTGAATGGACTGTGACTGTCCACGACTGTCTGAGTGTCTAAACTGGGGAACTAGCCTGGGGAACTAGCGCGCAAGCGTAGTGACAGCTGTAGATGGGGCCTCCGCTTTAAGCGCGGCGGCTCTGCCAAGGCGTGCTTGCTCTGCGGTAAAGTTAACTTTACTCTTGCTATGCGCACGAAAATCGAGAGTCCGGCACGGTTCCTGAGAGGCGCAGCAACTGCGCTTGGTTCTGTGCAGCACATGGCATATCGGAGGCAGTTGCTTCTCGTGTTTTATATATTTGATGCGCTCACAGAAGTAAAGGCTGTCACGGGCAAAACCTGCTCGATGCCTGAGCCAAGTCTGCAAGCTGTGATGACACTTCCACAACTTAGTTGCTCAGCTGCTTCGTGCAGAGCAGCTAGAATATTCTCGCGACTCATACGATTGTTTTCATCAGGTGATTTAGGTGCCACAAAGCCAGCGACGAATTCATGGTGTGGCCTAACTTTAGAGCATTCAATCTGCGAAACGTTCGATTCGTTACTAACCTGAAAGCAAGAATGTGAAGAAGTTGGGAATTTCAGGAAAAAAGTCTCATAGCACACAGGTGTTACCCGCACCACGGCCTTCATGCACTACGGCCTATGCCTCTCGCCTATGCGCCACCCTAAACTGCTGCTAATTTGCAACAAGTTTCTTCATGCTATTCATGTAACTAGATAAAGAAACATTTTAATTGAATTGGGTGTACCGGGTAATCGGTACACCCAAGTGCCAGCGTGGAGTAATTTTAACACGCTGTAGGATGGCAGTGAGTATATATTACAACTTCAAAGGCAGTTATAATGGCCACCACAATCCCCGGACTTCAATATTGTCAAGAACTTCTGGGGAAACATCAAAGTAGCGTTGTGCTCCCGCAGCCTACACGGCTTGTCGTCAGACAACTTTGGGTCTGCCATGCAAGAGCGCTGGGAGGAACTCAGGGCGAACGCTGAGCTCTGCGACGCAGTTTACGGGTCTCTTCCTGATAGGATGAAGGTGGTGACCAAAGTTGGCAGAGATGCCACCCGCTTCTAGGCGATTGGCAACAGCGCCAAAGTCATCGCGAGAGTGTATGGGCTTTCGTTTCATCCCAGCTGTTAAACGCTGTCACGGTCATCCTTCTTTAACTGCCTTACTTAATTCAAAAAGCCCATTTTTAACCAACCCTTCCCATTTTTTGTCTTTAGAGTTTCTCATTCTTTGTCCACATGACCAATAAAACGTCTATTTTGTTCTCTAACAATTTTTGCCGTTGCAACTGCCTCCGATATGCCATGTGGTGCACAGAAACAAGCGCAGTTGCTGCGCCTTTCGGGAACTGTGCCAGACTCTCGATTTTCATGCGCATAGCAAGAGTAAAGCGAGCTTTACCGCAGAGCAAGGAAGCGCCTTGGCAGAGCCGCCATGCTTAAAGCAGAGGCCCCACCTACAGCTGTCACTGAGCTTGTGCGCTAGTTCCCCAGGCGCCCGCGAGAGGCGCTCTGCGGAGTGCTGGCCACGCAGAGCGGTGTTCAAGATAGAAGTGGACGACCGTGTACGTTAATGAATCCCAGGAAGGTCTAAATTAATCCGGAGCTCACCTTTATGGCATCCCGCATAGCCTATGTGGTGCTTCGGGAAGTTGTAATCCTCGCAATTTAGTTTTTTTTTATCTCGCCCTGATCTTCTTTTGCAAATAAGTTAGCGAGCTTATCGGTCTGGAAACTTCTCTGTCTGGCCACGGAAGCTTTGTGTTGCTAGCCCCATCATAAGGAGGGTATTTTTTGGTCTGTTGATGTATGTACGTTTTTTCTTTTCCCATATTTGTGCACAATCATATCGGGTACTACATATCATGATTGTGCACAAACGTTTCCATGATGTTTTTTTCCAAATTGTCAATTCCTGCCTACTAGCATGAGTAATGATGGCCAGAGAATGCGTACCAAAGCAGAAGCTCGTGAACTATAATTTGGTAGTAATTCATTGGCATCCACCCCAGCACACCCAATGGCTGCGAAAGCTATACAGCTTCCACATAAACTTCACAGTTAAAGAAAAATTCTACCTGGTCTCTGGGTTCAAACCCCGGACCAGGACGAATATTTCAGCGATGATATGTGCAAAAGTGAAAGCGTTGGTGGTATGTATGTTGTCAGATCACTACAGCCACCTTTTGCTGTTGCTGTGGTATCCTCCAGATAGGATAACACGTATGGCTTGAAACAGCCATTGCATAAGGCCCATTGTCGTTTTGCTGTGGTGAGTCACCTTGAGCCTAGTAAAAGTTACTCTGTGCAGGAGGAGCAGGATACAAAAGACGGACACGGGCTGTCTTGTGTTGCGGTATTCCCGCGATGTATAACCCTTGCAGTGCATCTCCTTTATCTGTACCATGTAGGCAATAGTCACATGCAGTGGCTAGGCCTGTTAGGCTATCTGCGCGCTTGCGCGAGGCTCGCTGCAGCTTGCACAGGTCTCATGCCTACAACAGACCGAACTTCTACCATAGCCTTTCATCTACTTGCCATTTGGGTGGAGGCCTCCTTCAGTGAGAGGCGTTCACCTCTTCATTCTAGACCGTAGTCCTGCTGGTGCACCCACTGGCAGGTATATACCAAACAGTTTTGCCCGCACCTAATTTGTACTGTACCGGGCATGAATGCTGTCGGCATGATACCGTAGAATGCACCCTTTACTCCTCTCCTAGGTATATGTGTTTCCTTAATTGCAGAGAAAAGCAGCACTTGATTTTTTGCCGGGTGCACTTATACTAGAGCTATGTTTTCTTTGCAAACCATGTGATTTCATGTGCACCAATAAACAAGGAGACTGAGTTACGTGTGAAGCTGCATGATACGCTCTGGTGACTTGTAGAAGTCAGTGGAGGAGGTACCACTAGCTGTGGGCTTACACTGGAAAGTTGCAAGAACAGCACACTACCTGGCTTTTTTTTCAAGGAGCCTTTGCTGTCAAGGTTTCAGGCTGAACCAAAATTTATTGCGTGTTTGCAGCAGCATCTGTATCACAAAAAAGAGCCTCAGTGTGCCCTTCCATTGCACTCACTAAATAATATTCATTCCACATGCTGAATCGGGTGCCGTATTTTAAACTTTTGTTTTTGCAAAACATATAAACAGTACCACTTACGGCTTTGGAGTTTTCATTCTATAGAAGTGGCTTTTCTCTGTTTGCTTTTGCAGGTGTCAGGACCAGCACTGACAGGACAAGTGACACAGATGGGTGGAGGAACAACCTTCCAATCATCAGTTGCCATCATTCGAAGACTGACAGCTTGATGCTCATATCCTTTAAAACAGTGTATCCAGTGATCTTATTATTTGATGTCTATGTTCGAAATTGGTTTCTTCAAAATCTTTCCTATGATGTCATGAGTATCAGCTCATCATGACGCTTTCGCTGATGGGTGTGTGGATAAAGATAGGTTGTAAATGCATGCAAGGGCTGCGCCGTGTTGTGCCAAAGAAAATATATAAAAAAGTCTTGTAAGGACCGCAGGCAACCTTTTCATGACTCATGCAGGAATAGCCTTCAAAATGCCCGTGCACAGGAGCTTCTATGTGCCGCGCACAAATTGCACGCGAGGCAGCGGGTCATCATCATTGTCGAGTTCCTTGTCCTCTGCAGACTTCTGCTATCCCTGTCAGCATCAGTGTCATCAGTGCCTGCTTTTTCTCTGGCTGTCAACTGCGCATGTGTTGTGGCTTTTGTGTTTTTTTTTTGCATGAACTGCCGCCAAGCATTGGAATTAGCACGATCCGCGAGCATCCTAATAGCGACACTTCTGGCTTTAAATTGAAGGTCGTAGAGTTTGCTCTCAAACACGACAAGCATGCGACAGGCAGGAAATTCGACATGGAGGAGAAGTGCATTTGGTGATCGTGCAACTAGTTCAACTAGAAGGATTAGTATGTTGCGTTTACTTGAAAAAAAAAATTAATTTTCACACATTATGTACGTGGGCTGCACCACAAAAGTTGCAGTATGTGCTGCTGCTTATGATGATGAATTCTTATGACCTAAAGGCAGTTTAGGCCAAAGAGTGCCATGGCACAGGGTATTTTTGTTTACATGAGGGAAAGTCAGACCTATTTTTTGAGAGGAAAGCTTGTATCCATTGTATCACCGGCTGGTAGCTGGCAGTACTGGGGACCAAACCCCACACCCCCGCATGCGAGGCAGATTCCACCGCTACGGTGCATGCAGTACTGTGAGCCTGCAGGAAGTAGCAAGCTCAAAACTTTGCAGTTACTTTTTGGATATCAGTACAAGTTAAAGGGCCACAGAAAGCTGTGTTCGAGCTTGGCTTTAAATTGTTTGTACTATGCAGCTTACAGACCAGCGAGCATCCATGCCGCATATGAGACCTCAAAAGCGAGTGGGAAATTTACAATACATTTTAAAAATTCCCGCTTTCGCACCTCACGACGACGTGTGGTGCCGGCCTTTTTTGCGCAAAGCCTGGCACACGACGTCACGTCGTGCAAGTCGCATCAGCAGCCGGGGGTTATTGCTTCACAGCACCAAATTCTTTCAGACGTCACACGCTACTACAACCGTGGCTACTCTGCACTCCGCAGCCAGTGGTGGCAGGGGAAAAGCCGAGTGGGTGGGGCCGATAGAGGAGTGCCATCGTTTTGCCGTGCTAGAGGAGAGGGAAAGGCGCGAAGACACGGAAGTTCAAATTTTGTCTGCATATAACTGAGCTTTCACAAAATGCAGAAAATTATTCTTTCTAGACGATAACTATGAAGCAGCACCTCTTAACGTCCCAGTCATATTGCAACTTTCTTTGGAGCCCCTTTTTGGGGCCCTTTAAACTTCTTTTCCTCTTATCTTCCTTCCAACCTATGCTTGGAGGAGGAGTGATTGCTCATTGTATGCCTTGTGTATGTTTTCCTTGATCTTGTTACAACTTGTGCTCTAGCGCTTCTTCTGTTTTCTCAAGTGTTCTGCCTAGCTTGTTCACCGTGGTTGTGCTATCCTGCAAATCCTTATGCATGTTTATTTCCTAACAAGACATTTATGCTGAGCATATAGCTTATAAAAGAACATCGGTAGTATTTTTTTGCAGTGTAACTTAGTGTTGAGTGAAGTCTAAACTTGATTGAAATCTTTTTTCTTTTTTGACGTTATAGCTGTCCTTTGAACGTTGATACAAGTGAATGTGTAGACATTGGGGTATGAGTAAACCATCTCAGCAATGCAAAAGCTCTGATACCTAGAGGAGCTCTTTCTTGTAATCTCACATAAATCCAGCACATTATACCCAGCCTACACCGGTATTTGAAATGCCGCCTTGCCAAATGACATTTAATCGGCTGCCTGTCTTGTGCTGATTTTTTCCAGCACTTCTTTCAGATGTTCCAGTTGACGGTTTACTGCATAGACAGTGGAGAGTTTCTGATGACATAGAAGTGCAGGCATGTACACTTGTACACAGCATTTTGACGCTATCATTTGGAAAACAAAAATTTATGACCAAATATGTGCTTTTAGTTCAAAAATGTTAACACGCATGCGGTAGTTTTTATTTACTGTGCCCTGTGTAACTGCATGACATGGCGACTCGAGAGACCACCTCCAATTTTTTTTTTGCATTAGTTATTGGTTCTTGTCTCAGTTTCATTGTCCAAAGGCATAATAGCTGCCATCCTCAAATGAAACGAAAAGCTGTCATAGGCGGAACCTCTTTCATTTTTGCTTATAATTGTAATATTGCAGATGCGGTGACTTTTATTATATGTGTGCTTTTATTATATGTGTGCTTTTATTATATGTGTGCTTTTATTAGATGTGTGCTTTTATTATATGAAAACCAGTCAGATTAAGGATTAAGAATTAAGGAATGCACTCAATGACAACTGGATTATTGAATGTGTTTTATTGAAGCTTATTGATGAGCCTGTACTGTATTTTCACTTTATGTTCATACCAACAGTTACTCTGCCAGCATCTCACACTTTTTTGTTGCTGCAACACACCTCGTACTATTTGTGAAGTGCACTTTGTATGCGTTGCCACAAACGTGCCTTCATTTGCTCTGAAAAGCTTTTGTAGTGACCAGACCTACCTGGATTAAAAGCAGTCATTTGATTAAAGGTTAGCGGCAGCTACCCGCTCACTACAGTGTGGTTTACCTCGTAAAGGTTTAGCAGTAAGTGCCACGGAGTGCAGAGCTAGTTCTGTTAGTTTGTTTTGAAGACGACGTAAAGAAGACGAAGGATTTTTAACAGTGCTGCTCTCAGGCGCCCATTCTTTGGTTGGTAGTTGGTAGCAATGTTGCAGCTTTAAAGTGTGAGGGGGAAAGCAAAACGAGGGTAAGGTGAGAGTGACAGAAAGAGTGTTGAATGTGCTGACTGGCAGAAGGTGCACTGAGAGAAGAGGGGGAGGCAGCACCATCTGAGCTGGTGTTCAATAGTAGTGATGCCAGAATCAACCTATGCTCACTGCCTAAGCTGGGTATCGTTTCTGTCAAGACCGAGGTGTGTACACGGCCAGTGCGGAGGCTACTATGCATTGTCACTGCGACGATTTGGAAGTTTGAAGCAGCCAATGCGGACTCTTGGCATATCATTTGATGAGAATAGTGTGCCACTTTGCGAAGCACAAGGCCTCATGTATCATTTTATGGGCGGGGCGAGAAAGTAATGCTACACAGGAATGGGTACTATAGATAAGTGATCTGTGTAAAAATAAGGTTTTTTAAACTATATATGGCATTTGTTTGCCTGATGTCTTGTGTGAGTCTATTTCACCACAGCTGAACTGAATTTCCTATTACTGCGTGTTGTAATTGCAGTGCAAATTTGTTTGCCAGTGACAGTATCTGTATACATTCCATATAGACATTGCGGAGAGAAAAAAAAAAAGATTTAGGTGCATTTTTGTCTTGGCTGTTGTTGGCTTTAAAAAGCTAATGGCTCTTGAACGGTTGTTTGATGTCCTGTCTAATGCTACATCTATGGTGTGGACAGGATATTTTTCCAAATCTTGTTTGCATTGTTTGAAGCATTGTTGCAGCATAAAAACTACTGCTGTATCAGGGTTGCAAAGCAGCTGCATTATTGTGGTTATTTTGGGTCTTCTCCAATTTTTTTGACATCTTCTAGTGCCATATTTGTGTTTTTTACCATTTCCCAGTATTGAAATTTCTCTTCTCGGTGAGAAGAGTATGCAAAACAAATTCAGTAAATGCAGTACAACTGCATTTATATGTTCTTAAATAGTTCAACAAAAACAGTGTTATCTGGGACTATCTGGTCTAAAACTGAAGATTTTGAAAAATGATTTGAGGAAACTACGGAGGTGTTCAATGACACATTTGGCAAACATTCTCAGCATTTGGTGGTGCAACATCTGAAAAGTTTATATTATTGGTTGTAGATTTATCCACAATTGCATTAGCCTTTGTGCAAGGTAAATTTACAACATGTATGGCCCAACAACAGCAATTGCAAACAAAGCTGGGGCTTCTTTGAAATCACCATCGTTTTCTGATGCTCCGCACCCTTGCAGCAGTGCACTGCGGAAAAGCTGCTGTGCTCCCATGCTTGGTCAGAAAAGCATGTTGTATGTTTAGAATTTGGCAATATTATGAATGACAGCAGAAAGTTTTTTATCTAGTAATATATTAAGTAGCAGAAAAAAGTGGGACCATTGAATTGCCCATGGTTTTAAGCATATTAACCAGAAATGTATCAATGAAATTAATATATTTCACAACAGATCAAACTTTGTCTTAATGGCCACCACGTCAAAGGAGTGTTGAATTTGCACTCCTGTATGCAACTTGTATGTAATTGCAAGCATAAGAATATTTGTGTGTAGAGGAAAGTTTTCAGATAGATCCTGAGCCTTGAGGCCAGTCTACACAGCACAGGTATCTGAACTGTACAAGTACTGCAGTGATCCAGTTTCTTTCATGATCCTAATTTACCGCTGGTATGCTATATATGGAAATGTCAGAATTTATTTCTTTGATCCTTGCTGATGCATTTTTTGTTTCCACAGGTCTGTATGATCTTGTCACAATTCTCTGTGTTTGTTGGTAAAGTCTAGAACAGAAAAGTGCATAAACAGTAATGAACGGAACATTTGGGCAGTATAAAACATTACCTTTCTTTCCTTTTGTTTTTCAGATTGTAAGCCTTCGTGACTTAGTCAATGAAATGCAGGTCTCCATTACCAGTCTGGATTACATTTGGCTAAGGAATTGTTACTTGCCTCATTTTTCACTGCAGCACAGTGTGTTCAAGAGTGCGTCTATTTGTTGTCATGTGTATTTGCATGATTGCTTAACATTGTAAAAAATTAAGCCAGTTTTTTGCACTTGAGGTTTTACATGACAATTTGCCAGCTTTCGGATTTTATTGATGGTTACCTCACGTAGCGCTCGTGACTTGTCCTTTCTATTTTTTGCCCTATGGAACCTCGTACAGGAAAAGCTCGGGGCTTTATTAACTCTAACTGTATGACTTAATTCATTTTGAGCTCCGTTGAAGTCTACATATAAAACAGCCCATTATTTCGAATGTGTATTGGTTCGACCACCGTTTATTAGAATCATATGGGTACACTGTCACCAGAGCACTGCATCCATGAGGTCTCACCAGTTCTTTGGAGATGTGGAGAAAGAAACGATGGTGTTGCTGAAGTATGGGAGAGGTGTTACAGTAGCGGCAACTAAGGTGTATGACATCTGTCAGCAGTGATCTCCAAGGCTTCAGTAGCTTGCTTTGTTAACTGCTGTTGTTAAGGGGACATGCGGGTGAAAACGACAATTTTTGTCGAAAAATAGTTATTTTGGTTTTTGCCTGTTTTATTATGTGTAAGCCTTTAATCTTTAAGTTCCAACAATGCCAGCACTGAATATAAATGCTAAATCAGCAAAAACTGCGATGTAGACATGCCAAGTGGTCGAAAAACGGGCGCAGTAAGGCTGTACTTTCATGACTGCAACAAATTTCAAATTGTGGAATTTCTGTCAAGTGTGGGGCTTCGGGAGGTAAAGGAATGCCTTCATGTTTCTGGCTAATTATTTTGCAATTTTATAACTCACAAACAAAGAAATTGAAAATGCACTTTTATGTTTCCAGAAGCTGCTTTGCCACTTTCTTTTCATATTTCTTGGGACACATTTTTCTTCGTTTATCATTTTTATGCAACCTCAATGCTTGTGCATGACATCACAGTCAGCATGACAAATTTTCAACGTGTATTTCAGAACCATTGCCACAGAATGTATTGATTTGTTTGGTATTTCCTTATGTTTGCTCACACTTTAGTAACTTTATGGCAGGATACCTGAAAGAGCATATTGAAAGGTTGATTACAACATGTATGCAATGTTTACTTGAAATGCTTATAACTTTGAATACTGGAGTAACTTGCTATTACAAATGTGCTTTCGTGGGCAGTGTTCAGCTTTATAATTATGGGCACATTAGGCTTCTAGGCATGATCTGTTATCTAATCAGCCTTGAAAACTTTTCCTTGTGTTACTTGCTTACTGTTATTCTTTGTCTTCCAGTGCATGCGGTTTTGCTCCCGGAGTTGTTGGCCCCACCATTTAATTTCTTTGCCTTCTGGTCCATGTGGTTACTAATACATATTGTTACTTCAAGGTAAAGCTGTTAGAGGCAGTGTGGTCTATTTTGCCCCATGTTTTTTTCGTGTCTGTGTATGAACAGTAGTCATCAGATATTTTACAGGGGCTGAGAGTATTGTGATGCAATCAACTGCCTTTGTGCAGTATTAGTCTATGCCAATTATTGCTCATGTGAACTGCATGCTGACTTCAAAACAGATTTTTTTTATGGTCTGGCTTTGGTGCACTGCGTGTGACGTCATTTTTGTCAAATGTTAGAACGTCTGCTTAAAAGGCCTGCATCATTCATTTGTCTAGCTTCAACAATAGTGCTCCCAATAAAATCAGTAAAGCATATCCCTGTTTAGAAAACATGGTATTATACATCGTTCAGGCTCGGTCAGCACTGGGAGTGCATGCAGGCCAAAGAAATCACAAGCAGGCAAGCAATGTTTTGTGTTCCCTGAGTGCAGCTATGCCTCAGCTGTTCACACCAACTGAAAGGCCCACCGGGAACGCCCTTTTTTAGTGCAGACTGTGTACCAAGGCCTTTACTAGTAAATTCTACCTGGTGGACCACCTTCGCGCTCATGCAGGCGAGAGACCATTTAAGTGCGTGCATTGCAGCAAGAGCTTCCTTCACCCAGAGGTCCAGTATGGCGAAACACATTCGCACCCACACAGGCGAGAAGCCATTCCAGTGCCCTCATTGCAGCAAGACGTTCACTAGAAAAGATTTACTTTGCACACAAGATAAATCTAAAGAGGCAGATGAAAACCCATAAGTGAAGACTTCTTCTTTAACCCTTACTTAAGAGTATTTGCTTCTAAACAAAAACTTAAATACTGAATGGAAAGCTCCTGCAAAATGTTACACTCTTCCATTAAACTATTTCCTGTTTTGTAAGCCTCCAGGGATGCAAATGTAGACTGCCTTCATGCATTGTACTGATTGTCAAACTACGCTGCCTTTTCATATTTCTTTGAGCTCATCTTTTTGTAGGTGTCTTCTAGGAAGGACTTTTCTATGCTGCATTTTGCCACGTTTTCAAGAAAGAAGTGCAAAATTTTGTGGCTCACATTTGCAATTGGAATTTTTTCACTTGGGAACAAAGTCGTGTAAGGAAAGGACTGTGGTCATAGAGAGATGTGTTCAGTGAATCGTATAATTTTGCTTCACTTGAATATTTGTGTGGTGCTTGCTGTCAGACTCGGATGACTGTGTACAGGCCATGGCATATTTCGAATGTTCATTTTCATGGTTTTTCTGTATGAGGACCCGAATGGTTTCTATTTGCTTTTTTGTATGACAGTGGGGTGTTACAAATGTGGGTTTTTAAAGTTATTTTCCTTATGAAAGTGCGTAAGGCAGCTTCTGTCCTGATATGGTCCCTTATCTTGATGAAATGTTTTAGACCCTGTGACAGAAATTACTACATCTTTGCAGGACCATTCTTAATGATATTTTTGCTGTTTTTCAACACAAATGTAGTGTGCTTCACAGTTCATTATTCTTTGCTTGTTCACTTCTCCTGGAAATAAATTAAAAATTTTCTGACACATTTTTACCTTATGATCATACAGTGAAATCTCATTTATTCAAACTTGGTTAATTCAAAGTTATGGTTAATTCAAACTGGTGCCCGGGTCCTGGCACAGTCCTGTGTATATTGATGAGGGAAAACTCTTGACTTGAACAAGGTGGCATCTGCTACGGTTAATATGAACTAGGAGCCCCTGGCTGACACCATTCCTCGTCGCTTAAATTCTATTCTTTCATTTCAACTACATCATCAGTGTGGAATCTCCAGCAGATGTGGCACTCACCGATGATCTCGAGCATTTTAAGAAAAGGTTGTGTGTATGCTTTTCTTGCTCATGACATGCCATTTTGAACCATAGCACGCTGCGAATTTTTTATAGATGCAAAATAGTGGAAAGGAAAAAAGCCCAGCACATGAGGGTGGGGAGCCCGCACTTCGGCACATGCCAAAGCAGGATTTCATTGCTGGAGCACTCGCCCATGCTCCAGCACTACAAATCGAACCGAAAAGCCCACATGTAATGAGCAAGAAAAGCATCCACACTACTTTTTCTTAAAATGCTCGTGATCGTCGGTGAGTGCCACATCTGCTGGCAAGTGATTCCTCTCTGATGATGTAGTTGAGATGAAAGAATAGAATTTAAGTGAGTGGTAGTGTGATGACGTGGAACACGCCAACTTTGCGTGGATGGTCAATGCGCAATGAAACATAGGTGGGTGAAATGAGCGAAGTGTTTTTCAAAACAAGATTGAGATTGTAAATCTTAAAAAGAGACAGTTGTGACATTTTTCTGTGCAATGAAAGTAATGGTAGTAAAAATTGTTTTTCATTAGTGTGACACTTGATGTGCATTCATAGTTGTGAAGGATAAAACAAGTGGCATGGTTCTGAACAGCTTCCACAACAGATATAAGTGACTTATCTAGAGGGTCCCTTATCGACGTGGTGTTTTCAAGCTTTGAATGAACTAGTGTTTTATAAAGAAAAAGTTTGACTTAAGTGAGTGCATTATCTTTTTATGTAACCGGGCATACGGTTAGCATTTCCAGTAATGTAGGTGATATGCCGGTTCCAGGATAAGTTTGATGTCAGATGTACACCAAGGTATTTATAAGAGGTACCCGGGCACAAAGAAGCATTGTTGATCCTGTAAGAGGCTGGTGGCTGCCGCGGTGGCTAAGTGGTTATGGCGCTCGGCTGCTGGCCCGAAAGACGCGAGTTCGATCCTGGCTGCGGCGGTCGAATTTCAATGGAGGCAAAATTCTAGAGGCCCGTGTACTGTGCGATGTCAGTGCACATTAAAGAACCCCAGGTGGTCGAAATTTCCGGAGCCCTTCACTATGGCCTCTCTCATAGCCTGAGTCGCTTTGGGACGTTAAACCCTCATAAACCATGTAAGAGGCTGGTGGTGAGACGTCTTGACATGAAAAGTGCATGAATATGCATTTTGATGCTTTTCAAACCATTTTTCCTTTAGTGATGGGTTTTTTAACAAGAGTGTAGAAGACCTGACCAAACTCAACCTGGACAATGCATCCCTGTGAAAGGCACAGCCTGAAATTGGCTTCAACAAAGAAAGCAATGAAAGGCTGGGACCCCACAGCAAAAAAGTGTTCCTAAAGCTAAAAAATTTGCACTGAACTTAGTTTTATGCAAGGAACCTGAAAAAAAATTGACCTCGTTTTTGTTATGGTTTGTAGCCTCATCGAATTGCTATAGTTAACTTTAAATAACTGCTTTAAAATTCACATCTCTTCATTTTTTGTTCCAAAAGTAAGTTTTCTTTCCTGCTTCAGTGCTGGTGCTCCAAAATGATATTTTTTCCTCGTGATCTGCTCAAAATATGAATTGTAGTGCTCCAAAATGGACTTTCCTTTCCAAGTGACTTGCTCTGGACTTGAATTTTCTTGCTCCGAAAATTGCTCCAATTGCTACTTCAGCTGTTGCAGCCCTGCATTTGGAAGTGGCAGATCAAACTTTACCTTAATGGCCACAAGGGTCATGGGAGTGTTGAGTTCACACTTGCTTGTATGCAGCTTGTATGCAGTTGCAAGCATAAAATATTTGCTTGTAAGGGCAGTTTTCAGATAGATCGTGCCTTGATGCTGGTCTACACAGCACATGCATCTGAACTGCACAACAAGCACTGCAATGATCCAGTTTTATGATCCTAATTTATAACATGTCCTAATTCCTATGAAAATGTCAGAATTAATTTCTTTGTTCCTTGATGCATTTATTGTTTCCGCAGGTCGGTATGACCTTGTCACTATTCTCTGCATTAGTGGGTAAAGTCTAAAACAAAAGTGCATAAAGAGTAATTAACAGAACATTTTGCCAGTGATAAAACATTCCCTTTTTCTTTTCTTTTACAGATTGTAAGCCTTTGTGACAAGTGATGAAATGCAGGTCCCCACTACGGGTCTGTGGACTACTTTCGGCTATGCAGTTGTTACTTGCCTCATTTTTCACTGTAGTGCAGTGTGTTCAAGAAAGTGTCTATTTGTTGTCATGTGTATTTGCATGTTTGCTTACCACTGAAAAAAAATTGAGCATTTCATTTGCACTTAAGCTTTTACATTACAATTTGCCAACTTTCCGATTTTATGCATTGCCTCACATAGCATTCGTGACTTGTCCCTTCTGTTTTGCCCTATGGAACCTTATACAAGAAAAGCACGGTAGTTCATTTATTCGAATTGTGTGACAACTTATTTGTGCTCCATTGAAGTCTACATATAAAATGGCCCTTTAATTCGAATGTGTATTGGTTCCACCGCCATTTATTAGCATCATGGGCACACTGTCACCAGAGCATGTCACCCTAGAGGTTGCTCCCGTTCTTTGGAGATGTGGAGAAAGTAACGAAGGTGTTGTGAGGCTGAAGGATGGGAGTGGCGTTATAGCAGTGCCAACTAAGGGATATAACATCTATTAGCAGTGATTCAAGGCTTGAGTGGCTTACTCCATTAAGTGCTGTAAGGGGACACACGGATGAGAAAAATGGCAATTTTTGACAAAGAATACTATTTTTGGTTTTTGTTTTATTTATGATGTGCAGGCTTTTTTCTTTCATTTCCAATAATGCCAGCAGTGAATATAGGCACAAAATTAGTAACAACTGCGATGTAAACATGCCAAGTGGTTGAAAACGAGCACAATTAGTTATACTATCGAGACAGCAATAAATTTCAAATTGTGGCATTTCCTTCAACTGTCGGACTGCAGGAGGTAAGGGAAGCCTTCTTCTTTCTAGCTTATGCTTTAGCAGTTTTAGAGCTCGAAAACAAAAAAAAGAATGAAAATACACTTTTATGTTTCGAGAAGCTGCTTCACCACCGTCTCTTTAAATAACATGGGACGCATATGTTGTTTCATTTTCATGCAACCTCAATGCTTGTGCATGACATCACAGTCAGCACGACAAATTTTCATAATTTACTTGAAGACCTGTCCACACAGTGTACTGATTTGTTTGGTATTTACTTTTGTATGCTCACTCTCCTTTAGTAACTTAGTGGAGAGGATATCTGAACGATCATATTCAAATGTTGTTTACAACAGGTATGGAATGTTTACTTGAATGTAACTTTTTAGTACTGGAATTTCTTGATATTACAAATGTGCTTTTGTGCACAGTGCTTTTGAATTATGGGCAAATTGGGCTTCCAGACATCACCTGTCATCTAATCATTCATCAAAACTTTTCCATGTGTTATTTGCTTACTGTTTTATTCTTTATCTTGCAGTGCTTGCTGTTTTGCTTCCTGACTTGTTGGCCCCTCCTTTCAATTTTATTGCTTTCTGGTCCATGTGATTACTAATACATATTGCTTCAAGATAAATATGTTAGAGGCAGTGTGGACTATTCTGCCCGATACATTTTAGGTGTGTGTGTGTGTGAACAGTATTCATCAAAAATTTTACAGGGGCTCAGAATATTGCATGTAATCAACTATCTTTTTGCAATAATAGGCTGTGACAGTTAGTGCTCATGTGAACTGCATGCTGACTTAAAATCAGAAGCTTTGTTTTTGGTCTGGCTTTGATACACTGACTGTGGGATCATTTTTGTCAAATATTAGGACATCTGCTTAAAAGACCTGCATCATTCATTTGTCTAGCTTCAACAAAATCAGCAAAGTATATCCCTGTTTAGAAAACATGGTTTTATACATTGTGCAGGCTCAATCAGCACTGGGAAAGGATGCAGCCCAAAGAAATCACAAGCAGGCAGGCAGCGATTTGTGTGCACTGGGTGCAGCTTTTCTACAGCGGTTGACTTCATCTTCAAGACCCACTTGAGAACACACACCGAGGAACGCCCTTTTCAGTGCAAACTCTGCACCAAGGCCTTTACTACGGAATTCCTCCTAGTGGATCACCTTCGCACTCATGCAGGCGAGAGACAATTTAAGTGCGTGCATTGCAGCAAGAGCTTCACCCAGAGGTCCGGCATGGTGAAACACATTCGCACCCACACAGGCGAGAAGCCATTCTAGTGCTCTCATTGCAGCAAGACCTTCGCTAGAAAAGATTCACTGTCAGACCACCTTCGCACCCACACAGGCGATAAGCCATTCCAGTGCACTCATTGCAGTAAGAGCTTCACCCAAAAGATCCATATGGTGACACACATTCGCACTCACACAGACAAGAGGCCATACCAGTGCAACCTATGTCCCATGGCTTTTGCGCACAAGGTGAATCTAGAGAGGCATGTGAAAACCCACGAGAAGCGAGCACTTCTATAACATTTACTTTAGGGCACTTTGTAAACAAGAACTTAAATACTGAATGGAAAGCATTCAGGGTTGCACATGTAGTCTGCCTTCATGCATATCACTGATTGACAAGCTTTCCTGTTTGTTCATATTCTATTGGGCTCATTTTTTTGTAGCTGTATTCCAGAAAGGACTTTATTCTTTTCTATGCTGCATTTTGCCATGTTTTCAAGAAGTGTAAAATTTTGGGGCCCTCATTTGCAGACAGTCGGAATTTTTTTGCTTGGGCACTAAGTCGTGTGAGAAAAGTACTGCGGTCACAGACAAATGTATTCTGTGAATTTTGAAATTCTATTTCACTTGAATATTTGTGTAGTGCTTGGTGTTGGACTCGGATAAGTGTACAGGTCATGGCATATTTCGAATGTTCATTTTCATGTTCTTTTATGTATGAGGCACTGAAGGGTTTCTATTTTCTTTTTTGTATGACAATGGGATGTTACAAATGTGGATTTTTAAAGTAATTTTCTTTATAGAAGTGCTTTAAGTGTATAAAGCAGCTTCTGTCCTGAAATGGTGCTTTATCTTGATGAAATGTTTTTCGACACTGACAGAAATGACTACATCTTTGGAGGACCATTCTTAATGTTTTTGCTGCTTTGCAACACAAAAGTTGCGTACTTCACTGTTCATTATTGTTTCCTTCCTGTTCACTTCTGTATGAAATAAAGTACAATTTTCTGACACATGTTTACATTATGATCATAATAGCCTTAGCAAAAATCGCAAGCTGGTATTGGACCTATTTATGGATAAGATGTGTCTAGATCATTGTTGCTTATTTTTTCTTTAATAGCAATGCAGCTTGCCTAAATGTAATATAAACAACTTAATTTTTGCAATCATCTCATTTTCAGAAATTGCATCAAAATCGCTAAAACTTGTTTTCGCATATAATTTGGATATTTTGCTTACACTGTCCTGTACACAAAATTTCTAAAAAGAGCACTTCTCCCTGTCTTATGTGTTTGACACAAATGAGCACTGTAAACTGGAATTTATGCTTAATCAGTGGCATTACTTTCACAATGCCCGCCAGGGTGTATCTAGTTCATGAAGCATCATTTCACGCCTCAGTTTGAAGATACGCTTTAATAAGACATGTAACTCATGGCTTCATCACACTTGCTTATAAGTATAGCTTTGCATTCACTGCACTTCAGTTTTGCAGTTATGCATATTTTTGTGCTCTGCGTGCAAAAGCGTGCTACTGTCCCATGGAAGACGAGAGCTCGGAGTGGCCTGCCACCTTGCTAAATTTAGTGTCCATCAAATGTTCGTAAATTGCCACTTTATCTGGATTCTAAAAGTACTACATGGCTTGCAAAAAATACCTCAGTATTTGTACTGAAGTGCTCTGGCATGTTTGTAGACTGTCGTAAAACCTTAAACAGTACAATCCACATGTGCACATGGCTTCGAGAAAAAAGGGACACAACTACTAATGCTGGTATAGAGCCATGACTATGTACGGACATGGTGTCAAAGGAGGAGGGCCCACTGAACTAGGAATGGAGTTGCTTCCTGCATCCTAGAAATGTAATTGCTTAGTTAGGACTTTACTAGAAATGGTGTTGCCTAATATGTATACAGTAGATTAATGTCTGGTTCAGTAGGCCATTAATTTCCTTATGGTCTGTGGCACTTCAATGGAATTTATGGCTTGGGGGGGGGCATATACTCAAGGAAGCTTTCGTGGTGACCTGGTGATACGCTCTGTGGGTATTACAGTAAACATAACTGCTCATTATTCGGACTTCAGGGCACTAGGAAAGTCGCTTACTTGTTGAGTGAAACTCTTGCTACATTCAGTTACAATTTTGCCATTATCCACCTTGATTTTTCTCATTTGGGCAGCTTTTTGTTATTAACGTTCATGCTAAAAGAATAAAACTTGGCTTTGCTGTAACTTGGCTGTAAGGCTGGCTATGTACTACAGTTGATTCTCAATAATTTAAACCTGAAGGAGACAGAATTTGTTCAGATTATGCAGAGTGAAATAATAAAGGCAATCTTTTTACTGCACTTGATGTGGATGAACAAGCTGACAGTGATGTGGACAAACAAAGTGACTGAACAAAAAATTGTCCAGCTTTGGTTACAACTTTGGCGACTGTTTGAAGCCTCGCAGCTGACTACCAACTCTGGCTCTCTAGGTATGCTACCAAGATCACGTGACCTTGTGGCATCATCACAACCTGCCCACTGAATTGGGAGCAAACTGACTACTGTGGTAGATGGCAGTTAATGATTGGTTGCATAAGGTTGCTTGGGATTGGGAGGAGCAACCTGGTTTGCACGAGCCCCACTGATGGCAGCACCTGCCATTGTAAGGCAGTGATGCATTGCTCACCCGCTGCACCATTGCATCAGGAGTTCTATGAGGGCTCCCAGGGATTTATGAACGTAAAGTCAAGAATTTTCGATTACGCTAAAGGCGGAGCTTAAGCGCCCCCTTTGGTGTATTTTTTATAAATGTTTGATATATTAAAGAAAAATTGGAGCCAAATGGATATTTAAATTCAGACAAGGAGGTGTTACTTTCTGTTGATGGGTGTACTTCCTTCTTATAAATCATTAACAGCAAATAACTTGCATGATCTTTTGTTACCACCAGTGGTATTAGTGACACAATGAGCAATGTCCTGCGCATTCACCTCTTTGGTCCTCGGCTGATTGAAGTTGTAGGCATTTTTGGGGAAAAAAATGACAACCATTACTCATACTCATAGCACATTTTCTTGACATTCTGAAAGCTACATTAAGTGAATTACACATCTTAAGGACTCCTTTTTGCTGCGAAATCGAAAAAGCGACTTTGAAAGCACGGTTTCCAAATCCCCTTTTTTATGCTGTGCTGATTAGATAAATGAACTATTTCCCGTCCTGAGGTAATACATCATCTTCATCTATTATTTTTAGGCAGTGGGAAAGATTGTCAAATTTTTGTATTTTATTTTAAGCATCAGCTCGTTGTGATCAGTGCTCCTCTATTTTTTCAATGCCAGCCAAGTCGCCTGATTTGCAGTGGAAGCCATTGGTACGCCTCATTTCAGTTAGTTGCCGCGCTCCGGCAGTACTCAGATGGTAGGACTGCTTGTGTCATGCTTGTGTATGGTCGCACTCTGCTGTCGTTCTGGTGATAGATCTGTCTTGCTCCTGCACCACGCACCTGTCAAATTCTTGCTTTGTACCCCTTGTGTTGCTCTCGCTTCATCCGCAGCGCGGCGCTTTTTCCAATGACATTCGTTGAATTGGAACCACTTCTAAGAACTTTCTAAGGATGTTGCAGAGCGCAATTTGGTAGTGATAGCGGTGGGACTAAATGATGTATTGAATAGTGAAGCCACAAAAGTTGTGGAAAGATTATTGGAGGGAGTTGACGATTTAAGGGCGATATCACAGTAAGTTCAGATCATGGTGTGTTAGTGCCGGAAGTGCAAGGACGGAATGGAGAAATTGCCAAAAACGTTGTGGCTGTTAATCGGGAGATAAGGAAGTTAAGCCAGGAGAAAGGCTTTGATGTGGCAGACAAACAGACATAAGTGTATAGAGCAGGCTTTGGCGGAGGTTTTACGTGAGATGGCATCCACTTTAATGGAAGTCTAGGAGCTGAGATCGGGTGGTGCCGGGCAGTAGCTTTTTTAGGGGGTCCACTGTGGCTCAGGGCATAGGGGTAAGTAGGAGCAAATTAGAAAGTGTAGCAATGGAGGCTGATGCCAATAAAATGGCCAATAGGAGGTCCAGGAATAAAACTACAAAAAAAGAAATTTAACACCAGGATCAGGTATTCATAAACATACAAGGCGATAGAAAGAGCGAAGTGGTTAGAGATAGAACAGCAGTTGAAGGACCGAGAACTAGGTGTATATGTGCTATGCGAGAGACATCTCTGGGATCTAGAAGACCCACCGTTTATTGATGGCTACGTCTGGGAAGGGAGCAACAGAACAGCAACGAAGAGGATGGGAGGAAGAGTACGTATGCTGATACACCTAGGAACAAATTGGCAAAGGATAAAGTCAACTTGCAAAGAACATCTCTGGGTATCGGGTACAAGTGCCAGTAAAAGGACATGGCTAGGAGTAGTTTATTTAGGGACAGGTGACAAATGCAGGCAAGAGAACACAGATCTAGTTAAGTGTCTCAATGACGATATAAAGCAGTTTGGAGAAGGCGCCGATATTCTGTTGGGGGACATGAATGGCCACGTCGAGGATCTGGATAGATACACAGATTGTAACGGGAAGTTGATGCTAGACTTCTGTGTGCGACACAACCTAGTTATTGTAAATAGAGACACTAAGTGTGAGGGACAATTCACGTGGGAATCCCGTAACAGGCAAACGACCATTGACTACTGCTTAATCTCGCAGATGTATAGCAAGCTCGCAATAATGGCAATAGACGAAGAGGCGAAGTACAGCCTCGGTAGTGATCATAAGCGAATTAGTCTACAGTTTGTAGCCCTGCTCAAAAGAGAAATGAAGGGGAGTCAAAAAGTGTACGTAAAATTAAATGACGAACAAATAGCGCAAATAGCGGCCTGCATAGAGGAAGCAATAGAGACACATCCCATGGAAAAGTGAGATTTTAATAAATGAGAACTACTCATTAGTACAAAAATAAAACAAGTAAAAGGAGTAAACCGCTGGAGAAGAAAGAGGAAGCCACGTGGTTGGTGGAGTAAGGAAATAGGAGAGGCCATCGAACAACGATGGTTGGCATCACGGGAACACAAAGAAGCAAAGCGGGCACAGTTATCTGAAGAGGAAATAGGCCGAAAATGGGTATCTTATCGACAAAAGAAACAGCAAGTGCAGGTCCTCGTCCAGGCTAATATAAAGCAGTCCTCTGATCGCTGCCTGGCTGAAGTTCGCGTTGCAACTAAAGGGGGCCAAGAAAATTCTGGAACCATATAAGCTGGCTGGGCAAAGCGAATCACAGAAAGCAGGAACTGATTCACGATGCCGAGGGAAAATGTTTAGAGGGAGATGACACTGTGAACTACATTTCATCATTTATAGCTGTGTCAATTAAGAAAGACGATAGAGTAATCACCCCAAATGAGGGAGCAACACAGGACATCACAATAGAAAACAGCGTGGAACTTCACTCACATTTAACCAGAGACACAGGAATAGTCATCTATGTACGGATGCGGTAGTCTCATAAACAGGTGCGCCAGTGACCACTCCACTCCTAATTTGTACTGTACTGGGCGTGAAGGCTGTCGGCACAATACTATAGAATGCACCCTAAATGCTTCTGTCCTAGGTATATGTGTTTGCTTGTTGCCTTAGTTGCAAAGTAATGCAGCACTTGATTATTTGCAGTGTGCACTTATACTAGAGCTATATTTTCTTTGCAAACCATATGATGCCATATATACCAATAAACAAGAAGACTGAGTGACGTGTGAAACTGCATGATGCACAGCTGATGGCTCACACCAGAAAGTTGCAACAGCATGCTACCTGTCTTTTTTTGCAAGGAGACCTTGCTGTCATGGTTTCAGGCTTGGACAAAATTTATTTCATGTTTACAGCAGCATCTGTATCACAGAAAAGAGCCTCAGTGAGCCATTCCATTGCACTACTCAGGTGAAAATCAAAGAGACCTGTTCCATGAACCACTTTGAAGTGGTCCCTCTGACCACTTGAGCAAGTGGAACCATTTGCAACTACCAGGCTCAAAAAATCACTGAAAATTTCAATTTGAAGCTGCAGGATATTTCAGTTGGTTCCAACTGGGTTTTGAAATTGGTTTCAAATCATTTTTAATTGCAAAAAAAACGATATTGAGGACTGCAGGGCAATGCTCAACCTTGGTGCCCGTTTCCACAGAACTGCATATGCCGTCTTGGAAATCGACACACATACATACAAGGATACATCATACACAAGAAACATATACGTTACTTGTACATCAGTAAAATTGACTCGTGTACATCCACAGAACGCATTACGGCTCCCGTATATATACTCCAATTCTAACACTTATACTAGGGCCAATGGCGCTTGCCCATTGAGCGCAGTATTTCATATAATTTTGACCGCAGTGACTTAGCAAATGATGAATGCAGTTCAGTAGGTTAAGCTGCTGATAGTTATTTTAAGAATCGTTTGTCTTGTCTTGTTTGCCAAATATGCAAATGTTCATATGGATATGTGGCCCAGCTGTGGCCACTTGCTTTGAAGTGGCACCAGTTGAAAGCAAGTGAGACCACTTGTAAAACCACTTGATATTTTTACCTGGGTAAATAATCTTCGTTCCACATGCTGAATCGGGGACCATATTTTAACTGTTGATTATGCAAAACATATAAACAGTGCTATTTATAGCTTTGGAGTTTTCATTCTACAGAAGTAGCTTTTCTTTGCTTTTGTAGGCATCAGGACCAGTATGACAGGACAAGTGACACATATGGGAGGAGGAACAACCTTGCAAACATCAGTTGCCATCATACAAAAACCAACAGCTTGATGCTCATATCTTTTAAAACAATGTATCCAGTAACCTCATTGTTTGATGTCTATGTGTGAAATTAGATTCATCAAAGTCTTTTGTGTAATGTCAAGAGTATCAACTCACCATGGGGCCTTCGCTGATGGGCATGTGGATAAAGATACGTTATAAATGCGAGCAAGGGCAGCACCGTGCTGTCCCAAAAATATTTAAAAAGATTCTTGTAAGGACCGCAGCCAACCTTTTCATGACCCACACAGGAATAGCCTTCAGAATGCATGTGCACAGGAGCTTCCAGGTGCCGCACACAGATTGCACACTAGGCAATGGGTCATCATCATTGTCAACTTTTGTCCTCCACAAACTTCTCTTTTCTCCGTCAGCATCGTCATCAGCGCCAGTTTTTTGTGGCTGTCACCTGAGCATGTGTTGTGGCTTTTGTGTGCTGTTTTGCTTTTTTCTTGTATGAACTGGTGCCAAGTATTGGAATTAGCGCGATCGGCAAGCATCCTAATAGCAAACAATACTGGCTTTAAATTGAAAGTCGTAGAGTTTGCTCTCGAACACAAGCATGCGACAGGTTTGAAATTCGACATGGAGAAGTGTATGCAGTCATCGTGCAACTGGAAGGATTTGTGTGTTGCTTTTACTTGAAACAAAATTTAATATTCACACATTGCGTACATGGGCCACACCCCAAAAAATTGCAGTATGTGCTGCTGCTGATGAAAAATTGTATTGGTGCAAAGGCAGCTTAGGCCAGTGTGCCATGGTGCAGGGTGTTTTCGATTACACAAGAAAGGGGATTAAATACCCATTCCCCAAACACTTTGCCGCCACATAAACAATGGGCCAGGAAAGAGGAAAGCTTGGATTCATTGAATCACCGGCTGGTAAATTACCAATGCGGCTATCAGAAATCTTGACGATGCTTCCATCTCTGACTTAGTCAACTACTTTAACGAATGTTGGGAGGCAGGTACTCTCCCTGCCTCGTGGAAGCATGGAAAAATTATTTTTATTCCAAAACCCCACAAGCCAATCACCCTAGACAACATCCGCCCCATTTCTCTTACATCCTGTCTAGGCAAGGTCTTCGAGCACATAATTCCTGCTCGGCTAACAACGTACATGGAAGACCACCTTTTCCCACACAGTATGCTCGGCTTTCGTGCGCATCTATCTGCGCAGGACGCCCTACTTCAAATTACGCATGACGTGCTCGATGATACCATCCCCCACCACACTAAAGCTATCCTGGCAGTTGACCTCACCAAGGCATTTGACAAAATGCGACACGATGCCATCTTACGGGAACTGCAGGCTCTACAGGTAGGCCCTAAAACATACAATTACGCTCGCGCGTTTCTCTCGGGATGCACTGCCTCCCTGCACGTAGATCACATTACCACATCCCCTTATACACTCGGAGAGCTCGGAACCCCTTAAGGGGCGGTCCTTTCTCCCCTGTTCTTTAACGTTGCTCTCATCTCCCTAGCTCACTCCAATCCCACACCTAAAGCATACCCTGTACGCTGATATTACCACATGGACCACTCATATGGCTCTGACGGGGAAATTGAGGAAACTCTTCAGTTAGCAGCAGACACCATCTCCTCTCACGCGTCATCCATCGGGCTCCAATGTTCCCCATCTAAGTCCGCGCTCTTCCTAATTAGGCCAAAACCTAGCGCTAACTCGCCCATCCAAATCAATTAAAAAGGATCCCCTATCCCCATCACACCCGCCCTCCGCATCCTTGGCCTCCACTTGCAGTATTCTGGACGAAATGAAAATACCCTTAAAAGGCTTGAAACAATTTCTGCAGAGATGCGGCATCAGAATCTCGCAACTCCGCGGTTGAGGCCTTCCCCCGCAAGGCCTCCACGCAATCCGTGTTGCACCTTCTACGCCGAGTGTGCTCCCTTAACAAGGGTTTAGGCGAAGCGGACAACATGAAAGTAGTGCACGCATTTACGCTTAGCCGCATTCTATACGCAACCCCATGCATATCTCAAATTGAACCGCATGGAAACCGAACGCGTGAACGCAATGATCCGCCTTGCGACTAAGGCTGCCCTAAACCTACCTCGTAGCACTAGCACAGCCAAACTTCTTACACTAGGCATGCATAACACCATTCAGGAACTAGTTGACGCGCACCTTCAGACACAGTACCTTAGACTTGCCACGAGCGCCACTGGCCGCCATATACTCTCCTCCCTTCGCATCAACATACCCGCTAACCAGTCAACCCCTATGGGCTCCGTGCGCTGGTATGGTGGCGCCAGCAGCGACCACATCGCCAGCGCCACCTCGTGGCAATCGCCGCGTTAACCGGACGCTCAGTCACGGCGGGTCTCTCGAAAGAGAGAGCGCGCGCGCCCTCGACACTGGCCGTGGTGGCCCTGCGCCTTCCTCCATGCCCGATGCGTTCGCGCCAGCCCGGCCGCATAGCAGACGCGCACTGGCCGCGATGCCATTCTAAGTCAACGCCTTCTTCTCTGCGGATTTCAACGCATTGAAACCCTTGACGCCACCACTGCTGCATTTCGTTTCAATTGCTTTCAGGTTGGGCTGATCACCGATTCCCAGCAACCATGATTGTGTTGCAGTCCCGACGGCACTGCAATATCTGGCAGCGCAGTTGAGCTTATTGAGATTACTGAAGTACCTTTACAATTTGAGAGAGGGCCCCGCCGCGGTGGCTCAGTGGTTAGGGCGCTCGACTACTGATCCGGAGTTCCCGGGTTCGAACCCGACCGCGGCGGCTGCGTTTTTATGGAGGAAAAACGCTAAGGCGCCCGTGTGCTGTGCGATGTCAGTGCACGTTAAAGATCCCCAGGTGGTCGAAATTATTCCGGAGCCCTCCACTACGGCACCTCTCTCTTCCTTTCTTCTTTGATTCCCTCCTTTACCCTTCCCTTACGGCGCGGTTCAGGTGTCCAACGATATATGAGACAGATACTGCGCCATTTCCTTTCCCCCAAAACCAATTATTATTACAGTTTGAGAAACAAGGCTCTGACCCAAATAATGAAATCAGCTATGTAATTTACATCCACTGTGACATCGACTATGTGAATGGTCGGCTAGAAATGCGAAAAACGCAAACTTACTACACATATATATCAGATGATAGTGCTCTACATCCTGCAGGATCGACACTTCTTTACTTTGTGTATTCCTCTCAGAGAAGCATAGCTCTAAGCATACAAAAAGACGATGTGTTTCTTGCTAAGTATCTTCCACAGGACTTTAATTTCCGGAATTTCATGAAGACACCAATTACATGAATTATTTTGTTCGTATTTCTGTTTTGGAAAATACTTAACTATAGAAAGGCCGCCGCGGTGGCTCAGTGGTTATGGAGCTCAGCTGCTGACCCAAATGACTCGTGTTCGATCCTGGTTGCGGCGGTCGCATTTCGGTGAAGGCAAAATTATAGAGGCCCGCGTACTGCGTGATGTCAGTGCCCGTTAAAGAACTCCAAGTGGTTGCAATTATCTGGAACCTCCTACTATGGCGCCCCTTATAGTCTTCGTTGCATTGGGACTATAAACATAATTAAAATCAAAAGATTAATTCCCGAAATTAAGGGTTTAGTGATGATGTGAAATCCAAAAAATATATAGAGAGAGAAATTTGAACCACTCTCTATTTTTTTTATTCGTCTAGAACAGGATTTGAGATCTCATAAATGCAACAAATAAAGATACAAAATTTTAAACCACTGAAGGAAATAAAATGATGCAAATCAATACACAAAAGCTTAGGTGAAACAATGTGAAAAACGACATAAGCACTCTCAGAAGTACGACGTCGCTCCCACTGCATACACACACGCACGAAAAAAAAAACTAGAAACAAAATTGACCAGCTGAACCACAGATGAGCATAACAAACGAAGACTTAAACTTCAGATGCTAGCTCCAAGAACTTCACCGTAGACCATTTCCTGTAACTGACTGAACTCATTCTTTCGCTCTACATAAAGACATAAAGCAGCTCCTGCCAATGATGTCACGTTCGAAACACCCCAGTCAATGTAAACCCTTTTTCAGTTCACTCTCATGAATTTAATTCCACAGTGCACTCATTTCCAGCATACCCTCTGTGCATGAGCTAGCATGCACGATGTCCAAGAAAAGCGTTTAAATATATTCGGTACCTTGACTGCAGTGTTTTTATAGCTGTTATGACATTGGGTAAACACAGCAGTAGGTAGAGCACCCGTTATTATCCAAGTTTGTTTTCGGCTTCGGACGAAACACCTCACCGCTCGCCTCGCTCACTGCAAACTGAACCAGAGAGCTACGTTGGCTGCGTCCGCCTTTCGCCACCGCTGTTAACCAGGTGGCGCCACACGCGCGCGCCAAACTGCAGCGCACGGAGCCCATAGCCATCCCTCGACACATCCATACACCACTAGTTGTGAAACCCCTTCCTCGAAACGTCCATCCCCAATATCACATCCCTCGCCGTGTAGCTCGCGCGAATGCCCTCCATAAGTATTATGGGCAAGCCCACGATGCCGTTTGGGTATGAAGCGCATGAAGCAGTAGCCTACAATTCAACACTACTTCACCCCCTAACTCGCAGTCTTCCATCGGGCTCTACGCCTAAGGAGGCAGAGGAGACCGCCATCGCCCTAGCACATTCGGACGCCCAATACATCTTCAGAGACACCAAAACGGCTCTGTCCAGCTTTGCCAGGATTCACGCCCCTGCCTGGCAATTGTTGAACACCCCTACCCAAAATTTATCGCGCAGGGTAGAGCTTCAGTGAGTGCCGGCTCTCTCTGGGAACCCTGGAAACGAGGCTGCCGATAAATTGGCCCGAGGCTTGATTTGCCGGGCTCAGGACAGTCTCGACCCAGGATTCTCGAGGAAGCGGGCGCACACCTTTGCGGAGCTCACGCAAATACCCCGTTTGGACCGTCGGACTTACCCTCCTCCCCACCCCTCTCTTACGCACTCCCAACCGATCCTCTTCAGACACCTCCAAACCCGCTCTCCGTCATCCACTGAGCTTTTATCCCAATATTGCGGCACATCCCCTGCATGCTCCCTATGCGGTGACCCCCACGCCACACTCTCCCATATCCTTTTCGGCTGCACTGCCGACCCTCCCCCGCGGGGACAGCACGCCATCTCGAGCTGGGAGGTCCTGCTTATGTCTGCAGACCCGACATCTCAGCTTGCTGCGGTGACTCGGGCTGCCGATGTCGTCCCGGCATGACTTACTTGATGCAGTGCGGGACCGCGCAGTGGCCCAGGGACCCAGCTGGGTCTAAAACTCACTTGCTCAATAGTTTTTCTGTCTGTGTGAGCCTGCAGGAAAAATCATTCAAAACTTTGCAATTACTTTTTGGATCACAATACAAGTTAAACTTTTTCCCCTCATCTTCCGTCCAACCTATGCTTGAAGCTAGGATAAATGAATGCCTATTGTATGTTTTCCTTGATCTCCTTACAGCTTGTGCTCTAGCCCTTGTTTTCTCAAGTGTTCTGCCTGGCTTGTTCACTGTGGTCATACTACCTTGCAAATTATTTGTTGTGCATATATATTTCCTGACATTGCTGAGCACATAATGGTGAAAGCATCTTATCAGTAGGTTTTTTTTGCAGTTCAACGTGATATTGAGTGAAAACTTGATTGAAGTATTTTTTTCAACGTTTTAAATGTCCCCTGAACATTGATGCGTATGAAGGAATGAGCACATGGGGGTATGAGTATTCTCAGTGATGCAAAGGCTCTGCTACCTAGAGGACCTCTTATCTGTCATCATAAAACCATGCAGTATTTTATACACAGGCTGCACTACAAGGTGTTAGGAATGTCGCCTTGCCAAATGCCGTTTGACTCAACTGCCAGTCTTGTGCTGTTTTTGTCTGGCACCTTGTCCACATGTTGTTAGAGTTAAGGGTTCACTGTACAGACAGTGCAGTTTCTGATGCCATAGAAATGCAAGCATGTGCCCCATGTGGTGCAATGTGCCTGCCCTATTTTTGAATGAACCAGCGAAATAAGCACTCGCTAACTCCAAAGCTCTCTGCCTCATGTTGAGATTAACCGTTCGTGGTTATGACTTTAATAGCTCACCCCTCCAGCAGCGCTGCAACGTACTCCGCTGTGCACTTTTTTCCATTAGTTTTCTTATCATGCTGTTTTTTTGCTGTGATTTGTTGCTTTCCATTTTGTCTGACGTGCTGTTTTGATGTGTGCGGTTTTTACCTGTTTTGTTTTGTCGCTGTGCTGTTCTTTTGTGTCCCTATTAGTTACAGCTTGAGCTTGAATGGCATGAAGAATGCAGCGTGGACACTACTTGTTCATTTTTACGAAGGCCGAACCCAAACCAAAGTTGTTGCAATAATCCTTTGTTTTTATAATACTTTAAATAACGTCTGCCCCTCTCAGTTTTGTGTTTTTTTAGCTATGTCCAAGGTTCAAAGCAGCAAAGTAAAAAAAGAAATGTATCTGACTCAAAGGAAGCAATATATACCAGGTACTGCATAGTCTGGAAAACAAAAGGTTGCAAGATATGCATAGTTTCTATACTTTGCAATTGCCATGGAGTGCCTACACACACGCACACTCTTGCTCGCCCCGTGTCAAAATCATGTAAGAACACTAGAACCCCCCACCAATTCCTTTTATTTCATGTGGTACAGGGCAAATACAGATCAATACAAGCACATTCAATACACACACTTAAGATTAAAACCCTAAGACCTTAGCAGTTAACCTATGCAAATTAAAAAAAAGCTTTGAACTTCAAAGGCCGCTGAGCAAAACTTGCCATCGAAGAGGAGTCTTCATTGATGCTTGAACCAATCGCATGATGCAAAAATTGCGCGCGACGCGAAAATCGAACGAGTGAAGACCGGAGGCTAGAAGTGACGTAGCCAGGCACCCTCAGAAAACCAGTACGCAAACGCACCTTGTTCAGGGCAGCTCCAGGATCCAGAAAACCGAAAGCGCATCGCGACTCAGCGCCGATGATTGAACGACACATGACACTCGACAAATGACTGGACATCTTCTGGGAAGCCTCCGTCCGGAAGCAGCAGACAAAAATAACTTTACTGCTGTCTAATTTGTACAGAGTATGGCGATACAGAAAAAATGCAAAACATTGCATCTAACAGTCCCCTAGCAGAGTTACAAAATAAACGGCGGTCTCGAAGTAAAATGAGAACAAAGCGTCTCAGAGTGAAATTACAGCCCAAAGACAGGGCAGCTTAACCAGAGACCAGCGTTTAGTGGGGCCCGATGCAATCGTAGCATGTGCACAGTGCCTGGCGTTGCAGGCAAAGCTGAACCCTGAAGCACCACATAGGATAGGATCACCGTGAGGCAAACGTGAGGCAGAAAAGAAAAAAAGATGGAGGTGGTTGAGTGGTCAAGGACAGGATACGTACCATGAGACGGCGTCGACTGCTGATAACCGGACGGGCCGGCGATAGCAGGAGCGCCAGACGCGTCCATGACTTCCATGGCGGTGGACGTGCCGTCCCCTGATAACGCGGTGGCAGGAGAGGTGGCGACCACAGGTGGTATCGTTCGGTCATCGTATGTTGTTAAACTAGATGGCGACGGCTTGATGTCTACTGCAAATGACAAGTTACGAGGCGGTGTCAGCAACAGGGCCGAGAAACTTGAGCAAAACTTTGTTTACCTTGACTCGTGGCAGAGATGTCTGAAGGCAATGAATGTTGAGCAGGAAGAAGTGCAGAGTTGTCAGTTGTGGGCCCTGTGTGATGATACTGCTGTGACTCATCCCCTAGTGCTTGTGATGAGGCGACGTCCGAGAACTCTGGAACCTGAGAACAAAAAAGGCGCATCGTAAGAACTAAGAACATGTTTGGCAATCGTTACGGGCACAGACTCTTAAACGGGGAGCACAGCAGCAAGAGGCCACTTACGTTCTCGGTCGTCGTAGATTCTTCCATAACGTCGAAATGCTCCACATCGAAGTCCGCATCGTCGCCCTCCACCACGTCGTCGCCAGTCGAGTCTTCAATATGCTGAGAGATGCTGGCCTCAACACTTGAACCGTGACGAGCGCCTGAAGGCACGGCAGTAGAGGACGACGCCGCCACATTGGAAGCCCAACTCGAAGGAGACGCGGCGGGAAGGTTCGTCACGCGATCACTAGACGTAGTGTCGTGCTCAATAATTTCGGGACTATCGGGCCCCTTGATACGCGTCGCCGGCGGAGCGTCTTCAGAGCCGCTCTTGCTTGAGTCGCTAGGTGAGCGCCGCCGATGCCGGCGGCTTCTCTTTCGTTTACTGAGCGGCGGAGATTCGGCACGCGGCGTACCCACGAGTCCAGCGTCCCCAGCACCGTCCACACTGGTCACGAGCCCACCATTCTGGTTTTCGTTGGTATCCTCCGCGAAACCCTTGACCTTCAGAGTCTCGGCAGTCTTGAGGAGCGCCGTGAGATCATCTTGCGACACGTCTACCTCACCGCGGTACATGAACTCGACTATCGCCTTCAAGTCCATGTAGCGCATGTCCTTCAGTATCACAATAGGGTGCTTGCACGGATTCTCGGCAAAAATCGCTTGAAAAAAGGGGCTGCAGGCAGAGAGGATCATCTTGTGCGCCTTCAGCGTTTGACCATCGCACGCCAGCGTAACGTCCACAAGCGCTTCATTAAACCGCAGTTGCTCGAACGCGGCCAGCATGTTCGACTGGTGGTTCGTCCACTTGAGGCAGAAGTGTTGCGATCCCATCTTAATCCCAAGTGGTTGTGCGGCTGCAAAGGAAAAAAAAATGCTACATACACCCGTAGAAAAGATGCTGCGCTCAAATATGCGACGCGGAGCAAGCTGTAAAACTGGCTGAAAGCACAAAATCCTCAAATTCATGTCAAAATTGCAAAAGAAGCCGACCCAAACGCCAGTGTCGGTGTCGAAAATTATAAACCGAATCGTAAAAAAAGTGGGCCTCATACTTTTGTCGCAAGTCCGTGCCTCCTCGGGATAATTCAAAATAGCGAATGCCAGGTTGCCAAGACGCCACACCTGTCTTCTGCCATTAAGCTGGCCTCCCCGCTTCCCTCATGCAAATGTGCGCTCGAAAGGCCATATTGGCTTCCGCAGAAAATATTTCCACCGGGCAAGTTAACGTACAAAATTTAACACAGCCGCAAAACTCGCGCCTAAAGACCTGAATTAATGAAGCCCACCACTCTACATATTGCCCAAAATCTTGTAACTGGCCTATCAAACGCGAACTCCGCAAGCCAGACGCGGCGAAGGGCACGAAACAGATTAAAAATGGAATGCTGCAAATTAACTATTCGAACGCGACTGGCCCAAAGTTATTTGAATATTCGAAAACAACCGCTCAGGAAAGCTGAAAACTCGGCATTTACCCAACGGTACAGTTGCGGCGAGGAGCGTCAGTCAACGGCCGGTACGAACGCAGTTCTCAGGAAAGTGTCGTAGAACTAAATAAAATACCTCAATGATACGAGAACGGTATTCAACTACGCGGAATTTGGTGCAAATATTTCGGAACGGCTGCCTAACTTCAAAAAACCAGGGCGTAAAACTATCAACGGCTTCCCGAGGAACAACGCGCCCGACTGAAAAAAAAAAAATCCCGCAAAAATGCCAAAACCCCATCTAAGTGGACAATAGTTGCCTAAATCAGGAATGATAATTATACTAAGGCAAAATTTGTGAAAATTGGCTATGAACGCGTCCCAACAGGAATCGAACATTTAAGCCTAATATGCTTATACAACGAAGCGCTCGACTGAAAAAAAAAATCCCGCAAAAATGCCACAAAAACCCATCTGAAATGGACAAATAGCTTACTAAAGGAAGAATGATAATTGCACTAAGGAAAAATTTGTTAAAATTATCTATGAACGCGTCCCAAAAGGCATCGAACATTTAAGCCAGACATACCTGTATACAAGACTAGGCGTTCGCGTTGCAGCAAACCCGAAAAATGTGGCCTCACAGCACGGCGTCTTCCGAGTCTACTGATGACGCAACGGCTGTCTGCCGGCGGGAAGCAAGCAAACGCCAGTGGCGCCAGTAAGCGCCTCGGCCAATCAGCGTCCTCGACGTGCTGCCCTCTAATGCCGGGAGCATCAATCAACACTAAAAAAATGGAAGACGCTTAATAATAACCATGGGTATGGTGAACTAGAATACCTATCTAGTGGCGCGAACGGAGGCGCGCGCAGCGTAGCGGCTGAGGTAAAACTCCTCTCCTCGCCGCAAGGGGCGCTAATGCGCCTTTTACTATCCCCGCGCTGCCGCTGCCAGGTTGCTTCTTACATTCGGAACGGCTCTCCGGGCGCTGCCTAAGGCGTCTTTGTGCGCCGCTCCCACGGACGACGAACTTAGGAAGAAGTGGGTGCGCAATCTGCGAAGAGATGACAAACCTTTCACTGAGTCCTCGGCGGTCTGTGAGCGCCACTTTGAGCCCGAGTGCATATTGCGGGACTACATACACATAATAAATGGCTCCGAATTGCGATTTCCCCGTGGGAAGCCGTCACTGGGGCATGGTGCGGTGCGTAACCCTCCTGCCTGACTGTCCGTCTTACCTTTTTGTCCGAAGAGCGAAACAGAGGGCAGAAAGAAGGCCAGCAACAGCAAGCGACAGGACGCACAGAATGAAAGTGTAGATGTCGCGCAGGAAGCGCTTCGTCAACCTGTAACCGATGTTTCGATTTCCGAGCTGAACGCTCTAAATGAAACTGCAGGCCCGACCGAGAGTGGGCCCTTCACAGTTAACATGCTTCGAGGAGCGATTCTTCCCTCAAAGACCTCGTGCCGGATAAATTGCGACAGTGACGCCAGCGTGCTCTTCGCAACAACATCGATACGAAGAGACACCAAACTTGAAATTCTTTACGAGAAATCCGTGCTGTTCCTTTTTGGATGCAGATGCTGGCCAGCAAAGCTCCCGTAGTAGCAGGCAGGAACTTGTTGTTAAACTGCTAGATGCAGGCAACATAGATGCAGCAAATGCAGTGTTCCCGAAATTACCCCCAGACCATCCCACTTGCATTGTGGCATCAAGTGACAGCCGGCTAATATTTTATATAGCTGGTTATGTGGCCAGGAAATGTATCCTGAAGACGGGCTGTGAAAGCTGCCTCAATTTGCTTTTGTTGACCGAAGAGGCGGCTGGGAACTTAAACCTAGCCCCGTCCACTCGCATGAAAGACAACGGTGGTCTTCTGTATCCCGCTGCCGCCCTGTACAAATTTGTAGTTGACCTAGAAAATGCTTTCACAACATGTTTTAGCCTTATAGAACTACATGCAGACAGTATCATTGATATTGTAGATGTGGTTAAGGCAAAAACAGAGCTTCGACTTGGCTGTCCAGACCACTGTGAGAAAGTTGCAGCCGAGCTCACTGCTTTTTACATAACAACCCGCCTTCACTTTTTTATGAAAAGCATCAATAGCAGCAACAACCGGACATGCCAAGCTTCTAAGTCCCTGAAAATGCGTCGATGTACTTAGATTTTCGAAGCACCCTTTTAGGGTAGCTTCAAGCCCAGCCTTGTTTCCACAGTTGAAATTTCTACCGAACCTAATTTAGGCTGGTTACGCCAATAACGTGGCTGCCATCAAACCAATATTTGCTTCAGTTTTTCTTTTACATATCCGCACTTGCCAATAAAAGTATAATGCTCGCCTCCCATGTATTATCAACCTGGCTTATGCCATGCGTACACTGCAAGTTAAATTTTTCGAAAATTGATTTGGAAATATTTTCAGTCACGGGTAAAATTTTCTGAACAAAATGCGTTTCTGAGCCGCTTAACCGTCTCAGGAAAAAACTGATTTCCGTAAGACTAGATCACACGTAGGCGCGCGCACAGATGAATGAGGGGTGTAGTTCTCTATAATTAAGTCGCCTCGGTGGCTCAGTGGTTACTGTGCTCGGATGCTGATTCAAAAGACACCGGTTCGATACCGGCCGCGCCGATCGCATTTTGATGGAGGCGATATGCTAGAGGCCCGTGTACTGTGCGATGTCAGTTCACGTTAAAGAACCCGGGCGGTCGAAATATCCAGAGCCCTCCACTACGGCGTCCCCAATAGCCTGAGTTGCTTTAGGACGTTAAAACCCATGGCACCAACCTATAATCGAAGGTAAACAATATCAGCCTGGCAAAAGATGCACCTAGACAACTAACATCCGCCGGCAAATCCGTGAGCCTCTCTCATTGCCCGGCGCCCATTCTCGGCAGCAGACGGCATACGACGACGCGATTTTTCATCATCGCCGAAATGCTCAAAGGGGGAAAAAAGGTACCTATGATGTTACGTTGAAGCTAGTTGAAGCAAATGGCATGCATTTTTATTAACTACAGGCGTATTAGTACACCACACCAGAACAACGACTCGGAGAAACACACGCAAGCTCCAGCGACGACGCCGCTAGAAAAAGTTGCACTGGCGCCACCTGGTCGTTTCTACGCCAAACGGCACGCCTGCGCCCTTCCGTTCGCGCCACTAGGATAGTATTCAAGTTCACTGTAACAATGGAGGAAGGGGGAAAAAAAAAAAGAGAGGCCGTCACGTGACATTTTTTGAAGCCAGAAACGAGCTCGGCGCCGTATTGTCCGAGCGCGCTTTTGTTTATTTTTATTTGCGCTCTTGTTTAAGTTTTTTCTCGCGCGCGTTTCAAACCACGCGAAGGAGCCAGACTAGAGAGACTCCAGTGCGAGTGGCGCTTGACTTCTGGCCGTTGTTCGTGTACGGGAGGGCAGTGACTGCTACAACCAGGACGAAATAACGCAAGCCTTATTTCAACCCATGACGTCGCATCTGGTTTGAAGAAAAACGTCACGTCCGGCAATTTTTTTTTTGCTGTTTGAGCCGAGCCGAGCAGCTTTCAGTAGCACTATGGCCGGTCATCGTGAGGAGCGTACGATCGTGTTGCACGTGAGTAATTGGTTCTTTCTATCTTTTGGTATGCACATACTGAGCGATTGCCTGTTATCTGACACTCGGCATTCCGTTGTCAACTTCCTTGCGCCCGAATATTTTGTGTTTGCAGACACGGAGCCCGCCAGTGGGCCCAAAGGCCCGGAGGGAGACTCATCTGTTTTATCGTAAGTTCTACTCAAAAGCTCTGTGCAGGTCTACGTAAAAGAGCAAGCGCTGGGCGTGTTTTTATATCATTTGTCAACCCAGCCCAACATAACTCATGGTCATGTAAAACACGCATAATTACCAGCTTTTGCGTGCTCCCAAAAAAATGCAGGAAACTTTTGACAACAGTTCAGTTAAACCACGACCGGCTTTATTACTAATAAAGCCGGTCGTGAGTTGAACTAACCGTTTGTGCGATGAGTTTTGTACGCGGTCCGCTTTTTTGTGGCCCCGCGCCTGGGAAAGTCTGTAGAGTGTTGACTTAGTTGCACTTCACAATGCACCATTTCGGAAATCGCAGCGCCGCGAAAAAACCTAGCGGGCGCGCGACGCATTGTAGGAAAAGTGAGCGAGCGCCGACCGACCGGCCATCTTTCCTGTCTCCTGCGTTTACATAGCTGTGGTGTGTGTGCGCGCGTACTTCGTTTGGTTTGAGATTTCGTATTTTTTGGTGGTGGGCGTTGCAGGTGCACTATATTGTGTTACGTGCCTGTTGGTCACTTACCCAACAAACACAAAATCTCTCAGAAATATCCCATCGTTTGGAATGTCCCCAGGAGGTTCTCATTTTTCCCGAAGACGTCCAAAAAACGTCCCCACAACTAGCCGTGTCCAAAAAGTTGTGCGTCCCAGGGACAGCCCCAAAAGGTTAATGCTAGATTTCTCGGCTCTGGCTCAATAAAATTATTTCTTCTTTTTCATGCAGACTTCAGGCATCTAAGCCCACATATGTGCCAAATTTCAGGCACACACTTACGTTACAGGTGGTGTAATACATCTATCAACTCGAGTGAATGCTTGCTTGCTGGCTAGGCCATTCAGACTTACCTGTTTACATGAAATGTGCTTTAACAAGGTGAAAATTTGGGCTGGTTGGTGCATGATCTTGCGACGAGAGCACTGCAGCGCGAGACAAAGCGAGAGGCGGGACACGACGCTGATTAACAACAGATTTTTAATGCACGTTCGTCGAATATATACATCTCGCTCGTATAAGAAGGAAAAGAAAGATGCATGAAAAACGCATACGATGTACACGTGGTGAAATATTAAGACATCGCACGCAGATAATCAATTTCTTTGTCACGAATCGCTATTGAAGGTATGCAGACGCATATGTCGTTCTTTGGTCAGATGTTGAAGGCTTCTTCAATCTCCCTGGTCCGTTGATCAAAATACGATGGGATGACCATTGTGTTGATAAGCTGCGGAGCGCATTGATTCTCTCTGCAATGTTTTGCTAATTCACTGCTCATGGCGCCCTTTAAGGATATTTGGTGCTCTCGAAGCCATTCACTCAAACATTGCCTTGTTTGACCAATGTAGGTGTGTCCGCATGACAGAGATATTTCGTAAACCCCACTTTTCACACATTTCACGTTTTTTTGGTGCTTTTTCTTGCATTGATTTTTCTTTGCTCGTTGTTGACTTTGGCGCACAGGCTTCCTAATTTGTTGGGTGCTGACATGAGCACTTTTACACCAGTTCTTGCTCTTACCCTTTTGAGACTGTGGGAAATGCCATTAATGCAAGGAATGACCACGTACGGCTTCCTTTACTCTCATGTGGTTGTGACATATTTTCTGCCTCTAGGTGCTTGCAGATTCCCTTGACACTGGATAGCAGTCTCGTCGGGCAACCTGCTGCTTTCAGCCGACGGTTCTGGGTGTCAAAACTGCCTTGAACCTCATGATGACAGGATCGCGTCAATGCGGCTCTCATTGCTGTTTTTTCTACCCCTGCTTGATGACCTTGGAGTGCGCAGATGTGTAGGGGAGGAGTTCCTTCTAGCTTAGTGGTCCGTACCGCCAGCATATGTGAGCGCCTAGAAAGGCTAGCGTCCAGTCAAGAAATCGCATAACGTTGCTTTCTGGGAGTTCACTTGTCATTTCTAGTCTATAGTTCTTCTAGTCCTTCCAGTCCTTAGCAAAAGTAGCAATGAGAGCCGCATTGACGAGATCCTGTCATCATGAAGTTCAAGGCAGTTTTGACACCCAGAACCGTCGGCTGAAAGCAGCAGGTTGCCTGACGAGACTGCATATTCAGTGTCGCAGAAGGGATTCTGCAGGCACTTAGAGGCAAAAATATGTCACAACCACATCAGAAGAAAGGAAGCCATACGTGGTCATTCCTTACGTTGATGGCATTTCCCACAGTCTCAAAAAGGTAGGCGCAAGAGCTGGTGTAAAAGTGCTCATGTCGGCACCCAACAAATTATGAAGCCTGTGCACCAAAGTCAACAGCGAGCAAAGAAAAATCAGTGCAGGAAAAAACACCTGAAAAAAAAACGTGAATTGTGTGGAAAGCGGAGTTTACGAAATACCTCTGTCATGCGGACGCACCTACATTGGTCAAACAGGGCAATGTTTGAGTGAATTGCTTCGAGAGCACAAAATATCCTTAAAGGGCACCATGAGCAGTGAATTAGCAAAACATTGCAGAGAGCATGAATACGGTCCGCAGTTTATCAACACAATAGTCATCCCGTCGTATTTTAATCAACGGATCAGGGAGATTGAAGAAGCCTTCAACATCGGGCAAAAGAGCGACGTACATGCGTCAGCATACTTTCGGTAGCGTTTCGTGACAGCGAAATTAATTATCTGCGTGCATTTTCCTAATCTCTTACCATGTGTACATTTTATGCATTTGCATGCTTCTGTCCTTTCCTTATTGCACAAGTGAGATCTACATATTCGACAGAACGTGGTTTAAAAATCTAGCCGTCAGCGTTGATTCCCACCTCACTTTTCTTCGTTTCGTGCTGCGCTGCTTCCGCCACAACAACATGAAATGTGCTAGAAGTTTACACACAAAAGAAATATTAATTCAAACAGTCTCCTGATCCCACCCATATAACAGGAAATAGCAGTGCAATACAGATGTAATTTCAGTTTATTAGATGTGCTATTTGCATTTAAATGAATACAAGCAGAAGATGCATATGTATGCACCATTTAACACACAATGTACGGATCACTACAACACCAGCAAATAATAATGGCCAAAATTTTCTGTAGCTCTGAGAAATTAAAAAAAAATGGAGCAATAAAAACATAATACAGGCTGAAAGTTGATGCACCTTAAGCAAACATTCTAAAGGGTACAAAAGCATATATGCACATGCAAAAGCAAACGCATGTAAAGAGCAACCTTGGTGCCAAAAGAAAAGATATGGGCGCATGATACAGATACACGGTTTCAGGTTACGGATATCCTGCAGGGTGAAACCTCCCTCTCGCTTTGCCTCTTGCACGAGCCTCGGAGTAATCTTGAACGCGTTATCAAAAAGGAAAAAAAATTAATTGTACGAGGCGAAAATAAACGGGCATAAACTACATACCTTGACGACGTTGCCAACAGAAACCCGCGGCTGAAATAAAAATCTGCAACTATATTTATGAGCTCAATGCAGCCTTCTGTCCTGCGCCTTCTCACGGCACAGCGAACGCTCAAACATACGCGTTACATCCTCGTTACAGCCCCGTTTTATTTTCTTGTGACTAAGTGTGGAGATAAGACTGCTTGGAGCCGGATGGAAAAGGGGGGCGTCTTGAGGTAGCAGCCCTGGCTGGCCGTGTCCATGGTACAGCAGACCACGCGTGCGGCACAATACGGCGTGGGAGGCAAGATCAAGGTGATCAAGGCACGTGTAATCCAATAGGGGTGGGTTGGGAGTCAGCGACACGAACACAACACAAACTACACCGCTGCGACAGGACGGCAATGTAGGTAGAGCAGGTTAATCCATGGGCACTCGCAGCAAGAGTCTGGTGGGCTTCCGAAGATCTCTCCTGCCTATGACCGCAGTGGACGGCCACGTTGCCACTAACAACACTCCACAGTCGTCGGAGGCGCTGAGGGATGCAGAGTTCGCGCTAGGAGTCGCCCATTGCCTTGAAACCCGCTGTCGCGAACGACGCCTGTAAGGGCATTATTATGGTGTAGGGTCGTGAAGCTGTGCAAAAGACTTGCGATGCGCCGCACGCTGCTGCACCAGTTCCAAAAGGAATTATGTAGGCACACCGAGGTGCGCGGGAAAGCTGCCATGAATCCACAGCTACGAAGTTCACGACAGCCCAGTGATATGAGAGCAAGAGCTGCTGCGCGCTGGGGCTTGCGCGCGAACAGCTAGGGGCTGCGCGAATACGTGTGCGCAAGATGGCTTCCGTCCAGCGAGGAAGCCGGGCGAGCGACGGGAGGCCCATTACTGCGCCTCTGCTAGACAGCGGCGCAACGAGGACTGCTGGTAGTTGGAGATGCCTGCAGGGACCGCCGCTCCCGGCGATGCGATGAAAAGGCAGACCGCCGTCGCCTGCCTGCCTGCAGCATGGAGCCGACGGCCCACGAGAGAGATGCGGGGTTAACTGCGCTTCCTTCGGCTGTTCGAACAAAACTGTCTGATCTCTCAAAACGGCGAGTGCAAGCGCAAAACCTTCTCTCTCCGTAGCTTTTGGTGCGAGGGAGAGAGAAAATGGAGCGAAGAGTTAATTTGTATTTTTTGTTGAAAAGCATTGGTCCCAAAAACATTCTCCCAGTTACCTTTCTGGGACCAAAATGCTCTGATTTGTTTTTGTTTCTGCTTAACGCCCTCGAAAAACATTTCTAGGACATTAGTGGGTGCACTTTCCTTTTGCTTCTATTTTTATGTCCTGCCTCTACGGCCTGGAAATGTTCGATAATTGTTGTACTGGGACAGGGACATATCCCATCCTTTCTGGGCACTCCTGGGGAGGTACGTTGTTTGCTGGGTAGTGACCGCAGCCACTACTGCACGCGATGTCGTCGAAGTGCCGAGGCAGCAGTCAGACTTGTTGTGTGCCTGGTTGCGACAACAACACGCTGAGAGACAAAACGTTTGATTTCATGCGTTTCCTGCAAATGAAAAAGAAAAAAATGAGTGGGTGAGAAGAATCAACTGCCAGGGAAGTGCTGGTCGCTTCTCTTTGTGGAAACCTTTTAAGCACCACCGGATATGCGGAGCCCACTTCAACGCAAGTGGACGCTGTGGTTATATGGACCGGCTGCCAACAATTTTCCCCCATAAAGTCATCAATCAACTATCTCCTTCCTTTAATACCGGTGAGTATATATATTCAGACGGTTATTGCATATTATCATAACTTCCAAATCCTTTCCAGTCGCGAAATGCAAGAAGACGAGCTCCAAAACTGCCTCTGCCAGCCCGGTGCTCCTTCTGAACGAGTTGGAGATCGGCTGCATAGTTGACATGCCCCAATGCGATCAAAGTAAGCGACGCTTTAACTGTGCCATCTTTTTCTGATGCTTCGGCTTTGTGTGTATGCATTTTCATGAAAGCGTTTTGCACGCAGAGAGCGGTGCAGTTTCCAAGGAGCCCACCCAGCTGACCTTCGGTGCACCGGCTTCGCCTCGCACGGAAACGGAAGGTTAGTGGTGGTTAAAAATTTTCGCTTTCTGCATTCCACTACGAAAACTTATTTTTCGCTTTTAATGGACCCCTATCGTGCCCACTGATACCGGGGTCCACGGGTGTTGTGGCAACCGGTATATTAATAGCGATCGGCTTCTTCATTCAGTGAAAACTGACAAAACTTTTTCCCGTGAAGCTAGTTTTCCGCGAGCTTTTGCAGCTAGCCATGGGACGTCTGCATGATAGGTTGCATGTTAGGAGTGGCAGAACCTCATGTGTTCTGTGACATGAATGTCATCAGTGATTTCTACCGTGCATATGTTACTACTTCAGCGAGTTTTATGATAAACGCGGTACCTCTTCCACCAGTGCACGCATTGTGAAACTTACCCATTTCATTTCTTTTTCCTCGACATTATTCCCTTCACCCCAGCTTGGAGAAATGTCACAAAAGTCAGGCTGTCCAAATGTAGTGCAAATTTGGCGGACCTGCTTGGTGCATGAAACCTAGTATTTATGTATTTTGGTTCACTACGGATACGGTCATGCAGCATGATTGGCGATTCCTCACCAGTACACTGGTAGCACAAGCTGCAACGTCAAACTGCATGCTCAGGAGGGGAAACAAACAGCTCATGAGGTTTAGAAATATAACTGGATAGTATTGATCTGGGCTTGCTGGTTGGTAAGCTGCTTGCACAGGTGGATCAGTGGAGTGAAAGAGAGTTGGGCTGTATGGCTTCGTCATCCTGGTTCTTTGTTGTCTGTATATCAATATAAGCCGAGAGCAAAGGTTCAGAACACCCATTGTGGGCTGAAGTGACTATTTCAAAACCTGAAACCTGCATTAAAGCAGGGCCTAACTGTTCGCAAATCATTAAAAAGTTCATTTTTTTTTTAGGTGCCGACCACTCATACTTCATGGGGCCTCCAGACGCAGCATCTGCTGCCACACTAAGAAAAGTCGCCCACCTTCTCGAACATTGCGAAAAACTCGAGCATGAAAATAGCTTGCTCCGCAAAGACAAATCTGAGCTCCAGAAAGAGGTCGAGAATCTGAAGTCTCAGTTGCACGATGTGAAAGTTGAGGCACTCAAAGAGAAACTAAAACTAAAAGATTGTGTCTCCAAAGTTCACGATTTTGTTTCAGATGAGAAACGACTCGTGTTTTATACGGGCTTCAACTCCTTCAAAAATTTTGATGCGTTCGTTGAACATGTTGAATGCATGTACCAGGCACTGAAAACGGGTGCTGGCAGGCCACCAGCACTGACAATGAAAGAGCAGCTTATTGCAGTGCTTTGCAGGCTCAGAGTTGGCTTGCTAGAGCAGGATTTGGCATATCGCCTGAAAGTGTCTGTGGCGACCGTGAGTGCTATGTACTCATTTTGGGTTAATTTTTTGTATGAAATTCTAATCCAGGTACCAATGTGGCCGTCACGTAACACAGTGGACCTGTTCATGCCAGACAATTTTAAAGAATTGTACCCATCTACATGCATTGTACTGGACTGCACAGAAATTTTTATCGAGAACCCGTCTGACTACAAAACACAAAGCGACACTTTCAGCTCGTATAAAGGACATAACACCGCAAAAGGGCTCATTGGCATCACTCCAAACGGCTTCGTTTCTTTCGTGTCTAATCTTGCTCCTGGAAGACTTTCTGATCGAGAAATCACAAGACACAGCGGCCTGTACGAGTTGCTCGAGGAAGGGGCAGTGTAATGGCGGATAGAGGATTACACATTGAATATGACCTCCGTCAGCTTGGAGTCAAATTAAACATGCCACCCATGTTGAATAGCCGCACGCAGTTGTCACTGGCAGATCAGTTAGCAACACGGCAGATAGCCAGTTTGCGAATCCATGTTGAGCGTGTCATCAGGGAAGTTAAAAACTTCAGGATACTGCGTGCTGTCTTTCCTAATGTTATGGCAGAGAAGCTGGACAAGATATGGAAAATTTGTTGTTATCTCAATAATTTCATGCATGAGCCCATTCTAAACCGATGAGCGATGGTGCCGTTTTTAATGTTTTGTATGTTGTGCATGGTCTACTGTAACGCAGGGGTGCTCAAACTTTTTCTTTCTCAGTTGAAGAAAGACCAACTTTATTTGGCTAAAATGCAGTCGGCTTCTAACAAGTTTCATTTATGTTTTGGCCAGCATCGGTCACGGAGCCTGTCTTGGAAAGATTTGCTTTAAGGGGGTTTAATGTCCCAAAGTGACTGAGGCTATGACGGACCCCGTAGAGAAGGGCTCAGGAGATTTCGACCACCTGGGGTTCTTTAACATGCACTGACATTGCACAGTACATGGGCCTCTAGAATTTTGCCTCCATCGAAATTCGACCGCTGCGGCTGAGACTTCAAAAGGTGCTGGCCGACATATTTAAAAGGGGTACGCAAACTGCACAGCACCTGAACAAATACTTAAATTCAGTTATGATTGGCTGTATAGTAAGATAGCAGTAAGCGGCTACAGCATTAGTCCCAAAATACTTGGCTAAGGCGGATGAAGACATGCATGAATATAGGTGCTTGGGGAATCTAGGAAGTACTCCAAGAAATTAGAGAGTTCCACAAAACGCAGTTTGAGAATCCCTGCTGCAGTGCAAAGCATTGAACTTGCGTTAAAGTACACTACTCCATGCACAGCATACTAGAGCAGCATTTCTTGCTCTGCTGAAGTCTGAAGTCACTGTACAGGCTACATAGGGCTGCAATGTCTTATTTCTGTGTCAGTGTTGTGCAAATTATTTGAGCATAGAATGTGGCAGTACTATATCCGAGTCATGACTTGAAACCACATCACCAGTCTCATTGCTGAACTACACAGACAAGATGGAAAGTTGATGTTTGTAGCCATTGTCTTTTCTACCACAGATTGTCTTTCCTAACTTTTTGGAATGAAATCTGTAAAGTGAATTTCACTTTGTCATTTTTACATGTGTTAGTGACGTGCTCCTATTTTTCAAAAAATTGTGATATGTATTATGTATTTGTATATGTGTGTGCTGTATATGTAAAAAATTTGTATCTGTATGCGAGTATTTCATGCCAATGAAATTTGAGAGTTTTATTACCAACTCTTATGTAATGTCCTGCATGGAACCCTTGAGAACGAACTTATATGAATCAATGCTATCGCACTCAATATCAGCTGCACTACTCTAGATGCGGCAGGTTTGAGCTTGGTCGTCAAAGCAGTGCGAGCCCAGTGCTGCTCGGAACTTGTGCATTAACCCCTCAGAGCAGAGTTCAAAGTATGCTGAATGTGCACTTTGGGCACTCTCTATGACTAAACATTGATTTACTGTAAAGCATAAGCCTTCGTTGGTTCACTCCACGTATGTTACAAGTCGTATTGAGTGAAAGAGTACCTACACTACGGAGAACACACTTGTTACTTTGCAAAGATTTTGCTTGCAACTTTCAATGTGGTTTCCTTACAGAGACCAATGTGAGGTCACTATCATCATCAAGTATAGTAAATGTTGAAGTATGTAGCTGTCCAGGTTCCTGGGACTGAGTGCATTATGTATATGTTCAATGACAGGGCAGCAAGACATGTGGTGCTTGGCATTTACTTTTTACACACCGATTAGTTGCTAGTTGCACACACATTTAAATAGGTGGTGGCAACACATGCACATGGTCATAATGATATTACACAGAAAAACACTTTCTTGATTTCTTCATAGAGACTAATGCCATACAAGATATTTAAAAACCAAATACTATATGGAAGTATGAACACATGCCAAAGCGTCCAAGCAAGTACATGAGTCCAAGCATCTTTGTCCTGCAGAGCAATGTAACTGAAATAAATAATTGAAATTCACACACAAGCACAGTGCTCTTGGTAGTTCTTGTAACATTCCAGAAGACATGGCAGCATTTTAGAAATCCAAAGTGAGCTGTCAAAAGTGATCCTCTGAAAAGTGCAGTCTGTGCCATTATCAACCACAAAATCACACCAGGAGAGTCCAGTCAAAGCCATTTGCCCCTGGACCTAGTAAAAGTACTTGTGCGTTGGTTTAAGAACTCCATTCTTCAGGTGGGATGCCGTATTCACAGCGTTTTCTAATTCATCACCCCGTTCCTTGGCAGCTGAGAGGCTCTTAACTTCAAGGAGACCAAAATCTCCTCCCTCCTCTACAACACGGTCAGGCGTTGCACCAAGAACAGAGACACCAGGGTTGACACACAACCCACAACAGTAACTCCTAACTGGCACTATTCTCTTCTCTATGTAACGCTGCACGGCTGCATCTTCATTCCTTAAACCATCAGCCATGTATTTGGTCTGCATCTTGCTATACCCGAACAGCCTCTTGAAAAACTTCTCATCAGCTGGCTTCTGCCATGACACCACATCTCCGAAGTGTGAAGCAGTCAGGCGCTTGGATCTCTCGAAGTTCCATGTTGTAGAGCCGCTTTGCATCCTAGTCGCTTGCTCAAGGGCCCATGAGTCTTCTAAAGTAAGCTCACAGGAGCCGAACTTGTACCCAGCTGGCACATGCCCAACCCACAGGAATTGCACCGGTAACCTGATTGGCATCTGGCTAAGAGCCTCCTCGTGAAGTGTTCTTTTCACTGGTGTGGGCAGAAAGTGGTTGTCCTTCAGCGTCTTGCATAGCATGGCGTTTGGAATATTTTTCTGTGTCTGATGCATTCTCTTAATATGGTCTTCTGTCACTCTCAGAGAAACTGTGGTTTCTTGAGTCAGATGCCTGCCAGCTTTCATTGGCATATGTTTCACAAAACGTAGTTGTGAGAACTCGCGTGTGGGCACGTTGGCCTTCTTAGCCCCAGTACCCCATGCTCTGGGTTTGTCTGTACACGACTGCGTGTCTCGCATGTAGGCTGCCCCAGAGCGCTTCAGGTCTAGTACAAACCATAATAATGCAACTAGGTGTTTACAAACACCTGCAGTTCCAGCCCAGCAGTTGCAGGTTCCTTCAACTACAGTTCCATTTGACGAGAGCACAGCAGCGGTGTTATATGATTTTGCCAAAGAGAACGATGCGACCATGGTTGCTTTAAAAAAAGTGGACCTGTCAGCCTTACAAATAAGAACATTTTGAACCTTCTCTGATTTAAACATCCTATATCGACTTACAGTATGTTTCTGAGCACCATGTGCATTCTGATGTGCCAAGATTTCCTGCTCTGAGAACCCATCCGGCACGTCTTTTAACTGCTTTGTCCATGGTCCTTTCGGTAACCTTTCTTGAAGAGGAATTGCATTATGAATGGTTCGTAGTGGTACCTGTACCATGGGTATAAGCAAGTGTCAAAATGTTTTCCTTGGCACTCCACATATAAACAGAGCATGCAAGCATACACAGCTGATCATGGGATCACCAATGCGATCTTGAAATAAAAGAGTATTCATACATTGCGTTTTGTTCAATTGTGGCAAGCATGCTTGAAAAGCAACGCTGAACCCGTTTCGTTTACTACGCGCGGCCGTGAAGAATGTTGCACATGGACGGGCTCGGTAAACGTCTAGCTAACTTAAAACTCTGAGGCCGCCCTAGTGCAAAGTACTGGCGTGTCCATGTTTTTCAGGTTAGTCAAAACATCCGCCCCATTTTTTTTTTTCGACCGCGTTCACATTACTTGTAGCCATTGAGGCACCGTCATATTTTGGCTGCGTCTATCTGCACTCCATGGTAGTAAGACATAAAGACCGCGACCGAGATGGTATGAGCTGTCAAACTCGTTCAATATGGCACAAACAGCAACTGCTATCTGTATCTAGATGCTATGCTCAGCTACACAGAATGTAACTGTGCTAATACAAGAGCTTGGTTCTGCTTCGTACTTGCTGCGCGCTATTCAAACAACACTACAGACAAGAAAATGCGCTGGCACAAGCTAAGCGCCAACTCAACTACTTACTTCTTGCAAGGTGTACGTTATTAACGTATGCTCTGTCCGTTTCTTTCGACCATATAGTTGTTTCAAAGTTGTCCGTAGAATAAATATAGATTAAATAGCACGCTCTAACCAAAAGACTGAATGGGCAGTGCTCGATAACGACGTATTTTACTAAAATACAGCGCATACATTCTCGCAAGAGGGTGTCACACTGTTGCAACAAACATGAATGTACTGTACGCTACGTACTACGCCTGCCGCCGGGACAGCCGCACAAACTTGGAAGGTTCGCGACAGGCGACTAGTAAATAAATGCACCGTTAGCGCGTGCTCACCAGCAAAACACGCCTGCTAGCCATAGGATCGTGCTTGTGCCTTCTGCAGCATAGATATATAAAATGCTGACAACGGTGTTGCTATGCAACGCAAGCTGCGAGCGTGCGACACTGGCACATGTGTGCGCTTCTCATGCACTCACGTGCGAAAATACTCGCTTCACGCTCGTAGCGTCGGCTGCATAACCACAGAAAAGTTCTACGGCAATGTAAAGATCACTTGTGCAGCGCAAATATGCAACAAAAGTATTACTAGCACTCCAAAAAACGTTTTTTTTACCTGCTGTTGCACGGTGTCCATAGCGTACCACTGCTCCGGCGGATCATGCCCGGCAACCTCGCTCACAATTCCCAGCCTGCTTTGTGGCGGTCGCGTAGGGGGCGCGCGCAACTTTCAGAAATGGTCCATTGTGTGCTCCTGTTACAATTTGCTTTCTAAAACAGGCGTAAAAATTGCGGCGAGATAAGCGATTACGCTTTGGTGTCTGCAGAGCGAAACATGTTCTTTTAAATTCATGTTTATTTCAGAAAACAGTACTTGAAAAACTGGCATGCAGTTTTCTGGTATGCACGGGCCTTCCCGATTCCTGCTTCAAGTCTGGCATTCACTTGCTGGTGCAGAGGCTGAACAAATGGGACGGTAAAATGCTGAGGCAGCAAAGGCTTTAAGGTGCCACAAGGTGAGCCCTCTACCTTCGGTGATAATTTTAAAACGAGTACTGTGCCACCTCCACCGAACATCGGTTTTACGTGAGGAAGGTGTTTGGACTTAGGTGGCCAACTAGCATGAAGCACATGAGGCAACTGGAAAAGCAAGTGTTCTTTTAAGGCCTCTAATCTTAAGACCTTTTACAGCTGATGCTATAAGGAGGCCTTAAAGAGATGAACACTGTGGACAATGTGCATGATGTCCTTTGACTGGTTGGAAGCTTGTGAGGTGCATAAAGCTCACAAGGCACTGTTGCAGTGTGTGACAGGTCATTGTGGTGATATTAGAAGACATAGTACAGCACAATGGGACAGAGAAAAGGAGCACACAGGATAAGCGCTCGTCCTGTGTGCTCCTTTTCTTTGTCCCGTTGTGCTGCGCTGTCTTCTAAGATGCTATACCAACAAGCCCAAACTACCACTTTGTTAAGATTGTGGTCATGATAGGTTTCTTTGATTTGGCTGCACTCTGCACTAGTTCTGAGAAGTTCTGCGGTGGTGCCGGCAGCGTCAGTTCCGACAGTTCAAATGCAGCTTGGCACTGGCCGCTTCCAAAATGAATGGTCGAGTGCAGGCCTGATTGTCTGATAGCCTTGCTGTTGTCACAAAAGTGCAGCCAACTGCATGCCTCCGACACCGACCACCAAAATCCTGAAACACTTGGAAGAATTTTCAAGCAGCAAATTGCAAAGAAATCTTACCATGAACCTGCTCTAGGAAATCGTCATTTCACGGAGAAAAAAGTCGGTGCATGTATACACACAGGCAACTTACGAATTAGCACTGAAATGCTGCCCATGCGACTCGACTTGACCGCTTAGGTTTTCATTATGACGCTTCAAACAGTCACTCAACTCCTCCATGTGTAGGTCGAAGAAGCAGAGAAGGTATGGCACGTGTTATTTAATGAAATGATGACAGTTATTTGCTGAAAGGTTATGGTTTATGGGGTTTAGTGTCCTAAAGCGACTCGGGCTATGAGGGACGCCCTAGTGAAGGGCTCCGGAAATTTTGACCACCTGGTGTTCTTTAAGGGAGCTGCTGACCCGAAGGACATGGGTTCAATCCCGGCCACGGGGGTCGAATTTTGATGGAGGCAAAATTCTAGAGGCCCGTGTACTGTGGAATGTCAGTGCACGTTAATGAACCTCAGGTGGTCGAAATTTCCGGAGCCCATCAATACAGTGTTCCTCATAGCCTGAGTCACTTTGAAATGTTAAACCCCGTAAACCAAACAAATCTTTTTTGTAATGAGGTGTAAGGCATTATTATACACGGATTACAAGTGGTATGCTCCTATGGCTGCTAAATAATTTATAACTGAATTTCTTTCTCGTGCTGTTTCAGTTTCAACAGCTGAACGATGACTGTGACCTTAAAGAGAGGTTGTAGCTCATGTGAGGCGGGAAAAACTGCAATATAATTGATGCTTCTACATTTGTTGTCATTCCTCTTCTTGAGGAAGGCTGGTTTCAGCAGTGCAGTAAATTAAAACAATAAAGCAGCAATTATATCGCAGTTTTTTTACGCCTCTAATGACCTAAAACCTCTCTTTGTCGTCACAGCTCTCATTCGGGTGTTTAAACTGAAACAGCATGACAGAAAAATTCGATTATAAATTACTTAGCGGTCGTAGGTGAATACCACATTGTGATTCATGCATTGTAGTGTCTTCTGCTTCATTATAAAGAAGAAAATATGCCACCAAAATTAGGTCTCTATGCTCCCTTAACGTGCACTGACATTGCACAAGACACGGGCCCTTAGAATTTTGCCTGCAAAATTCTAGAGGCCCGTGTACTGTGATATCAGTGCATGGTAAAGAACTCCAGGTGGTCGAAATTTCCAGAGCCCTTCACTATGGTGTCCCCATAGCCTGAGTCGCTTTGGGACATTAAACCCCCACAAGCCATAAACCTTTCAACAAAGAACTGTCATCATAACTATGCCATACCTTCTCCACTTCTTCGGCCTGCACATGGGCACCGCCATATTGCTGCACCACAGTTGCGCTTCCATTTCGGTGAGTGCAAGCCAGCCAAGAACTCGTGCTGCACTTCTTGAACTAGTGCAGAAAGTGCAGCCCAATGGAAGAGACCTTATGATTATGTGGCTACTTGCTTTGCATTGGGTGGGCAACAGTTTTTTGTCCTAGTCATTACATAGAAAGAAGAAAAAAATGAAACGTGGGAACATTCACTATTAAAACAACAGCTTTCACCTGCAGACCCCAAATGAACAAAGCCTGCCTGTATACTGAACAAAGCAACTAGGCTGTCACGAATCTAGCAAATTATTATTTTGAAAGTGGGCCCACTGCTATGAAACTGGCAACGTTTGTGCCCCTAGAGACAAGCAGTAGTGAGAGACGAGAAGTCACAGACGAATGTAGGTAGGATAGGTAGCTGAACAAGGAAGTAGTTCCCATAATTGAAGAATACATGGAAAGACAAGGATGAGGCATGTTTATGTTCTTCCATGTTTGTCGTTTTGTTTTCACAAGTTAGGAGTAGATGTTTGTTGTAGTTTTGCTTTTTAAGGAAAATGGGAAGGGGGTTTTCATCTTGAGACATGCAGCCCAAAAGACAGAGCACAGCAGTGACTCAAACAACATTAGTGTTTGTGTTCTGTTCCTACTGTTCTGTATGCTTGCACCCCTTGTCTCTAAATGGGGCATTGACATGATCTTACGTGGTGCTATGCTGGTAAAGGATGTGTGCTGCATACATATGGGTGTGTGGCATTCAGATTCAAGCACCAACACACGGCTTCTAGTGCAGTAGGAACTATGGGAGCAAAAAAACCTCAAGGATGTGGATGAATAGTTTAGCTCTTCAACACGATAGCAAGGCGGGCAAGTTGGTGATACATATTTAAAAAATTAACAGCACGGAAAACGGGGACTTCAAGGGTAGAAAACACAGGACAAGCGTGGACGAGTTGGTGATACATATTTAAAAAATTAACAGCACGGAAGACCGGGAATTCAAACGTAGAAAACACAGGACAAGCGCTTGTCCTGTGTTTTCTACCCTTGAAGTCCCCGTTTTCCGCACCATATGTTTTTAGCTCTTCAGTTTGCCTTTTCTGAAAAAATTTTGTGGCAGGAGGTTTTAGTACATGTCAGCCCACCCACCCCTCATGTAATACTCCCTTGTGGGCCTTTGAGGTACAAATATATAAAAAAAAGTAGTGCCCTTTCAAACAGTATAATTTGCAACTTTTGTACAAGATTTTCGGTGGCCCCTTCAGGGAGTGTTTGCTCAGCGCTTGTAGTGATTGCTTAATGTCACTTGGTCCCAAGAACCAGACAGTTAACCAATTGCCCTGGTGCCTCTTGATGAGAAAATCTGAGAGGTAAAAATGACAATTTACCATAGCTGTGAACAGTAATGAGCTGGATGTATTGCCGAAGAGAATCGAGGTCATCTACTTGACAGTGGTAAGATTTTTGGGTTGGCTAGAGCATAGGTGGCTTAACATCATCTTCCATATCTTAACAGATGTGGCATTGTTGGCATGTGTAATTAAATTTTTTTCGATGTGTGTGGCTGGTGAGCTGTCAGCTCAGGCATGACTAAGTTGTAAGCTCAACCAGAAGTACCTGTACTGTTTGAGCTCAGGGCAAGAGCTTTGAGCGAGGCCACTGCACTACCTCCTTGTTGTACATTTGGCTTTCGTGGTGCTCCAACTTCCTCCTTCCCCCACCTCTGTTAGGAATGTCGCCATGGGGCCGAGCGAAAGTGGTGGGGTGTAATTAGAGCAGTGGCATGGCCATAAGGTCCATCCAAACAGCACTGCGTAAGGCTTGTTTGCTGGATTGGCCCTGCAGTCAGAACTGAGGTGAGTTATGAGTGGGCCACTGTGGAAAAAGACAGTAGAGCAGCGGAAAACTTGCCATGAATGGTGGAGAGCTATAGTTTAGAGGCAACCTTTGGGGCCTGTATTGCCATTGTGGTCAAAGTTATCTGTGAGACCATCAAGGGCAGCACCTGTTCCGAACGCATCGCATAGCAATAGATCAGAACTTCAATTTTATAGTTGGCTCATGGGCATATGAATGCAGGAGGTGTATGAATCGGTTCAGATTTCACATTAAGACGCATCAAATTCAGCAACCTTAGTACTCACAGGTACAGTAAAACCTCATTAAAGCGTACCTCATGGCACTGCGGAAAAACTATGTGCAAAGCGGCACTATTGTCACTAAGACGACGAAGCTGGCAGTGGTGCAGGAACAGAAAGGTCGCGTTATAGGCGAGTGGCCATTAAAATCATCTCACTGCCATTATTCATCGCCGCTTATTATTCAGCTGGTCGCTACGTAACAATTGGTGTGAGATGGGGGGTATCATTCCCATCCTGGTTCTGGAGCTTCGGAGTCCTCTGCCGGCCGTGTGCACCTGGTTCGTCCTGCCCGGCTGTGCCCCAGCCCGTCGGACCTGATCCGACCTTGCTGCTCACCCCAGCCCCGTCCGCTGCCCTGGCCACAAGACATGTTGACATGACTACGCTGCGGCGACCCGAGATGCCGCCCACACGTGAGGACACCACCCTCCTGCCCATGCCATTTGGTGCGTCCAAGGGCTTCGGCCATCTGCTCCTGGCGACCTGTGACCTGGAAGCTTCGTGGACCAGGATTTATTCACACATATCTTTCATTGTGGCGGTCAGCACTTCCCCCATGCCATTTCTGTTGTACCGTCCTCTGAACCCATCACCGCTGAGCGCATCTCTCCGTTGGTGTCTTCTTGTATTCACTATCGGGATGATCGCTCGGCAGCCCTGGCTAGTGTCATGAAAACGACAAAGCTGGCAGTGGCGTGGGAACAGAACGGTTCTGCTATAGGCGAGCGCCCATTAAAATCATCTCACTGCCATTGTTCATCGGCGCTTATTATTTGGCTGGTCGCCATGTAACAATATGCCCAAACTGAAAGCAGCCTGAGTATATCCGTTGACCTGGTAAAAGATGATACCTGAGGCATTTCAAAAAATGTGCAGGTGCAACCTTTTAATCACATGGCTACTAGCGCAGCCTCGAAGGCATATAAGCCAGGTCCCGGGTCCCACCTGCTCTATTAATAATTCGCAGGTGAAACCTTTTAATCAGATAACTACAAGTGCAGCCTCAAAGGCATGTAAGCCAGGTCCTCGCGTTCCTGCTGCTCTATTAGGCCGCATTTGAGTGAACAAGCAAGTGTCTAGCACGCATGCAGTTTTTTCCAACAGTACAGGTTTAACTGTCTTCAGCTTCCATGTAGGCATTACTTTCATTAGATGGTGTTTTGCCAATGATGGGAGCAACAGTGTCAATACCAAACTGTGCTGAAGAAGTCTTGGACTGCAGTGTCTAATACATCACCAATCATGCAAAAAAATGAGTCTCCACAATGCCTCCTGTAAACAGGAGGTATTTAGGAATACCTGCTCTATTCCGAGGCCTGGATTGCGAGCAGTTGGGGATAAGAGTTAATGAAGAACACCTTAGTAATCTGCAATTCACAGGTGATATCACTAAATCATTCAGGAGATGAACTGCAAAGCAAGATCAGTGAGCAGAATTGTGGGTCTAAAGAAAATAAGGAGTATAGACACCTAACTTTCGGGTGCTTGTTTTTTGTTTGTAATGATGCATGAGGCATTGTTAAATGGATTACCACCTGGTATTTTTAACCACTAAATAATTTATAATCTCATTTCTTTCTCGTTCTGTTTCGGTCTCAGTTTCAACAGCCAGATGAGGACTATGACGCCAACATGTGCCTACAGGTCACGTGAGGCATAAAAAAACTGCAATATAATCGCTGCTTCCACATTAGTTGTCATTCCGGCTCTTGAGGAAGGCTGGCTTCAGCACTGCAGTAAATTATAACGATGAAACAGCGATTATATGGGCGTTTTTCTATGCCTTACGTGACACAAAAGCACTCTTTGACGTCGCCGCCATTGTTTGACTTCTGAAACCAAAACAGCACGACATTAAAAATTATAAATTATTTAGCGGCCGTGGGCAAATACTACATGGTGATTCATGTGTAGTAGTATTTTTCACATCATTGTAGAGAAGAAAACGTGCAACTGCAATTACGTGCCTATACTCCTTTAACATGAAAAAAAACCAAATGGAAAATGCTCTTGGCCATTCCCTCCAATGCAAAGGCTGTGTGGTGTATAATATTGTTACGTGGTAGCCGGCCGAAGAGTGAGGCATGATGAACGATGGCAGAGATATGATTTGCATGGAGGGAATCGCCGAGTGCTCTGTAGCGAGTGCTCTGTACCGCACCACTGCCAGCTTTGTCGTCTCCATCACAATATTCCTTTTCCTCATGAACATTGTCACACATAGGAAACTGGGTGGTGTATCATCGTTTGCGTAAGAACTTAAGGGCACTGACAAGTTCCCTACACAGCCGCTGACCACACACCATACATGGCAAAATTACTTTTGAAAAGTAATTAAATTTCATTACTAATTACTTTCCTAGAAATCTCACAGAAGTAATTAAATTACATTACAAATTACTGCTGTCAAAAAGTAATGACATGACATTACAATTACCTGCCCTAAGTAATGAAAACTACTTCTTAGTTTTGATGCTCAAATGTTGCGCATTGGTCATAGTTTGTGCAAAATTTCTAGTTTTTTGTTTGCATTGCCACTGAGCTTAAAAATGGGCGTTGGAAATTTCGCCCCTCTTTAGTCAATTTGAACAGCCACTTTGCTGATGTAGATGGTATTTCTCATATCACTCTTCAATCAGAAGTACATCATTCAATGTGCAATATCATCTCACCATCCTGATTTTGAAGAAGTTGTCATCCGCGTAAACAGTGGGAGTACATTGACTGCTTATCCACGCATCATCCCTGAAGTGCACAGGTGAACAGAGAAGCTGCCAATTCTGCTGATGTTCAATTGATTTGTTCTGCAGGCAAGTTGGTGGAAATAAATTGCATGTCGCTGGGACGCTGTTGCCTTTGTTGCCCCTGAGTTAGAAATAGGGCCTCAAATGAGACCATAAAAAACCGACAACTCACGACCTACTTTCTTAAACGTGTCAGTTGAGACTTCTTGTCAGTGGGGCGATGTCAAAGTACTTGCTCAAGCACTTGCAGTGCATGTGTGCAAAGGTGCCATATAGCATGCCTTGGTCATGGAGCTCTTCTGGTGGCCATGCAGTGCCTTTGTGTATGAAACCGTATGCAGTGCAGGAAGATGCGTAGCAGTCCTGTGACTGATATGCAGACTTTTCACAAAGGCAGTGCTGGCGCCTGCGCGCACATCACCTCTCGTACGCGTGCGCCGCTTCCCTGGGGTGCTGGCTTTTACTGCTTGCGCGCGTTTAAGGCAAGAGCCTTAAGTGGCACATTAACGCGATACCCGGCTATGTTGTCGGTGTCCAGGAAAAGTGGTTCACAACCCCCAATGACATCATCAGCAAAGAGAAAAATTTTTTCCGAGTGTGCAGAGAATTGAACCAAGGGCCTTCAGACTGTGAGTTGATCGCGCAACCCATGGGCCACAAAACCGCGTTGCTTCGTGGCGAGTAATGATTCATTTAATGTGTTGCCCTGTGACTGTATGCTAATGAGTAGGTGTGTCACTAGAAAGGAAGGAAACAATATAAATTAAAAAATGAATGTTTTTCGCCTTCAAAGCATGGAAGTAGTCTCTAGTGCCCTCCATAATTTATTCTTGCTTTGGGAGTCGCCGCGGTGGCTCATTGGTTATATGGTGCTCGGCTGCTGACCCGAAAGACTCTGGTTTGATCCCGCCGCAGCAGTCTCATTTCGGTGGAGGTGCAATGCTATAGGCTCCTGTACTGTGCGATGTCAGTGCACTTTAAAGAACCCCAGGTGGTCAAAATTCCCGGAGCCCTTCACTATGGCGCCCCTCATAGCGATAGTCGATTGCTTTGGGATGTTAAACCCCCATAAACTGCATCTTTGCTTTGTATATGCTCATCTCCACAAACGCGAGACCAAAGCATGGCAGATACGAGGAGAAGCATGGACTGGGTATGCAGGAAAAGTAATATTGCTAGTAATTAATTTTCCGTGAAATTACTGCTTGAAAGTAGTTCATTACATTACTAAATTACCAGGCCACAAAAGTAATGAATTACATTAGAAATTACTGAGAAATGTAATTTAATTACTGTAATGATATACAGTAATTTAATTGCTGGCTAGTCTGCCACACACTGATTTCAAGGTGATTGCACACTACTTTTCAATGAATGCAAAATCCTGACATGATAGCTTCTGCAAATTGTACGAAACAGGGGCCTTTTGCATTTTTAAGGCAAAGGTTTGTGCCATCTTCCCTTTATTTTTTTGTCTCGCCCCCCCTTTCTTTCTTCATATTTTTTTTGGATGTTATGAATGCAATGTTTTAGCAACAAGCTTGAATTGGCACCTATGACAAATTTTTTTGCTGGTCTGCACGTGACTGTCTCTATGTCCAGGTTTTGCGCCATTTCTTAGTCCCTGGCATTTATTGGCACTTTCACTTCATTAAATCTTTTGTGAATGTGCTGGCACAAATTTTGAAAAGTTCCTTTTCTAGCACTTGCTAGTTATTTCCATATTTTTGTTTTCCATTGGGGGGGAAGTTTCATCGCATGTCCAGTCCGTCAACTATTTCTTACCGTTCTCAGATAGTTTGTCCCGTTACACTTGTGCATTGTGGAAGAGCCGCAGCTACTCTTAAGATGCATTGTGTCCTTGCCTGTGTGCAGGGCAGCAGCGGCGTCTTCTCCACAGTGCTCAAGTGCATGTGGGCAAAGCATCCAAGTATGATCACTCTATAGCTTGGCTGGCATTTTCTCTTGGTCTCTGAATGCATCATATGATCAGAATTTGGGAAAATTATGGACATGTATGCCAGGAAATTGTTTCAAAAAGTTATCCAGGATTTGTATTGCAAATAAAAATAGCACAACACGCATAATTTTTGGTTTTGTGATACTGCAGATTACACGAATCAAGAACATAACAGCAAGGTTCTACTGTATTTCTTTGAAGGGCTGTGATGGTTTTAAAGGGTGTATAGCAACCTAGAATTGTCAAGAGGAATTTCGTTTACCTGGAAAAATCGGGGAATTTTGAGGGATACCATCAAGAAAGTGGTCAAGTCTGGGAAAAGGACGGACTGAAATTAACGCAGAGGTCTGCTGCGAGTTTTAACAATACTGTGAGTGTCCAGCACATGGTTCGTTTTTATTGGCATGACATATTTTTGCTTCTAATGAGTATTAGGCATGGCAGCCTGTCAGTTTTAGCTGTCTTTTTCTTGTCTTCAATTAAGTGAGCATTGTATATACTGGTTGGTTCTCTACAGGTTGCCACACTCCTCATTAAATTTGGTCTGGTGCATATGAATAGACACAGCTACGTTCAAAAGTATTTTCTGTGGAATAAACCGTAGTCATGGTAATGTGCAGAATTCATGCACTTTCATTATACTGATGCAAGGTGCCACGCCACCCCAGTGTGGCATCAAAATCGATCTGTAAATCTTGCTCTCAGGCCTCTTCAATCTTGTAGGCTATTGCAGAAACAAACAAATAAAGGCTAGTTTCTCTGCGGTTCGAGCTGTGATGACACATCGCCACATCGCACACCTTTTGACCAAGTCGGCATTGATCTTCTGGGCCCATTCCCTGTGTCGTCTTCTGGCAATAAGTGGATTATAGTTGCGACTGATTATTTGACGCGCTATGCGGAAACCCAGGCGGTGCTGGGCAGTACATCCTCTGAAATCGCGCGCTTCTTCATAAACCACATTATTTTACGACATGGCGCCCCGTCCTCAGTCATCACCGATAGAGGCACCGCGTTTACAGCGCAGCTCATGCACGAGGTGTTCCAGCTGAGTCACACGAACCACCTCAAGAATACTGCATACCGCCCGCAGTCAAACGGGCTCATGGAGCGCCTAGCAAAACCTTAGCAGACATGCTGGCAATTTTCGTCGACGTACAGCACAAGACTTGGGACGAGATCCTCCTATATGTGACGTTTGCCTACAACACGGCGATTCAGGAAACGACTCGATTTACGCCGTTTCGCCTCGTCTACGGTCATGATGTCCAAAAGATGCTCGACGCCATGCTTCCGTGCCCCCCTGACTACCAGGCGCTCACGCCAGACGCCGAGGAATTTACCCGGCACGCAGAGGAAGCCCGCCAACTGGCCCGTATGCACATCCGCCGGCAGCAGGCAACGGATGCAGAAAGCTACAACCAACGACATCGCCACGTCGAGTACCACCCCGACGACAAAGTGTGGGTATGGACCCCGGTACGTCGTCCCGGCCTGTCGGAGAAGCTCCTGAGCCGCTACTTTGGACCCTACACAGTGCTGCGCCGCATCACGGATGGGACATATGAAGTCCTCCCCAATGGCACTACCCAGTTCGCGCCGTCGACCGCAGCCTGAGGTCGTGCACGTACTGCATATGAAGCCGTACTTTACGCAGTAAAGGGCACCTCGTTCGCTCCAAGTGCGCCCATATATTTGCTTCCTTTTTTTGGATGGGGAGGGGGAATAATGCCGCCAGGTGTCCCCGGGCGGCGCCTTGAGGACAAAGAAGTGAGTCGTGCGTGCTTTTTGCAGCTGGTACACTGCTTGATTCCTTGCGGCCTGTGCCTAGCCTTTTGATTCTGGAACCCATTTGTGACAATATTTAATAAATACCAGCGCGGGCACTCTCCTACTGAACTATGCAGGCGTGCAAACCTTCCCTCCTTAGAACTAAGGGTGAAGTGTGATTATTTCTAATTATGCATAACCAGGTTAAGATTAACTTACCTGAATTTTGTGTAATTTCACCTGACCAACGCTCCGGACACAGACACAGTTTATACATACAGCCATCGGTTACACACAATGATACTTTCAAATACAGCTTTTTTCCAAGGGCGATTAGAGATTGGAATGAACTACCAGATTCACTTGCCATATATCTTCACCTGTAAGTGCTTTTACAGCTGGGTTAGAGGCTCTCATCTTCCCTGACATGATTGCATCTATGTAGATTCTGTTTCTGATGCGTATAATACCAGCGTTTTTTTCCTCACTTGTTCACTGCGTGCCACTTTTTACATATTCTAGCTCTGCTTTGCATTGTCGTTTTCGTTTTGTTGTCGACTTGGAGCGGGACTTGCCTTTTCTTTGTTGTATATTTTTTTCTCCACTCCTCTAGAAGCCCTTCCTGGGCTGACAGTATCAACAAAAAACAAACAAATTACTTCTCTACTAGGATATGTAATTGGGAAAGGTTATTATAGCGACAGGGTTAGGGAGGATGTTCGGAGCAAACACCGCGTGCGTTGTTGCACTAATGACCGTAAATAGACTATTATAGTATAATGACCGTAAATAGACTATTAAATGGCAGTGGCTGATCCCTCGGTCTCGTGCCCACCATGGAGTAGGAGCTGCATGCCTCGCGTGACTTCGTATCTGAGCCGCAAAGATAACGAAGTGGAAACGGGCACATGAGGAGCGCTTGCGCTGCTTGCTCCACGGTGAGGGACAACGTGACAGCCACTGCCTGTGAGCTCCTTATAGGAACGTTTACTGCGAAAGCACTGGTATGGGGTTCAGAGCCTAGCAAAATCGCGTCTTGAGCAGCTCCCCTGTCCTTTCTTGCTATCGTTCCCCTCTCTCCTAGCTATCCTCTCTCTTTTCCTTGCACCTCCGCGGGCTGCCGCTCGGGTGATTAAGATATTAGCAATCGCTGCGGCCGGCAACATTCTTTTCCTTTCGTTTTTTCTTTAAAATCAACCGCTACCACCGCCATTATCTGGCCGAGAGAGAAGCGTTAATGCATAGAATGTTTGGGTGGGCCCTCATTCCAGGAGCCCATTGGCTTTTACCGCTGCTGTTGCCACGGTTCACCAGCGAAAGCTGATCGATGATGATGACATTGTCAGGCCCAAAAGGCACATACCGTGGATAATTGGTTTTCTGGGGGAAAGGAAATGACGCAGTATCTGTCTCATATATCGTTGGACACCTGAACCGCGCTGTAAAGGAAGGGTTAAGGGAGGGAGTGAAAGAAGAAAGGAAGAAGGAGGTGCCGTAGTGGAGGGCTCCGGAATAATTTCGACCACCTGGGGATCTTTAACGTGCACTGACATCGCACAGCACACGGGTGACTTAGCATTTTTCCTGCATAAAAACGCAGCCGCCGCGGTCAGGTTCGAACCCGGGAACTCCGGATCAGTAGTCGAGCGCCCTAACCACTGAGCCACCGCGGCGGGGCAAGAGTGCATTGGCAAACAGCAGTTTCCAGCGGATGTCAATCCAATCTAATCCAGTCACAGAGAGGCAACTAGCATAGAGGTACACTGTAATGGAGGGGAAGCTGGCGGCGCTGCACCTGAACCTCCATGGACGCGCAAAGCATCATGGGGCAATGAGCTACTTGGTGCGGAACAGTAGGTTGTCTCAGGAACACAGAGTGGTGTTACTAAGATTTCGTAATCTATATCCACAGCGAGCTGCGCGCACCGACGACTTCGGTGTAATAGTAGTGTGCAAAAAACCATAGTAGCGAAAACGCAACAGCACATGACACCTATAAAAAGGTTTTGTTTTCCGAAATGTTCTGAAAAAGCCTTTTAAAATGTTTAGGTGATAATATTTGTTTTTCGAAAACATATTTCTTTTTAAAAGTGCGCTTGCTTGTTGAGTACGAAATGTTGGCTTTTGTGGTCTGTAATGCTTGGCCATTACGAGAGCAAGCCATTGCTTATATTGATCAAACTGCATTTACCTGCTTTTCTGCTCGTTTGTTACGATGTATAGACAGGACTTTGAATAATAGGACATTCTTGATTATCGAACAACGTTTGTTTTTCGTTATATTTAGGCAAAAAGTACTGGTTCTGCAATCGGTAGATATCTGCTCCATGATGCTTAGAGCGCTCATGGCGGTGCAGGTGGTCTTGAGGAAGCTCCATGCGGGGCGCCCGCTTTCCCTCTATTTAATAGTAGAAACTGTATGGAGGCACATGGGTTTTTGCTACACGTGCCGTGACACTGTTTTGGTCGGATTTTCCCCGCCGTTTGCAACCTCTCCTGTGCATGGGCATTCAAAATGAGCAAAGATGAGTCCATTTCAAGGGGAAGCTTCGTTCAGAAAACGTAAGTGCCACCAGTGGGTTCGACGGAGATGTGGGGCATTTGACAGGAGCCGCAAACACTGACGTCGTCCATTTGAGTGGGCATATCTGCTAGAAAAAGAAATACGGATGGTGTCGTCGTTTGCACTGCTTTAGTTGAAGCGGCAGAACAGACGCGCATGAATTAGCGGGGCGTATTTTTTACTGATACAATTGTGTTTTAGCCGCCACACATGGTTCTTTCAATGCACGTGTCGCATGTTTTTTTCATGTTGCTCCTCGTAGTTGCCGGTGTTCTGTTTCGCCATTCATTTTACGAGAGATTGTTCCTATGATGGTCTCGTCGATAGAATCATGTTTGCATCTTCGGTTTATCCAGCAGGTGCATCAGTTACAGCTATCGCGTTGGCGCCAATATAACGTGAGAACTTCTTAAAAGTCTGTTTCGGGCCTCGACCGGTGTGAAAACGCGCAGCAGTCTCGAATTTTCAATGTTATATCGCCGTGGCCGAGCCCAAGACCGCCCAAGATACTTTTCGTGGTCCCTCTGGGGCCTGAAAAAAAATCAGTCCTTAAATGTAGTTAGGTTGTATCAGTAGCGAAATTACTGGCTTTTGACCCTTTCTTGGCAATTTTATTCTTTGCAGGGCAGTGCACAAAATTCCGGTGCCTCAGTGCTGAATGATCAAAGTGGACTCCAACAAGGATGTGGTCAGCCTTTGGTGCAGGCCCGGTGTCAAGGACACACATGGTTTTTGCATCCTACGCAATGTTACTATCTCCTGTGATCAGCATGGTGCTTCTCCTGTCAAGTGCCATGCAAACATGAAAAAACATCTGGAGGCAGCAGGAAAGAAGAGAGATTGAAACGGTGTACTTCTAGTGCCCAAGACTGTACAAGCTACAATAGATTTTTTGCAGGGAAGCCGCATGCCTCATTGCAGGATCTAGTGTGTGAAGCTTAGCCATATTTGCAATGTCAGTTCTTTCAACGTGCATTCCTTACTCATGGGGCGACACAGCAACTTGCATTTATTGGAAGATGTCCCCTGACAGCGATGTGGCAAAGAATTTCACTTGTGTAACGGCAAAGCTTTCCTATGTCATCTCAGATGGTCTGGGGTGTCACTTCAGATCGAAAAGTGTGAGGAAGTTGTATTGTGCAAATGTTGTTTTCTTTAACGATTGAGGAAACACCAAAACTGCAGCAACGGGGGTAGCAGTTAGATGTGGTGTTCAGATATTTCTCTGAGAGTGTGCAACAGGTTGTAGTTGAGCACTAGAACTCTTTTAACCTCGGCAATGACGCTGGAGATGATTGTAGACTGCATAGAGGATGCTCTAACGGAGCTACCAAAGCAAGGGCTTCTTTGTATTTCAGTGACGGCCCCAACGTCATGAAGAGTATGAAGTCTAAACTTAAACAAACGATTAACCCAAATCTACTCGATGTTGCAGAATGGTGCCTGCACAAAGTGCACAATGCATTTTCAAAGGGTTTGGATTCATTTTGCTCTGATGTTGAGGAACTTGTGAAGGATGTCTACTATTACTTTAAGCATCCTATGCATGCTAAGAGCCTGAAGGAACTCTTAGAAATACAGGGAATAGCGCCTCATGCTTTTCTCAGACATGTCTGTAACTGCTGGCTGACTTTACAGGACTCTAGCGCATGAAGAACAATGCACGGCACTGAATTTTTTTTTTTTTTAGAGAACAACACTGGTAGACAGTGGCCAGATGCCCAGACCCAACACAACAGACTTGCCTCAGCCTTTAGCAGCAAGACCCTTTACGCAAAGATGTTTGTAAAAGATGCTGCAGAGTTCCTAAGTGGGTTGCAGAACTTTTTAAAAGACAGCAGTCACTCCGACATGTCCTTCATGACGAGAATGTGGTATTGGTGCGCTGAGTTTTGATATGTGTTTTACAGAGTGGTATGTTTTGTAACAAGTGCAGAAGACCTGACCAAACATAACCTGGACAGTGCATCCCTCTGGAAGGCACGGCCAGAAATTGGGTTTGACACAGAGAAAGCAATTGAAGGCTAGAACTCCACAGAGAAAAAAATCTCACCCTTGGAGCTCCGTGATTTTACCTTGATTGTTCGAAGGCAATGCTTTAGAAGCTCCCTTTGACTAACAAAGTGATAACGCATGCAAGGGTTCTTTCCTTACAGTATGAAGATTCTGAGCAAGAGGTGCGGCTTTGCGCTATATTACGGGGTAGCTGCCTCGGGTTTTCGCTGATGATCAGGTGTCTGTCGTTGACGAATGGCACATGCTGAAGTGTGATGATGACAATGGCTCCCTGCACTTGGAAGAAAGCAATGATGACTGCTAGGCGAGTTAATTTCACCTGAAGACTATAGTAGGTGAACAGCAATATCTCCTGTAAAAGCACTTTTTTCTTCACGGCAATGCCAACCTAGAACTAGGCTTCAGCGAAAATAAGTGCCTCCCAGATGGTCGGAGCACTCTGAGCATTGCTAGTATTAATAAAGCGTGCAATGTTAAAAGATTCCATCTGCTCTGTGATGGTGACGCAAGCAACGTGTCTCTCAGCCTAGACCTTCGAAGGAGTGGGAAGCATTCTTGAATGATATACGTAAAAAGGATGAGTGCCGAACAAAACACAGGCAAACAGAAGGCAATGGAAGATGTTGCCTCGAAGCAGCCTACTCTTGAAGCACGAAAAAGAAAAATAGAAGGCCAAGTGGTGAGCAGCAAGACATTGCTCACTAGTGCCGAGGAAATGATCAACTCGGACATCAAGCAAAAAGACGAATTAGGTAGAAAGTGGCCGCGTGCTTTTACCAACAGGAAATGCAAACCTTGAGCAGGCAATTAATGAACTGGAGAAGCTAATATCCAAGAAGGCAAAGCATTAACATGACATCAGTACTAGATATATGCACGCTCCTAGTGAGGTTTTAGTTGTGCAAAAGCGGCTTGGTCTTGTCAAGTATCTTGTCATGGTCAACATGACATCAGTACTAGATATATGCACGCTCCTAGTGAGGTTTTAGTTGTGCAAAAGCGGCTTGGTCTTGTCAAGTATCTTGTCATTGTCAACTGTAGTCTGACGCAGACACTTTTAGTCTGGTCTAGTTGGGTCCTTCAGGTAATACTTGTCTTCAAGTACAAATAAGTTTGCATTACTTATACCAGCCTTGTCTTATATTTTTGTGTTCTCTTGCTTGGTTCTATAATATTCTAAGCTTTGGATTAACCTGTTTTGCAGGTTTGCAATAATTGACCTCAGCCGAGTGGGTTTCTGCAGAATTTGTCACACATTTGCTGTACTTTGCCCACTGAAGCTAAAACATTTGCACTGATCTTGGTTTTATGCACGGAACCTGAAAAAAAATCCTTTCTGTTATGGTTTGTAGCTTCGTCACATTGCTATAGTTAATTTTAAATAACTGGTTTAATGTTTGCATTTCTTCATTTTTTGTTCTAAGAGTAACCTTTCCTGTTACAGTGCTGGTGCTTTCCAAAATGAAGATTTTCTCCTGTCATCTGCTCCAAGTCTGGACTTAGGCGCTCAAAATGGAGTTTTCTTTTCAAGTGCCCTGCTTCAGATTTGAATTTTCCTGCACCAAAAAGTGTTTCGATTCTTACCTCAGCTGTTACACTCCCGCATTTTGGAGCAGCAGATTAACTGTCTTGTCGCCTTAAGAGTCAAAGGAGTGTTGAGTTTACAGTCGCTTGTATTCAACTTGTAGTGGCATGCACAAGATTATTTGCTTGTAAGGGCAGTTTTCAGATAGATCCAGTGCCTTGAGACCAGTCTACACAGCCCTGGTATCTGAACTGAACAACAAGCACTGCAATGATCCAGTTTCTTTCGTTATTCTAATTTATCATGTGTCCTAATTCCTATGAAAATCTCAGAATTAATTCCGTTGTTTTTTGCTGCTGCATTTTTGTTTCCACAGTACTGTGTGACCTTGTCACAATTCTCTTTGTGTTTGTTGGTGAATTCTAAAACAGAAAAGTGCATATCTAGTAATGAACGGAACACTTGGCCAGTGATAAAAAATGACCTTTTCTTTCTTTTTTTTTCAGAAGGTAAGTCTTTTGGACATAGTCGATGAAATGGTGGTCTGCACTACCAGTCTGTAAATTACTTTTGGCCAAGCAATTGTTACTTGCCTTATTTTTTCACTGCAGCGCAGTGTGTTGAAGAGTGTGTCTATTTGTTGTCATGTGTATTTGCATGTCTTCCTAGCATTGTAAAAAGCTAAGCCAATTTCATTTTGCACTTCAGGTTTTACGTGACGATTTTCCAACTTTCTGATTTTATGTATTGCCTCGCATAGTGCTCGTGGCTTGCACTTTATGTTTTTGCCCAATGGAACCTCATACAGGAAAAGCTCGGGACTTTATTAATGTGAACTGTATGACTAAATTCATTTGAGCTTCATTGAAGTCTGCATATATTAAACAACCCATTAATTAGAATTTGTATTGGTTCTGCTGTTTTTTAGAGTGGTATGGGGACAGTGTCAACATAGCACATCTATGGGGTCTCACCCGTTCTTTACAAATGTGGGGGAGAAAAACGGCAATTTTTGTTGAAAAATAGTATTTTTGGTTTTTACTTGTTTTAGTACGTGCAGGCCTTTTTCTTTCAGTTCCAACAATACCAGTGCCAAATATAGACGCAAAATTAGTAGAAACAATGTATACATGCAAAAATGGTGAGAAAATGAGCACAATTAGCTATATTTTCACGACACCAGCAAATTTCAAATTGTGGCGCTTCCATCCACTGTGAAGCTGTGGAGGTTTCTGGCTCATCCTTTTGCAGTCTTATAACTCACAGACAAAAAAAAATTGAAAAGGCACTTTTATGCTTCCAGAAGCTGTATCACCACTGTTTTTTAAGTAACTTGGGATGAATTTTTTGTTTATCATTTTCATGCAACCACAATGCTTGTTTGCGACATTTTCACCGACAGCGCGACAGATTTCCAGCCTGTATTTCAAAACCTGGGCCACACAATGTATCGATTTGTTTGGTATTTTCTTATGTGTGCTCACACTTCTTTAGTAACTTTATAGGGAGGATACCTGAACGAGCATTTTGAAAGGTTAATTACATCATGTATGCAGTGTTTACTTGATATGTCCTGAACTGTGATTACTGGAGTTTTTTGGTACTAGAAATGTGCTTTCGTGCGTAGTGCTCAGCTTTTGAATTAAGGGCAAATTAGGCTTTGAGACATGATCTGTCATCTATTCAGTGATCATACCTTTTCCTTGAGTTATTTGCTTACTGTATCTTCCAGTGCTTGCTGTTTTGCTCCCTATGATTTGTTGGCCCTACCTTGAATTTTGTTTCCTTCTGGTCCATGTGATTACAATACATATTGTCACTTCAAGATAAAGATTTTAGAGGAAGTGGGCCATATTCTGCCGTATCCATTTTTTTTGTTGGTGTGTGTGTGTGTGTGAACTGTAGTCAGAAATTTTGCAGGGGTTGAAAATATTGCGATGCAATCACCTGTCTTTTTGCAATAATAGTCCGTGATAGTTAATGCTCAAGTGAACTACATGTCGACTTCAAAACGATTTGTTTATGGTCTGGCTTTATACACTGACAATGGGATCATTTTTGTCAAATATTAGGACACCTGCTTGCAAGGCCTGCATCAATGATTTGTCTAGCTTCTAAAGTGCTCCAAACCAAATCTGTAAAGTGTATCCTTGTTTATAAAATGTGGTTTTAAACATTGTGCAGGCTCGGTCGGCACTGGGAGTGCATGCAGCCCAAAGAAATCACAAGCAGGCAAGCTGCGGTTCGTGTGCATTAAGTGCGGCTATTCTACAGCGGTTCACTCCAACTTCAAGACCCACCTCAGAACTCATACAGGGGAGCGCCCTTTCCAGTGCAGACTGTGCTCCAAGACCTATACTAGGAAGTTTCTCCTGGTGGATCACCTTCATGTTCATGCAGGCGAGAGACCATTTAAGTGTGCACATTGCAGCAAGAGCTTTACCAAGAAGGCCAGTATGGTGAAGCATATTCGTATCCACACAGGCGAGAAGCCCTTCCAGTGCACTCATTGCACCAAGAGCTTCACCCAGCAGTCCACTATGGTGAATCACGTTCGCACCCACACAGGCGAGAAGCCATTCCAATGCCCTCAATGCAACAAGACGTTCACCCAGAAGACCAGTATGATGACACACATTCGTACTCACACAGGCAAGAGACCATTCAAGTGCACTCACTGCAGCAAGACCTTCACTAGAAAAGATTTTCTGTCGGTCCACCTCCGCATCCACACGGGCGAGAGGCCATACCAGTGCAACCTATGTCAACTGGCTTTTACACACAAGATGAATCTAAATAGGCATGTGAAAACCCACAATAAATGAGCATTTCTGTAACATTTACTTAAGGGTGCTTGCCTGTTAACAAGAACTTAAATACTGAACGGAAAGCTGCACACTTTCATTATACTCTTGCCCCTTTTCTAAGCATCCAGGGTCACACATATAGACTGCCTTCATGCATTGCACTGATTGACAAACTTTGCTGCCTATTCATTTCTATTTTGCTCATTTTTATGCAGCATAGAAAATTCTAACAAGGACTTTTCTATGCTGTATTTTGCCATGTTTTCATGGAGTGTAAAGTTTTTTGCTTGGGAACTCAGTCTTGTGAGAAAATGACTGCGGTCATAGAAAATTTGTTCAGTGAATTGTGAATTTTTATTTCACTTGAATATTCGTGTGGTGCTTGATGTTGGACTCGGATAACTATGTACTGGCCATAGTATAATTCTAAATTTCATATTCATGTTTTTTTCTATGTGAGGCACCGAAAAGATTCTTAGTTGCTTTTTTTATGGTAATGGGGTTTTGCAAGAGTGGGTTTCTAAATTTATGCAAGAGCTTAAGGCAACTTCTGTACTAATATGGTGCTGTATTTTGATAAAATGTTTTTAGACACTGTGACTGAAAGTAATCTTTGCAGGAGCAATCTTAATGACATTTTTGCTGCTTTGCAACGCAATAAGAGCCTGCTTCACTGTTCATTATTTTTTGCTTCTTTTTTCATTTCTTCTTGAAATAAAGTACAATTTTTGTGACATTTCTACATTTTGATCATATTAGTCCTAGCAAAAATGGTATGCTGGTACAGCACCTATTTATGGATAAGATGTGGCTATAGTCAGATACAACTTAAGTCTGCAGTGAAACTCCGCCCACATTCAGGACCACCACACAGAATTCCTCCACGACAAAAATGTAGGCCGTTGTTAAAACTTCTCTTGTCACGTAAACAAAAAGCTAACCATGAGAGAAAAGTTATAAGCTTTAGAATTATAATACCTGGCTTGTTTAATAAAGTAAAATATTAAAAAGCTGATTTTGTTCACTTTTGTGACTGGCTAGTGGAGTAATACAGTACGCCGCAGACCGTGGCCCAGTGTTAGCAACTGCTGTTTTTTTAAGTTGTATCCTACTATAGATCATTGTTGCTTGTTTTATTCTTTCATAGCAATGCAACTTGTCTAAATGTAATAAACATAAAAACATAATTGTTGTGAGCACTTAGTTTCCACAAATCACCTTGAATTTGTGAAAAATAGTTACAGGACATTATTTGGGAAAATGCTTACGCCGTTTTGCGCACGAAATTTTCCAGGAAAGCTCTTTTTTTCTGTCTTGATTATGTACTTGATGCAAATAAGCACTGTAAACTGGAGTTTGTACTTAAACAGTGGCATTACTTTCACAATGCTTGCCAGAGAGTATCCATTCCATGAAGCGTCATTTTAGCCCTCCGTTTGAAGGTACACTTTATAACGCATAGAACTCATGGCTTCATCATGCTTGATCTTAAATATAGCTTTGCATTCACTGCACTTCATCTTTGCAGTAATGCATATTTATGTGTGCTGCATGCATAAGGTGTAACTGTCCCATTGAAGATGGGAGGTCTGAGTGGCCTGCCACCTTGCTAAATTTAGCGCCCACAAATTATTCGCAAATTGCCACTAATTCTGATTTCTCAAAGTATTGAGCTTACAAAAAATATCTCAGTATTCATACTCAAGTACTCTAACATGTTCATAGACTGTCGTAAAACCTTAGAAAGTACAATTCACGTATGCGTATGGTTAAGAGAAAAGAGGGACACAACTACTAACGCTGGCATCAAGCCATGGCTATCTAAGGACATGGCATATGAGGAAGAGGGCCCACTGAACTAGGAATGATGTTGCTTCTTGCATACTGGAAATGTAATTGCTTAGTTAGGAGTTTACTAGAAATGATGTTGCCTAATACGTCTGTAGTAATTTTTAGTTGAGCATTCTATTAATTTTGTAATGGTCTATGGCACTTCAAATGAAATGTTGGCCTGGAGGAAGGCTGCTTATGCTGAGGGAAGCTTTTGTGGTGACCTGGATATGTTGTGTGTGGGTACTACAGTAAAGAAGAAACTCATTATTCCAGACTTCAGGGCATTGGAAAATCGCTTGTTGAATGAAACTCTCGCTACAGGCAGTCATAATTTTACATGTATCCACCTTGATTTTTCCCATTTGGGCAGCTTTTTGCTATAAATGTTCATGCTAAAAGAATAAAACCTGGTTTTAATAATGTAAGGTTTGTTATGTGCTACAGTTGATTCTCAATAACCTAAATATGAAGGAGACTGAATTTGTTCAGATCATGCAAAGTTCGGAATAATAAAGACTATCTTTTTACTACACTTGATGTGGATGAACAAAGTGACAGTGATGTGCACGAACAAACAAGCCGCCGCGATGGCTGAGTGTTTATGTCGCTCGGCAGCTGGCCCAAAAGACGCGGGTTCGATCCCGGCCACAGTGGTCGAATTTCGATAGAGGCGAAATTATAGAGGCTGGCGTACTGTGCAATGTCAGTGCACGTTAAAGAACCCCAGGTGGTTGAAATTTCCGGAGCCCTTTACTACGACGTCTCTCAGCCTGAGTCGCTTTAAGACGTTAAACCGATAGAAACCAAACCAAACTGACTGAACAAAAAATTGTCCTGCTTTTGTTTCTGCTTTGGTGACTGAAGCCTCGAAGCTGACTACCAACTCCGTCTCTCTAGGTGGGCTACGAAGGTCGTGTGACCCTGTGGCATTGTTACAACCTGCCCACTGAATTGTGAGCAAACAGTACCGTGGCAGGTGGCAGTTAATGATAGGTTGCAAGAGGCTGGTTGGGAAGAGCAACATGGGTTGCACAAGCCCCACCGATGGCAGCACGTGACATTGCAGGGCAGTGACACACCGCTTATCCGCTGCACCACTGCATCACGAGTGCTATGAGGACTCCCAGGGATCTATGAATTTAAAGTCAAGAATTTCTAATTTCATTGAAGGCAAAGCTTAAGTGTCCCCTTTGGTGTGTTTTTATATGTATTTTATATATTAAAGAAAAATTAGGGCCAAATGGGTTTTTAAATTTAGTAAAGGAGGTGTTACTTTCTGTTGATGGGTGTACTTCCATCTTTCAAAACTTTGACAACCAATAACTCGCAGCATCTTTTTTTACCACTGATGGCATTAATAATACGATGAGCAAAGCACTATCCAGCGTGATTACTTCTTGGATCCCCAGCTCATTCAAGTTGTAGGCATATTTGGGAAAAAACATGAAAAAAGCTACTCCTACTCGTAGTGCATTTTCTTGCCATTCCCAAAGCTACATTAAGTGATTTACACATTATAAGGATTCTTTTTGCTTTTAAGCCGAAAAGCGACTTTGAAAGCGTGGTTCCAAATTCCTTGTTTTTTGTTGCTTGTGCAGATAGAAAAATTCCCGTCCAGAGGTTATACTGTGACGAAGAAGACGGCGAACTGTGCAGTGGCACGGGCAGGAGCGCTCGTGCTAGGCCAGGGGCCGTCACGTAACATTTGGTGGAGCTTGCGGGGTATCATCGGCATCCTGGTTTGGGGAGCTTCGGCGTCGTGTGTCAGCTGTGGTCGTCGGCTGTGAGTTCTTGGCCTGCGTCGCTGGGCCGTGCCCCAGCCTTTCAAACCTGAACCGACCTCTCCGTTGTTCCCCGCCCCGTCTCCCGCCCAGGCCACTCAACACTACGAACTGAACCCAACGCAAGGACCTGACCTACCGACCCCGCCGACCCGAGACGCCGCTCACATCTGAAGACACCGCTCACCTGCCCAGGCCGTTCGGCTCGTCCTGGGGACTCTACCGTCGGCTCCTGGCGACCTGCGGCCCGGAAGCTTCATGGAACAGGACACATTCGCTCATCTCTTTTATCGTGGTGGCCATAAATTCACCACTTTCTCATTACTGCTCTGGCATCCTGTGAAGTCCATAACCACGTCGCGTGACTTTGTCACCGATCAGGACGATCGCTCGGTGGCCCCGGGTAGTGTGTCGAAGAAGACAACGAACTGTGCAGTGGTGCGGGCAGGAGCACCCGCGCTAGGCCAGCGGCCATTAAAAATCACCTCATTGCCATCGATCACCGCATCTCATTCTTCGGCTGGCCGTCACGTAACGATACTTCATCTTCATTAGTTATAATTTGGCAGTGTGAAAGATAGTGCTGAATTTTTGTATTTCATTGTAAACATCAGCTCTATGATGCTTTAGTAAGAACTGTGCTTCTCTGTTTGTTATTGTTGCTGGTTTTTCTTGCTTAAAGGCATCCCTTCCACTGATGCAGTTTTACGTTATAGTTGTAGTAGGAGCTTTTGATCCGCCATATATCATGCACCTCCCTAATGAGATTTAATGGGCAGGCTCATGTTATTGGTGTAAGGGTTGGTAGTTTTGAAGTAATCTTTAATCCATAGCATTTACCGTGAGGGCAAGGACTGTTTGCTGGCAGCTGCCTTGTAAGATATGTAATGCATTGCATTTTGTGCAGGTATAATTTTACACTGAAATCATGAAGAAAGTAGAGGTAACTTCTTTTTATTGCATCTAGAAAGCAATGCACAGTTTAAAGTATTTTACTACAGCAATATTAGGTTTTTTTGGCAGTTGAAAACCTTATAACCAGCAAATATCAACTTCTCGAAAAGAACCTGTGTGGTAAATTCTGGCATGGGCTTAATTCTTTAGAAAAATTTTGCACTTCCTCAGATAAAAAAAAGCATCATTATGCCAGTTTTTTCAGCGCTGCATATTGCCTCTTTGTCAGCTCTTTCATCCTTCTCCTGCACCTGTTGGTGTTTTTTTCTTCTCTTTTATTATCGTTTATTCTTACCTGCTTTCTCATTAAGCTCAGCACCACATGGTACAATTTCTCAGAAACCCTTGCTTTCACACTCCCTCCAACCCTCCATTCCCTCGTTTGATGGACCCATCTTTTTTTCATCACTTCCGGGCATTTTGTTCAACTTTATGCTTAATTCTTTTCTAGTTTATTCAAGCCAGGCCAAGCAGTCGTACCCTGCCACCTGTCGCAGCTCGCCATGTCTGGACACAGAGCCCTTCAAGCACATGTTCGCTATCTGTCCACTCTCTCCACCCCTCAGATTCCTCTCTACAGAGCTGGCATATTTCTTTTCACTGTTTTGCAGGTCAACTGGTTAATTATTTTTGGAAGCCATCATGCCTGGACAAGATTCGTGCCTCCCATCTTAACACCCTTCCCACTTCACCCCCTCACTGGACCTTCCTTCTTGTGTTGAAGGTCCTATTTACACTCCGCCAATGATGATGCTTTGCCCTGGTGATGACAAGTCCTTCTGTCGAAACGTTGGCAAGCTCACTGAGGCTTGCCCCTCCCTTGTTTGTGTGTATTTTGTATATTTCTCTTTGCTAGTGTGAAGGATCTGCTGTGTGCACTCTTCATATATGTAATAGCTTTTATTGTTGAAAGTCTGCTTATTTACGACCACTTTTACTTGGCAGTTTATTTTGCAGTGTAGGGTTTCAGCAATGTCATGATGTGCAGAGTGCAGCTATGTCTGCTGCCTTGCTGAGTAAAAAAAACCAATGTTTTTTTTAGTATTATGTTAACAAAAGCTACAATTTTTATGTGCATGTAATGAGAACAGTATGAAAATTTACTCTTGGGTGTATTGTGGCGATGTGTACTCTGGGAAACATTTGGTTTCCTATAATGCAGTCGTGTTACTTCTATTGCTTACGTAATACTCCATCTCACTGCTTGTTTGCTTTGTTCACAATGGAGTGGAAATGTGAGGGTGCAGTGATGAGTACCATGGTGTTTGTCATCGGTTCCAAACTATGAAAGTACCACACTGGTGAAAGCCCTTAGCCTTGTGGTTGTAGCTTGCACTGTGTTGCTGTCTGGTTGTGATATGTAATGAAGAAAGTTTAAAGTGAAGGTTCCAACTTTATGAATGCATAGTAAAGAAAAGCATGCCATATTTGCATATTGCTAAATTTACCCCCAGAAAAACCAAAATCCTGGTTTGTTGGGCTTCATGAAGCTTCCTTTGTGGGCATGAGGAGAATTTGCTGCTGTGCTATTCCCATCACTCGATGAGTGTGTGAACTTGTCTCTGGAATATTTTTTGCATGGCAGTACTCATTCTCTTAGATGTGACTTCT